>NC_059427.1:38206994-38511161 GCF_021028975.2 Sphaerodactylus townsendi | reverse complement strand
TAGAGTCCACCTGCTCTTAACCACTATGCCATGCCGGTTCTGGCATGAAAGATGAAGCACAACCACTTCCCCCACCCCAAAACAAATAAAACAGTTTTTGAAAAATACATATTAAGGCTTCATTAACTTCAGGAGAGTAGCATTTTAAAAAATCTATTGGCCTCCAGAATCCAAAGTGGGTTGTGTATACAATACAATATACAATGTGTATATACTGTAAATATGTACTCTCTATAGGCTGTCCCACAGACCATGTGATTGCAGCCTGGGCTGAGGGTGGTACTGGGGTCATGTGTGCTAAAAGTCACATTGGAAGTGGTAGAGGACTCTTGTGTAAAAGAACTCTTGTGTAAAAGAGATTGGAAAACAAGTAAGTTAGAAGGGCTTTGGCAAAGACTCTCTAGTGTCCACGACTATTGAGCGGGGCAAATAGATTATGTTTTTGAGGGATACTAAAAGTGGTTCTGAAAAGCAGGGGGGGGCTTTTTCAATAAAAATATAACAAAGGAATAGGAAGATTAAAAAAACCCAGGCTGCCTGCCCAAAGCTAAGTTAAAACAAATGTAGCAGGAATATTAAATTCAACATCGTCTTAGAACTGTTTAAGAACCAATTTGTTGTAGTGTTTGTGCGAATTGCTGCTCTGGAGGTCTTGTGTCAAAGGACTGTAGAGCTATGAACTGTGAAAAAAAGAGCTAATGTTAATATGTGTGCATATTCCAAAAGTATTTGAGGCCTCAAATTGCAACACAGGTAATAAACATAGAGATAAGCTAAATTTTATAAGGCAAAGTCACCATGGCATAGTGATTAGATTGTCAAAGTAGGATCTGAGAGACCCAGGTTCCAATCCCTCTCTGCTATAGAAGCTTGTTGAGTGATCTTGGACAAGTCTCTCTCTCTCTCTCTCTGTTTAACCTACCATTCAGGGTTGTTGTGAGAGTAATGAAGAAGGAATTAATGTTGTAGTCTGCTTTGGGCCCCTAATTGGGAGAAAAATGGGATATAAATGTCTAAATGAAGCAACTGCTGCTTACTCTGACCATCTAGTCTTTGTTAGCTATAAACTTCAAATGCTATTTTGGGTCAGAAAATATCGCAAAAAGAAAAGACCTAAAAGCAATTATATGATATGCTACAACTCTCTGAGGATATATCAGATATACCATCAGAACTTCTCCCTCTGGCCTAAATGGTTAATCTGCACCTGATCTCCACACACCTTAGAACACAGGTGTCAAACTCGCGGCCCTCCAGATGTTATAGACTACAGTTCCCATCATCCCCTGACAGTATGATGCTGGCAGGGGATGATGGGAACTGTAGTCCATAACATCTGGAGGGCTGTGAGTTTGACACCTATGCCTTAGAACAGTGGTGGCGAACCTTTGGCACTCCAGATGTTATGGACTACAATTCCCATCAGCCCTTGCCAGCATGACCAATTGGCCATGCTGGCAGGGGCTGATGGGAATTGTAGTCCATAACACCTGGAGTGCCAAAGGTTCACCACCACGGCCTTAGAACTACGATAATAGGAAGGTTTCCAGAGTAATAGTCCCACCACCTCTTTAAGCAGCACTGACTCTTTCTCCATGGCCAGCAAACAACAACAACAAAAGTGTATCAAAGAACTCTTCAGAAGTTCACTTGAAGCTGGTGTGGTACACAGTTTAGCGTTAAAAAGGGTTGTTTATTTTTAATTTCAGAGCATCTGGCTTCCATGCTGTATTATAAATTACTTGTCAAACTCCTCTTGGTTTAAAAAAATAATGTCATATGGCATAGGGGGTGCCTATTATTTTTTGTTCAAGAAACCCAAAGAGAACTGCCTCCCCTCCCTGAGCATGTCAAGCAGTTCTTTAGGTCTTGCCAGATCGTTAGTAGTCTATAGACATTTCAATAACCAGAATACACGCTGCAATTCCTAATTTTTGTATGGATTTTCAAGGCTTCACATCAACATTTAAGAACTAAACTAATTACCAGAATAAAAAGTTAAAGTTTAGATAATCATATCAATGTAAAATGATTCCTTCAATCCATAAAGTACACAACAGGATGTCAGGGTTCTTTTGCCTAGGGGGTTACAGATCTGTCTGCAAAATTAAAAAACAACAAAAATGTACCCCTGTACCATAGTGTGGTTGGTAGGAAAGAATATCATACCAGACTTTCCTCTTACTTTCCGAGTAGGGTTGGTAGATTGGAAAAAAATTCAGCCCCAGTTCGGGTTCGGGCCCAGTTCAGGTGTGTGGGGTCGGATCCACCCGAAATTACAGCAGCATCCAAGATTCTCGGATGTGTTTTTATTTTTTTGGTGTTTTTTGCGTTTCAGCCTGCAGGGGGTGCATGTTAGAGGTATCGGCACCATGTTAGAGGTATCGGCACTTGGGGTGTGCCATCAGGACAGTCTCTCTATGATACCCTGAAATTTTGGTGTGGATAGGTCAAAAAATGAGCCTCCTGCAGGCACCCCCAAGATTCTTCGTTTCTCTGTGAATTTGCTCCATGTCTCTCAATGGGAAATGCAGAGGTCAGCCAATTGAAGGTGAAGCTGATGGCCACACAATGAATGCCCAGCCATCCAAACTTCAGCAAAGTTGGTTGGTTTCTTTTTTAAAATTTTATAAACTTTATTCACAACCAAATAACATAACTACATATATAAACAACTACAAAAAGGTACAAACATATATGCATGACTTTATAGAATTATATACCAAAAACTATAATCTTCTATTCAGGAAAATTTGTTCAAATAGTAACAGTTTTTTAAAAAATCATACTTCTCGCATCACTATTGTAAGCTATGTCAGACATAAACTTGATCTAGAGTCACAAACCTTGCTATGACAATCCAATTGATGGTCTGGTTTCATCTTACTTATTATTAAATAATGTTAATTTACATTACACATTGCTCAAAAAAATTAATAATAGTTTCAACTTTTTTACTTCTTACAACAGACTGATTGCATAATTAGTTTCGAAGAAAAGTTTCAAAGGATCCCATATTCTCTCTTATTCTTGAGAGTTTTCCATTTGTAACAACATGGATAGTATATCTAAGTCCAGCTGGGCATAACAGCAAGCCCCACTGAAGTTTATGGTGGGAAAACTCAATAATTTTTCCCACCATAGAACTTGCTGAAGAGCTGGGAGAGTCCCTGCTCTGAAGTGACTCCATTGCAGCCAATGGGGAATTTCTGAGGGTGTCTGAGGGGTGCACATTTTTAAAGGTAGAGGCACCAAACTTTCAGGGTATCTTCAGGAGACTCTCCTGATGATACCACCTAGGATGGTGAGGTTTAGTTCACAGGGTCCAAAGTTATGGACCCTCAAAAGGATAGCCCCCATCTCATATTATCTCCCATTGGAAACAATGGGGGATGGGGCACCCACTTTGGGGGTACATAAGTTTGGACCCCCTAAACCAATCTTTACCAAATCTGGTAAATCATCAGGAGAGACTCCTGAAGGTTCTCTAAAATTGTGGTATAGATAGCTTAAAAGATGCATCCCCTACAGGCAAAAAAAGGAAAAATGAATAAAAATGCCAAAAATGCCAACGAAACCAATTTTTTCGGTATATATATACCTACATTTTTCGGTATACCCAAATAAATATATTTGGGTATACTGAATTGGGGATTTGGCTAATTCAGCCATACCAAATTTTCCTGAATTTTTTGATATTGCTCAAACTTAGTATACATTAAATAACTAAATCATAAATAAAGTTGGGGGAAGGTTGGTAGATCAAGGATAGGTTGCTTGGTGGGTGGAAACAGAAGGAAGAGATAAAAATGAAGATATGTTAAGAGGAGGGAATGAGGGAATTGTGTGGGGAGCAGGATACAAGAGAAAGTGAGAAGCTTTCCACAAGTCCTTGCAGGTTTGTCACCACTCAACTGGCATCTGACACCAGTCAGCTGGGCCATAGCTTTTCCAGCTAGAGGCTGCCAGGAGATAAGAAGAAGGGAACACTGAAGACAGAAACAGATAAAGGATTGGGAATGAAAAGAAGGAAAGGAAGCAGGAACAGAGAGGAAGCTAGGACTTTCAAGGTAGAGAAAAATAAATAGTAGATAAAGGGGAAATGAGATCCTGCGCCCCCCAATCCTTCTGGATCTCCTGCTTGTCAATATATCTATTTCTCAACATGGCCCTGTTTGTGGATATTTAAATCCAGAAAGGAAGGGCATGAGCAGCCAAACTGAGAAAAGCTCCATGTTTGTAGAAAAAGCTGATTTCTCTCTCTTTCTCCCTCCATCTCTTAGCATACATGACCCCTCTCCCAATAATAGAAACAGTGATAAATTAGATCTTATTTCTGAGATCTCAGTGTCCATTGTTTGGCAACAGCAACATTCCATTAGGTCCAAAAATCATAAAGTCCTGTTGTTTCCTGAGTGGCTGGTAGCGAAAGTAGAAAACGGGATAATTCTCCTTGTTGGGCTGTTTTAAAAACATGTTTTAGAAATATGGTAAAGTTCCTTGTTTAAGGAAAGTATCCTTCTTTTGATTTCTAGAAACAAAATTTAGTATTTGAAAGTATTAAGTATTTGACAGGCAGTCAATTAGAGGAGAAGTAGTTGTTTCTGTTGGCAGTAGACGATAGGACTTGCTATAATGAGTTTAAATTATGGACAGAAAGATACCAGCTGGAAATTAAGAACTTTTTTTTACAGTAAGAGTTTTTTACAGTAACCGAGAAATTATTAATGCCTCACCCCCCGGAATGCCCGGCCACGTCCCCATCATGCCCCACCCAGTCCCATTGGCGCTACGCCACTGTTTGAATCCCACCACCATGGGAACCTGTTACTAAAATTTTTGGATCCCACCACTGGAAAGGGGGAAAGGATATAGAGGCTGGCAGGAAAAGGAAAAGATGAAATATTCAGACACATGGGATATGGAGAAAAGTGTAGTGCCCCCTCACCTCCTTGCGGGTTCCCAACTTGTCTGTTTGTATTTATGCAAGCCATTCCGATCCTCCAAACATCTCTGTAGTGTTGCTCATTTGTTTGTATTATGTATGCATGATGTTATCAGAAGCAACTTACATGATACTGGCAATATTGCCTTGTTAGGCCCCTCCGCTCCTTGGAGGAGGACCTTTTGGTGATCCCTGGCCCAAAGGCAATCAGGCTGGCCTCTACATGGGCCAGGGCCTTTGTGGCCCTGGCTCCCACCTGGTGGAACAGGCTCCCAAGGGAGATCAGGGCCCTGTGGGACTTGCAGACTTTCCGCAGGGCCTGTAAGATGGACCTGTTCCACCAGGCATTTGGCCAGCCTGGCTAAGTACATCTGCCACCATTCCATCTGGCCTCGCAAGGGCGCAAGGATGGGGAGGGAGGGGGAGTCCGATGCCATCTGATATCAATATTTATATGATTCCTGTTTTAAATATTGGGGTACTGTGCTGGTTTTATTGTGTTTTAATGCTTTGTTTACTGTGGTTGTTCACCACCCTGAGCCCTTCGGGGAAAGGCGGTCTATACATTTAATAAATAAATAAATAAAATTAAAAGCCTGTTGTGCAGCAAAATACAACAGGCTCTAGAAAACTGTGAGTTGTTGCTAATATGCCTTGTATGTGCTTATGTAAATGTGGCCTAGCCTTTCTACTCGTGCGCCTGCGCAGCTCTTTAAAAAGTGAGTCGTCGCTGATGTGTCTTGCTTTTTAAATAGATATATACAGAAGATCCCCAGAAACATGATTCTGGAAACATTCCAGGCTGCCGTGGAACAGGGGAGAATATCTAGTTTCCATTAGTGAATGGAAATTTTTCTGCCTATGGAAAATCTCCCAGGGATCTAAACCTAAGTGTACAGTGCTAATTTATTGACACAAAATTACTTTAAAAAATATGCATTCGGGTGAAAATCTAGGGCAATGAAACTGAACATAAAGAAGACTCATGGGTTACATTTGCACAAAGGAGAAACAACATCAAAACAGGAGGTTTCAAGTTGAAACAACAGAGACAAGAAGTTTGGAATCATCTCTAGTTTAGCCCCGCAATCTTGTGTGGATATTTTATCTGAACTGCCCTAAATTCTTTCACAGAAGAGCAAAGTATTGTCATGAAAAAATAAACAGAGCGGAAATGAATATATGTTCTGTACACATTGTACAGTGTTAGTTTGGAACAAATATCACACCCCCTTCTCTTCACTTAATTTCCCTTTGTGCCTGATAGTCCTGCCTCTACATAATCAAAGTGAGCAGATCAAAAAGTATCAAGAAAAATCAATATTAATATTTGTACAACCCACACCACTAAAAATGAGTTATTGGGGTGTGCATGTGTACTTTGGGCAATCTAGAACAATCATGTTACTAAATACATGTGCATGGAATCTGAGTAGGTATTTGAGGGGGAAAACTATTTGACCTTTTAAAAAAATGTATAATGATGTGAACAAAGAAAAACACTAAGCCACAGGAGTATGTTAATAAAAAAATCATCCTGTTATAGACTGGAAGATTAAAAGATCTGCAAATAATATTAAAGCAACTAATATTAGGATAAAGAGATTTTTCTGGATTATCGCTACAGCATTGTTGAAGCTGTCTCCCAGGAAACTAATAATGTTCAGCTTAAAAAACAAAATCCCTGTGAGCATCTAAATCAATAAAACACTATCCCTTTTTATATCTGGCACCAGTCAGCTGGGCCATATTTTTCCTGGTAGTGTGTGGTGTAATGGTTAAGAGTGCTGGATTACTCTCTGGGAGACCCAGGTTTGAATCCTTACTTACGCCATGGAAACTCACTAAGTGACCTTAGGCCAGATATATTCTTTTAGCCAAACCTACTGCACAGGTTTGTTGTAAAGATAAAATGGAAGAGAGGAGAACAATATAAGCAACTTTGGGTCCTTGTTGGCATTGCGAAGTAAATGAAGTAAATAATACATACGGTATCTTCCTGTTCTCTCATTTTCAGAGACAAAGATGCACCCACAGAGACACAATGGGGTTGGAATGTTAATGGAATGTCAGAGCGCTAACAGAATTTGAATTAACTGCACTCTTACATGTGAATAGTCTTTTCCACTGGCACTGTCTCCTCGTTAGTAGAGAAATATGGTCCCTATTTTGCATGTCGAGAGTTTAATAGTTCAATAGTTTAACCCTATTGAAGTGAGTAGAATAGCCGCAGAAGTGGAGCCCCACCATGAGCTCACATCAGGCTCTAGACTGGACTGATTCCCTTTAACAAGCATCCCGCTATCTCCACAGTCTCAATAGAGGGCCAGTACGTGCTTAGGAACTTGCACTCACTGTGATAATAATTAGTTCTGCCCTTTGAGGAAAACTCTAGGATATTTTAAGGAATCCTTGCTGCTTGGAAAACATCAGTGGTAACCACTGAATGGCAGCGTAGAGTTAAAACGGGCATTCAATGGTTCTCATCCCTATTTTGTTCAAAAATAATCCCACTTGGGTCCCCCGCCCCCGCCCTTTTGGTTATTTTTGTGTTATTTTCTGTTTCCTTGCACCAATTTTTCCTCCCCTAAAATGTATTTTATATCATTTATCAGTAAATCAGTATTATATATCTTACAATCTTGTATGCATAAACGACCTACATTATACTGTAAGCAAATTTTAAAAAGATTATATGCATGTTAATCAGTACAAATGAATTTGCAGAATGGTTGCAACAATATAAAATATAATATAAAGACATTAACTAGAGAACATTCACTCCTCACTTTCAAGAGCCCCACTAGGCTTTGAGTTAACTTAAGGGCCCTTTTGGTAATTGCCTGTAATAATTATGAGGATATTTTTTTGGTTACAGATCACCTGTTAGGAAAACAAAATCACCATGAAGGAAGTGTTGAATAACCAAAGAAAACATCAAACATTTATAACCAACGAGGAAACTGTAGATCATTGAGCAAAATATATGAACTGTGAACAAACAAGTATTCCCATATGATGCAAGTTGTACAGTTACAAATCAATGTAGCAAAAGAAAGATGAATGTTGAACAACAGCATATCTTGTGCAAATAGGGTAGAGTTTCCAGACATTAGTTGTCAATCCCTAGAAGCATTGGAGCCAGAGAGTGCTGGACATTACTTCCTATTTTGGAACATAAAGAAACATCATGAGGCTCCTGATGTAATTCCTGTTTCAGAACAGCAAATTATTTCATGAGGCTCTAGAAGTTTATAAATCTCTACAGTGATTTTAATCTGTTCTGAAATAAGAAGAATGTCTTGACACTGATTTCTTCTTTCCCCTGCTGCTCCAATGAGCAAGGGTGGGGGACTGGGAGTACCAGTATCACTGGGATGTCTTCTGGAATAATATAGTAAGTGGCACCACTACAGAAAGAAGACTGACCAAATCATTCAGATGATGATCAGAAGCAGGGGAAGGGGAAGGGTATCTTCAAAAGGAGATATTAAAAGGGTGTGTGTGTGGAATCTAAGCAACATTTTAAAAAATGAACTGAAAGCAGGTAAAAGTAGCAAGAGGATAAAGCTATCATAATGGTACAATTATGGAATCTGATGATCTGTGATGTAAGCTCTCATTTCTTGCCTTTGTGCAGCTTTTCCCCAATTACTTCTTCTTTGTTCCGGCCCAGAAAGACCTTAAACATTCATTCATTCAGTCAATTTCCATCCTGCCCTCCTGACAAAAGTCAGGCTGACAGCTACTAACAACTATACAGTTATATCACTAAAAATATAATAATAGCAAGTTACTTATAACATACATTAACAATTAAAAGCTAAATTAACTAGATCTGTCTAAAAACTCCTTGAAAGATGGTGTCTGATAATAAAAATTTATCTTGTATTATTATCACAAGGGTTGTGGGGGTGGGGAGAGATCCTCTTCCTATGGATGAGCAAGAATAATAATAGGGGACATAGCAAGGAAAAGCTGGAAATGCAAGCACTAGGAGGGTCTTGCAGGAGAGGCCAAATGATGTACATCAAACGATAAGGCAAGGACTAAACAACAGTAACCTCCCTGCTATAGCTAGCATACTAGCAGATTAAAATTGGTGGATCCATCGAGGCATATCATAAGTTTATTAATATGATTAGGAAGTTTGGAAGATAGCCCAAGCCGTGCACACAATCTCTGCCAGCTCCTATTGCAAAAGAGGGCACAGCAGTGTGTGAACATTAGCCCACAGCTGAATACACTTTAGCAAAATCCTGCTGTGCTTTATCATGGAGAAAATTGTGTCCAAGACAGAGAAGGTCTTGATGGAAGGACAAAGCTCAACCAAAGGTAAGAATGCTGGAGGAAAATGGGAAGTGAGTGTGCAGACATTGCCAAAGCATTGGAAAGCACACAGAACACCCCATAGCAACAGGCCATACACTGTGGATCTTTTACAGAACAGTGGATATGTTGCAGCAATAAAGGGGACCAAACTGTTTTCCCCCTGAATAAAACTTTTGCTGTTGCCCTGCTGCTACTGGAGGACTGAAGATGCAAAGCCGCTGAAATGGTCACAGCCAACAGGCTGCAATATGTCCACAGTACATAACAATCTATCAGCAATGAAAGTGTTTAATGTGCTTGTAAACTTGGTCCCTGTGTGTAGCTGAACTGCTGATGCCTTACTATTCTGTTTGATGAAAAGTTCCATGGGACTGAAAGTCTGCATACCCCTACATGGAACCAAAGGTGGACCAAATAGGTAATCGGAATTATTAATTTATTTCTACACTTAGGCAGAAAAATGAAATGCTCAGATTTAAGATGAGATTTTTTTTAAAAAAAAAAAAGTTACCTCACTGGCTATAAACTTTCCAAGGGTAGAAAGAGCTATGTTTGGGCTGCACCTGGAAGTGATGTTGTGACATTGGTGATGTCATGTCCACTGCCATTCCCCCACCCCCCAGCATGCAGGCCATGATGGAGGTCACAAATAGAGCCCAGCCTGCAGTCATATTAGCACATGAAAGCTGTTATTTCCCTCAGGATGGTCTCATGACGACAGGTCACAGGATCATCATACCCACAAACATGAGAAAAGAAACACTGAGTTCTTCACAGATCACACCAAGATATGCAGAGGACGAAGACAAGAGCAAGGCAGCTCATGTGCTGGTTGCTGATGAAATTTATGTTGAGAATAACACTCCCATTCAGCAGAGGTGTAACAAGGGGGAAAAGCGCCCGGTGTACTGGTGAGTACTCTGCCCTGCCAGGCGCCCAAAACACCCTCGCCACACCCCCATAGGGGCACGTGCTTAGTGCATTGCGTCCCCCCGCTCCCTTGGAGCTATGCCTCTGCCATTCAGTAGTTAAGTTCTTCAACCCACAGCTCCTCACAGTGTAAGGACTTCAACAGCAACAGGAAAGGCAGAAACAGTACTATGACTGTACAGCTAAACCACTACCTGTTTTCCATCCATAGGATCCAGTATGCATGGAAACTTCAGAAGGCTGGAAGCCTGTAAAGATAATAGCACCATGCCCAGAGCTACAGTCCTATTATACTGAAGTACCAACAGGAGAAAGGTCTCAGCGCAACAGAAGACACAAAAAGGTCAATTCAGTATCCCCAACAGACTCCATTACTCATGCAGACTCCGAGCTACAAACAGTCTCTGAGCCACAATCTGACCAAGCACAGGGCACAACAGAGTCCCACATATCCCAGGCTGTCCCCCAACCACCAGGAGACAGGTTTACCAAAAGTGGGTGCTTAGTGCACATACCAGTATGATATTGTGCTTGGGCTCTGGGATCAAGTGAACAAAACAGAGGAAGAATAGTTCACCATGAAAAGTATTGCTGGAATAGTTCACCATGAAAAGTATTGAAAAAAATAGAGATGGAAGGAGAGAGATGTAGTATATTGGCGTTGTTGCTTTGAGGACAACTCCCAAAAGCTCTCTAGAATGGAGAGGCTGGAATGGATATTGTGACCATAACGGGAGAAGGAGCCACAGTTACTAAGGCCTAGCTGTGGCCTGGTTAGTTAGTTGTCTGTTGTGCTCCAATACATACAGTTCTTAACCACTGCTTTCTCCAGAGTTAATCCTTCATAAAGGCATAAGAATATGCAGATTCTCTCTCCAGACTCTGTCTCCTTGCTTTTGCTTCTGAAATTCTCTTGGGGCATTGGAAAGGCAGGAAAGTGATAGAAGCTCTTTTGGGGTGGTATCTAGTTTTGGCAACCAGTATGGTATAGTGGTTAAAATGTCAGACTAGGACCTGGAAAACCCTGTTTTGAATCCCCCAAGTGTGCCATGGAAGGTTGCTGGGTAACTTTGGGTCAGTCAGACACTCTCAGTCCTGACCCTGGCTAGCATTTAGCAGAAGGCAATGGCAAACCACCTCTGAATATGTCTTGCCTTGAAAATTCTGCTGGGTCACCAAAAGTCAGCCATGATTTGATGGGGAAAAAATCTATCTGTAGGAATCCACCCCATCTTCTCTTTTCATTTTTGTTTCTTTGTTGAGGGAATCAAAGCTGTCAAGTGTGTTGGACCAAGAACTAGGCTCAAATCCCCAGCCTGTTATGTGGTTTGCTGAGTAACCTTAGGCTATCCTCTTATATCAACCTAGCTTTAACCAGTAAGGCTATGTCTTCATATGAGCAGTCTTTACACACTGAGAGCAATATTATAAGCCCTCCAACACTGAGTTGTTGTGAGGATGAAATGGTGAGGGAGAACCATGTATCCTCCCACGAGTTTCTTGAAGGAATGAAATGGTGCTAGATAGATGCAAAATATTGAACCTGTGGTAAATGTCTTATAGTGAAACATGAGACTGATTCATGCAACAGATATCCAAGTGGCCCTTTATTTTATTTTCCAGTGGGAAGCGGGCTGACTGCCAAATTTAGCATGTGAAGACAAATGTCATGTTCTAGCAGAGAGGGAAAGGTCATAATAGAGATTTACTGGGGCATACAAGGTATAGTTCTTTTTTCTCAAGAGCTTTTTTTCTCTTGTGCCAGGTTTTTCCCATTATACTTATCACTAGGCTTGGGCAATACCCTAGAAATTCAGTAAAATTCAAATTTGGATTTATTCGGGCATAAAATTATCTGTATGCCCGAATAAGACAAATAACATTCGGATATACACAAATATTCAGGTATACCCGAAAAATTAAGGTCTGTCTGATTTTTTTTGGTGTTTTTTCATGTCTCGGCCTGCAGGGGGACAGAACTGATGATACCACCAGAGTTTGGTGATGTTTGGTTCAGGGACAGCAAAATTTTGGATGCCCAAAAGGGGTGCCCCATCCCCCATTGTTTCCAATGGGAGCTAACAGGAGATGGGGGCTACCCCACTGGCTTTAAAAATGCACCCCTTGCAGGCCAAAACATGAAAAAACACCACAAAATACCAAAAACAGCCAGAATACCTTGCATTTGGATTTGTTCATGTTCGGGCAGAACATATTCGGCCGATTTTGTACAGCCTTGAAATATGCCTGAATTGCACCTCCAGATCTCGGGCCGAATCCGGCATGTTGTCTGCACCCTGGAGATCCTTCTCAAGCCTCCGGCAGACTCTGGCACACAGTGGGACTGGAAGTGTGATAGGGCAAGAAATCTTGTCCAAACATGCTTCCTGTTTGTGGCATACTGAGAGGAGGCACATTGGGGTAAGATTCCTTGTCCCAATGGGCTTCTTCTTGCTCTTTACATGCTTCTCATTTCTCTTGTGGAAAATCAAGAGTACTTCTGGTGCATTTTTTTGTGCCAGAGGGCGGCAAGGCCAGGGAACAGTCTGCAGTGGATAATCAGCCACATTTCAGAGCCACTTTTGCATCAGTTGCTTTTAAATAGCATATCACAAGCAAATGTGATACAGTGGTACATGAATGATATAAAAGAAACAAATGAATCATCGACAGCAAAAAAAAATGAGTGAAGCCCAAGCCACTGATAACAACATGCAATATCAAGAAGAAATAAAATGGCCATATCATTTTATCCCTAATTATTGTCTCTTAAATGTTGTTAACCAAAAGCTCACTGAGGAGAATCTTCTAGACGGTATTTTTATTGGGACAGAGAATGTGTGGTGGCCATCCTGCTTTGATTGTTATTTTAAAGCATTAGATGTGCAATTTTGAGAACACTTTCATGTGAGTAAGCCCCACTGAGAAGGCTTCAGTAGGATTTTGTGCAGGCCTACTTAGGGGTGTACAATGGGTTTAAATAGAACTTTAGGAGTTACTGCTGCATGTCCTAGTTATCTTCTTTGTTAGAAGAACCAACAGGATGCATTGTTCGAATGGGAGGAAGGATTCTCTATGTGAATTTAGAAGCTTAAAATGGTAG
This sequence comes from Sphaerodactylus townsendi, assembly GCF_021028975.2. Taxonomy (NCBI): domain Eukaryota; kingdom Metazoa; phylum Chordata; class Lepidosauria; order Squamata; family Sphaerodactylidae; genus Sphaerodactylus; species Sphaerodactylus townsendi. The sequence continues at coordinate 38,497,851 of NC_059427.1, read as the reverse complement.
TATTTTCCCCCTAGGGAGAGGAGCCACAGCCAGTTTTCACAATCTATTGAAGCATCTGGAGAAAGGTGATGACCTCTAAAAACTTTTCAACATCAAACAAAACAGCAAGCAATGAAGTAAAGAAGGAGCCACAGCAAGAGTTCCAAATCCCCCAAGTAACTTGGTTTGAATGAAGAGAGAGAAATTTTGTCTCCAGCAGTTACAATGAAACCCCCGTTCACACTAGGCAGAAATCAAGCAGTCTATACCATGGAAGTTAATGATACCCTGTTTCCCTGAAAATAAGACATCCCCTGAGAATAAGACATAGTAGAGGTTTGCTGAAGTGCTAAATATAAAGCATCCCCCAAAAGCAAGACGTAGCAAAGTTTTTGTTTGGAAGCATGCCCGTCGAACAGAACACTACAGCATGCAGCTGTGGAGCGGAAAAATAAGACACCCCCTGAAAATAAGACATAGCACATCTTTGGGAGCAAAAATTAATATAAGACACTGTCTTATTTTTGGGGAAACACGGTAGTGAAGTCTGAACCTTGTGAACAAATAGTTAGACTGCACTTATAAAGATATCCCTTTTCAGCTGATTCATTTTAGTGTGCATATTAGAAGGATAAGCTACATGTGATATTCCCAGTAAATGTGTGTTTCATTTTGGAACATCAGGTTTCTGGTATACAGATGAAATGGCAATTGTGTGTATCAGGAGTAGCACATGAAGCAGGTGAAAATATGTAACTGGAACTGGATATCATGAAACACGAATCTAGGGGTCCCCATCATGATACCTGTGGCACCATAGTATTCACCAGCCATAAGCATGAAGGTTGGGCCAGGTAGGGCTTCTGCTCAGTAAGGCTTTTGATTGAGTACTGGAGATTTGATTGGTTGTGCAGATTTTTTTCCATGTTGCTTTGCAGCAACTTCTACCACACACTCAAGTCAAGCTGTGGCAGCTATTTTGTGGCTGGCTTCACCTTCTGTGGCAGCCATTTTGTTGCTCCATCCACCATGCCATGTCAGAATTTCAGATGTGTGTGCAAGCTCAAAAAGGTTGGGACCCTTGAATCTGTTTTTTCATACCTATAGTATTAGGAATAAGATGTATTAGTTACAGTTCTGGAAAATAACTGTGGCTCCCCAATTTCACCTGATTTCTGCCTTCTTACTGTAGTTCCCCATTCCGCCTTACATTTTCGCTGGTTTCCCATCCCTCAGGATCAGAGTTTGGGTGGCCATAGGGGGCTGCTTGGGAAGAGGGTAAAGATTTGTGACCACTCACACTGTAGGATTCAACTCAGTGGTTTTAATTTAACCAGACTTTTTTCTTAAAAGAAAATCTCTTGGAAATTATTTTTCTCTGCGTGCATTTCCTTACCACCTATTCTTTGCAATCATACCTGCACTTCATGGAGAATGGCTGAATTCTGAAGGCTGGTTCATAGAGGATGACCAATCAGCTCCAGGCAACCCATTTTGTAACATTCATTCCTTTAGTTCTGTTGCCTGTGTAAGCCAGAGGCAAGAGCCAGGGGGAAAAAACAGCAATGATGCATGGGATACTGTTGAATTACTGAAGCAGAGAGTGACTGTGTTTCCTGATTGTGCTTAAATGCTAGGAAAACAGGGATGTTCTTTTGAGGGGCCAGGGAGAATATGGAGCAATTTTAGAAGGATCAGAAGATTGTTAATTTGAATTATTCAAAACCTGAGGAGGAAGGATGGAATGGATCCTGAGGAGTAGTACTTTTAGCTTACCTGTCCTTTTTGAGCCAGGTGCTCCCTGACAATTGATGTAACATTGGAGTTTTTCACAATTCCCCTGTGCTTTGGAAATTCATTAATGGTTTCAGCAGCAGATAAACAGACAGCAGAAGTTTTGGAGTTGCACTAAGCATGACCATCAATAGCTTTTATAAAACTACCTCCGTTTTATATACATTTGTTTGGGAAATTTAAAACTTTTTCTTCAAAAAAATGTTGTTTGTAAAAAATCAACACTCCTTCAAAAATAAATGTTGATTTTCTAGGAATCTAAACATCATCCACCGTTTTCATGCCCCCCCCCCCTCACTTTTTGGACTTCCCATACAGCAACAGCCAAGGCACAGGCTTTCTCTATGGTAGGTCCAGTTCCTGGAATGGCCTACCAGAGTGGGTATGGAAGAATACATCCACACAGGGATGTACCACCCAAAGGGACATGGGGTAACCCATATTTCCAGGTGCATGCCTTTTGGTTATGTTGGGGGGCGGGGCACCGGGCACGGACTGGTACCCACGCCCAGCCTCTCCCACAGTTCAGCAGCCCTGCAAGGGGATCACACTTGCATGTGAGGCCGGGCCCAGCTGTGTGGCCGGGAGGCCCCTCCCACGCTGGGGGATCATGGTGGCATTGCCTGGTGGAGCCAGGCACCTGACTGGGGTTGAGGCCGGGCCCTGCTGTTTGGCCAAGAGCCCCCCTCTGGACTCCTACTGTTCCCGACCTCCCTGCTGTCTGGAAGGGCAGGAGCCAGGGATCACACCCCCCCCCCATCATGCTGACGTTGTCCAGTGGCATCTGGTGCCAAACAGGCACCAAGGCCAAGCCGTGCCATGTGACTGGGAGCTCCCCTGCAAAGGGAGTGCTGTGGGTGCTCTGGGGGGTGGGGGGCTCTTGACCAGCTGTTTCCCCCAGGCACCATTTCCCCCCAGTATGCTTCTGTTTCCATTGATACCTTTAGGAGGACTCTATAGCAGTGGTGGGATTCATTTAAACAACTGGTTCCGGTGGTGTGATTCAAATAATTTAACTGGTTGTTTACAAGCACCATTTTAACAACCGGTTCTGCTGAAGTGGTGCGAACCTGCTCAATCCCACCACTGCTCTATAGGCAATTCTGTGCCAGAGAGCATTTGAATAAGTGTGAACTGTCTCAACATTTAGCTTTTTTTAAACCTCTGTGTTTTTCACCTGTGTTTTAAGTGTTAATGGAATGTCTGTCTGTAACTCTGAAAACACCTCACTGAAAACAAAAAACGGGGGGGGGGGGGGACATCATATCCATGGAATTGCCAGGAAAAACAAAGTTTACTTTAAATTCTGAAATGGCTGGGGGCTGCAATGCAAGCCGGGAAACATCTGTGAGAAACCTTCAGTAAATGGTGGGCAGCACAGAGGATCACTGAAGTGGCAGAAAATTGCAGGCATGAGTGGCAGCAAAAACAAAAGACAGAGTTTTTAAATTGCATGGGAATAATAAGACTTTTCCTAAGCTTCATACAGCTAGCAGGAAACATCTTGAAGCTGTCTTGGGGTGGGGGGGAAAGGTCATTAGTTTAGCATTGTCAAAATACAATGAGTTGAGCTGAAATAAAACATCCTGAAGACTTTTTGGGGGAAAATCTGTGTGGAGTTCCTCCTCAAAATGCTTCTTTTTACATCCCCAGTACATTTTATTTGTGTTGTGCACAAAAATCTCAAGCTAGCCTGGACTATCCAGGCCAGGAACTTTTCCCACCTAGCTTTACATAAATTGCAATAAACATCTCTTTTAATCTTAGATTCTACTTTTGGGGATGTACTAAGTGTTAGAAAACTCCCAAGCCTTAAAGAAGAGACAATATTCGTCTGGAATCCCCTATAAAATATGCTTCCTGTTGATGAGAGCTTGTTTTCCAAGTAGAAATCCCAGATGTAGAGTCTTTAGGATAGAGTTTCCAGCAGATTATTAATTTAAACTGTAAGTGGCTTAAGCAGCGCCACAGCAGTATTAGCTTTGCTTTCAGCTTTTAGTCATAATGGATTTTGCTCGACTATCTAAAAAGATTATGGAGGAATTAGTGTCTCAATAGGTCAAAGCCATCATGGTTCATGATGTGAGGCTTTAATCATAATATTGATTGATGGCAACATATTGCAATTGTCTCTTTTAATGATACAGTTGCTGAGCGTGTAAAAAATCACTGTGAGCAATTTCCTGTTTGGAGTTGTCATTTGGTGCAAAAGCGTTGATTGGTTCTGCTTCAAGGACAGAATCTGATGAATTATTGTCACATGCTTTGCAGTTGCAGAATTGGTTGCATGTAACAGCTCAGCGTAAAGCAGATAACGTACTGATTCCTTGCTGAAGAAATTCACGGCTACACTGTGAGATTCCTCTAAAAAGGAAAAAAAAAAGAATATGGCAATGTGAGTAATAAATTGAAAAGGGGATGAATATCTTAGCAAAAAGCCCAAAGTTAGGCAATTCTTATCAAAATGGTTCCTGAAATTGGAAACCATGAAATTATAGTATCTCTGGAATATATCTGAAAGTTCCTCAGTTAGATGAGCAGTTTCTATCTGAAGGAGAATGCTGTAACTCAGTGAAAAAGCACACGCTTTGTATGGATTGAATCTTTGGAATCTACAGATGAAGAGTCTCAGACAGATTTTAGGAAAGAGATTTTGAGATGTTGTGGAAACTAATGGCTAGACAGTGTACTGTAGACAGTACTGAGCTGGACAGGCCAGGAGTACACCTAAATGTAAGAAGGCTTCATACGTTATTAGTATCTTGTAGATCGCTAACTGAATTTAAATGCATGCTTCTTTAGAGAAAGATTTCAGGGCTATGCAGAAATTAGAAATAAACATATTTGCCTGATTTCAGAGAAAATAAGTTTTACTTCTTTTAAAAATTGGGTATGCTGCCTTGATTCAGTTAGTGGTACAACAATGAATATATGTTCTTGCTTACAAGGACCATCCCATGTCCTTTTGCACAACCAGCAGTTCCAAACATGTATCATTTTGCCTTTCCTTCCTAGCAAATGGACAGTATGCATGTATTGGACCTCCAGATGGGCATCAAAGTACCTGGAGAACAGGAATTGGATCACTAGTATTTTCATAGTGCAAATAATTTCAGATTATTAAATTCAGCTCTCCAAATTAAACAGTGATAATCAAATTGAACTGAGATCCTGTTTCTCCCAAGTAAATAAATAATTTGGCATATTAAACACATGATGAGTCTAGGTAGACTCTGGGGATGCCATGACACCTGAAAATATGGCTCCGAAATTTTTCCTACTCATACTATTCACTTCAAACAATGAGTCAATTCTCCTTGACCTGAAATTATCACATTATTGTGTATGTGCAGTTGATATTCATATTCATTTGGCATGTGATGTCCCTTCCCCTTGTCAGCCTGTTCTTCTCCCACCACCATATCCCACCCTAAACCACACCCTATTGATTATGGCACTACCCCCTGCCCATTCTACCCCTAGCCAACAGCTGAAACAGGACAGGCAGCCAACTAACAGATAAAGCAGCCTAGATAATGGCTGTTAGCTGGATCTGGATAGGACAAACAAGGCCACAGACCAGTTCTCACCTGGCCCAGAAAAGACACGAACACATAGACAATCAGCTCTCACCTAGTATAACACAAATAATCTCTTACCAGGTATAAAACAAATAACCACAAGACCACCCTTCCTCCTGTTATACAAATGAAGGATCAGACTCAGCTTCTCTCCACATGTTGGGTTTAATGGTGAACCAGTTCACAGACTAAGAGCCACAGAGCTCACACTTTAGTCTGAGTGCCTGGTTAAATAAGACAGGTACTTGTGAGTCAGCAGCTTATTCCACTTTAAAGGTTGGAAACAGTGGGGTTGGAAAAGAAGCATGAATGTAGTTGAGACAGCAGTGAGGGCAAAGCCTGGAGCCAGTATAGAATCCCATTTTGAATCTTTGCACCCAAGGCTTGGACCAAAGGCAGGAAGAAGCTTTGTGGGTTGTAATGCCCGGACAACTTTTTTTTTAGAGCAGTTAACTGTGGACCTATGATAAACCTCATTAAAACCAAATCTTGCTTGCCACATTCCAGCTCTTAGCAGCTTTTTTATAGCTGAGTGGAACCAAGTTATAAATCTAAGAAAGACAGGATTTATATAGTAAATGCTGGCAAGCCCTCCACAATACTGGAGTTTGCAGGCTGGTTGTTATAAGGTGATGATGTTAATTTGGAAAGTGGAAATTACCTCCAATTTAAAATGTGATGAATAGCTTCTCTCCTGTTAATGTAGCGTTTGCTTATGGTGTCAGCTCTGGGCGTGTGTCCAGCTATTGGTAAATGCAGTTCCTCTTGCTCCACGAGGCTAAGTTTAAACTAACAATATGTATTTGCAACAACCTTCTTTTAACATGCTGAGGCTGCATCACGTAGCATAGCATTATAGTTAAGATTAATATCCCAGCTCTTCAGTGGCTTGTTTATAACTCAGCCATTTTAAAACTGAGAGGAATAAAATCTGGAATTCAGATTGCCCATCTGTATTCTGCTGCCATAGTGTACCTTCACCATGCAACAACAAAGGTTTGATACAAGCGTTTATAGTAAGGTGACCAGATGGTCACCTTTGTGAACCAGGACAAGCGGGTAGATGGGCGGCTGCACGCACACACGTGCACGCAGCCGCAGGAGCGCACTGCTTTCTGGGGCGCTCCCGTTTCCCACCCTGTCACAGGGCAGGAAACGGGAGCACCCGAGAAGGCAGTGCGCTCCTGCAGCCGCGTGTGCGGGAGGCTGCTGCACTGCCTTGCGCCCCAGAAGGCAGTGCAGCAGCCTTCCAAAAATCGGAACACTTGAAAAAACCCGTGGGATGCGGGACAAATTGTTTTAAGGCAGGACTGTCCCGCCAAAAGCGGGACGTCTGGTCAGCCTAGTTTACAGCATTGACTCAGGTCTTTGGAGTTTTCAAGCTATACCCCAAGATGTACCTGTTCTTAAAGCTGCCATAATGTATGGTTTTCACAGCCTAACCTTAACAGTACTTCACTACTGTCTTTAGGATTTCCTACCACTGGTTGGGAAATTCCTGGAGATATGAGAGCGGAAGACAGGGAAGCTGATTCTGCATGGGCCTAAAACAGCAGTGTGAAAACGGTGTGAAAATGGTGTAAAGGGGTGTAAAGGGGTTTGTACTGTTTTCACACCATTTTCACACTGCTGTTTTTGGCCCATGCGGAATCAGCCGGAAGGTGGAGTTTGAAAAGGGAGGGACCTCACTGGGATATAATGGCATACAGTTTACCCTCCAAAACAGCCATTTTCTCTGATAAAACTGAAGTCTATAGTCAAAAAATAATTTCTCATTCCAGGAGATGTCCAGGCCCCATTCTGAGGTTGGCAACCATACCTATTCTCCTTTCACAAGCTTCCAGTCCCAGAACCAATCCTCTTTATTTCCATTTGTGGATGACCACAGCTGCCATTTGCATTTTCTCTACTAAGCTGTTCTTTTTTGGTTCTTACCTGTCCTCTTTTGTCTTGTCCATGCCACTACTAAAAGTTACCTGTTACTGGAGTAGATGAAGTGCAGCTTTGAGGTGGTAGGGGAGAAAGAGCATGTTCAGTTACCCTTTCGGATTAAAAATTGGAGCCAGAACTTGCCTGCATCCAGGACTAAACTTTATGTGAGGCATTCATCTTTCAAACCACTTTCTTTCACCATCTTTCACCATCTTTCAAACCGCAAACAATTTTATGGTCTGCCAGGAGGATGTATAAGCTCAGCCTGCAAGCATGTACTAAGAAATAGTTGGGATGTGTCTGTACTTCATTTCCTTACAGTCTTTAATTGTAACCAACCTTGAATCTATAAGAAAGGAAAAGTGGGTTGAAAGGCCATAAATGAGTTTTCCCTCTGAAGATCCTCAGGAGACACTTCAAGACTTTCCTGTTTGCCAGTAGGCATTTGGAAGGGAAAGACTTTCCATGTTTTTTATTCAAATTTGTTATTGAAATGTTTCAACTGCTGTTGGTAAGATTCTGGGGAATTAGTGATTTAATAAAGAAATTAAATTTGCAAATGACACCAAATTAGGAGGCAGAATTCAAACTGACCTGGACAGATTAGAGAGCTGAGCCAAAACAAACTAATTTCAACAGACATAAATGTAAGATACTACACTTAGGCAGAAAAAAAAAAGAAATGCACAGATATAGGATGGGTGACTCCTGTCTTGACAGCACTACATGTGAAAGGGATTTGGGAGACTCAGTAGACCACAAACTGAACATGAGTCAGCAGTGTGATGTGGCAGTCAAAAAAAAGCTAATGCAATTTTGAGCTGCATCAATAGGAGTATAGCATCTATATCAAGAGGTATACTAGTACCTCTCTATTCTGAATGGATCAGATGTCACCTGGAATACTGTGTTCAGTTCTGGGCATCACAGTTCAAGAAGGATATTGACAAGCTGGAATGGGTCCAGATGAAAGCAACCAAAATAGGTTAAAAGGTCTAGAATCTGTGCCCTTTTGAGGAGAGACTTAGGGAGCTGAGTATGTTTAGTCCAGAGAAGAGAAGGTTAAGGAGTAACATGATAGCCATGTTTAAATATTTGAAGGGATGTCATGATGGAGCAAGCTTGTTTTCTGCTGCTCCAGAGATTGGGGGGGGGGGGGGGGTAATGGGTTCAAGGTGCAGGAAAAGAGATTCCACCTAAACCTTGGATAGAACTTTCTGACAGTAAAGGCTGTTCAACCGTGGAATGCACTGCCTTAGAGTGTGGTTGAGTCTCCTTCTTTGGAGGTCTTTAAACAGAGGCTGGATGGCCATCTGTCAGGAGTGCTTTGATTGTTTATTCCTGCATGGCAGTGGGTTGGACTTGATGAGCTTTGAGATTTCTTCCAACTCTATAAAATAAACCAAACAGGTAGTGGTCTTGAGATTTTTTTCTTTGTTAGGAAGAGAAGATGGAGGATGTGAGGCTACCCTCACTCACAGATGGTTGTCTTTGTTGGGAAATGACTGCAACAGCCACCTTTTCTTCCTCATGAAAGGATGGTCTGGACAGGAGTACAGCAGCCACTGTGCTGCTTGCACCTAAGGGCAAAACAATAACCATAAGGATGGTGAAGCACTGCCACTGTTTTAAAATCACAGGCTCATTCCGCACATGCAGAATAATGCACTTTCAAACTGTTTTCAGTGCTCTTTGAAGCTGTGCGGAATAGCAAAATCCACTTGCAAACAGTTGTGAAAGTGGTTTGAAAATGCATTATTTTGCGTGTGAGGAAGTGGCCACAGAGTATCTGGTGATTCCAAGCCCTATGTCACTTCCAGGTTTTCCCCTGACGTAGTGACACTGGAATGATTGTAGGCAAAGAGGGCTGCTAGTAGGGAATCTCCCATTACAACAGGAGGCCTGACAGCCCTGGGAAAGACTGTTGCAAACAATTCAAGAAAATATAGATAAATACATTACTGAAGATTTCCCACTTCTTGCACAATTAGTTCACAGGCTGAGTTTGAAATCTAGGTTTTCTCCTCATGTTCATTGCTGTAAAGCAGCTATTACATGCTGGCCATTTAGAAGTCTTGCATATCTTCTAGTCCATTCCAAAAATATTACGAAAATTCTTGAGTTCCACGTTGTTTTCTTGCATTTGTTAGCGGTATTTAAGAAGTTCTGGTTTGACAAATAGAGAACCCATTTTACAATAATATGCATACATCCCTATTCAACCATTTAAAAATGTGATAAACAGGCTAGTTTTGTCACTGGCGAAGAACTGAACCCTGGCTTGAAATGCTACATATTTGAAATTCATAATAATTCTTTCCATAAATCAGGGTCTTTCCCCCCCTTCAGCTGCCACTCAAAAAATGTCAAATAGTCAATAACACACAAAGCTTTTTGTCGTCGCTGCTGTTAAGCATATTTTGTCTTATAAGGACGATTTGAGAAATGTGTTTTCTTTAGGTTCCTTTTACAGCTATTTTTAAAGTTGCAATAATTAAATCACAATAATAAATAACTGTGTTGCTACCAACAGACTCGTGCCCTTGTTCAATATGAATATTTATTATTTCTGCAGTTATAGAGTTGGTCTTGAAAATATAGATGTTGAAATCCCTCCAGAAATTTAAGGTGTACTAAAAAGTACTGAGTACCTCCTTCCCCAGTATTTCCTGCTATTCTAGGTGTCCTTCCATCTTCAGGCATAGTCAAGCCCTGTATAATTTCATCATAATGGGTACTAGTTGTTTTTTTTTAACTTCCATGCAATGCATTATACATGAGGCCTTCCTGATTAACCCTGACTGAAAGACATTCATCCCACCATTCGTATAGTGAAGAATATTTTTATTTAAAAAAAATACTTCTGTGAGGCCGTGATTAAGCCGGAGTCAGAAAAGGTAATCCTTGAAGTAGCTTCCTTAAAAGGTCATCGTTTGTGGGGAAGCCATTTTGAGAACGTATTAGAAAAAGTGGTGTGTGAATTAATAAATAAGTTAATAAAACTGGAGGACCACATTGACTGGATTCTTAGTTGTCCCATGGCAAGCTAAAAAAGGACAATTCTGATAGAATGGAATTATGTCAGTATATGACGCTGGGAGGCTGAAACTGCCTGTTAAGCTTGCCCTGCTGGGAAAATGTAAAACATACAGGAGCTGTGTGCGGAATAATGCATTTTTAAAAAAAGGATTTAGCTATCTGGATGGAATTAAAATATAATTTCAAGATCTTGTTATTGCTGTATCAGAAGCTTCAGATCTGCCTGAGATACCCTAAAGCAACGGCTGTGTATATTTGATAATTTTCAATAACCCCCCAAATGAGATTGGACACATTGCAAGCTACCCTGGCAGAGTTTCTCACAGCTGCACACAGAGCTGGCTGTGAACATGTACACTGACACTAATTGCTAAGAGCCCCATTCTCCCAGCCATGCTTGAAACTACAGTAACCATCACCATGAGCCAAAATGAAATTGTCATCAGTATTAGAAGACAAAAAAGGTGCACTTAGCTTTCTAAAGTATCGTCAGCTACCATAATTCCTTCCTCAGCTTTCATACTATATCATTCTCAAAAGTGGAATTACATTTGCTTATGCAGGGTTAGTGTAGAATAGATTTGGAAGATTGTTGTTGCTTCCTGCAGAGTTCCTTTGAGCTGTCTGCTAGTTTAGACTCCCTCTCCATATGCTGCCTTTCTCTGACTGACAGAGAAGAGAGGAACTTCCTGAGGCTCACAGCCATATAGGCGTACAGAAACGCACACTCCTATGGTTTTCCCCAAGCCAGTTTTTGACACTTTTTCACAAACATGATAGATTACTTAGCAAAGAGAAGCCATAACAGCCATTATGCTACTGAAAGAGGAAGGTCCTGAATTAGAATGGGAAATGGTACTTTTAAAAGAGACCTGTTATGCTATCAGAGCAGTATTTTGAATTTCTCCACCGTTTTTGAGAAGTTCATTAACTGGGATACCAAGTACAGTGACAGTGTCTGCAGAATGAAGCTCACAAATATCCTTTCAGGTAGAAGAAAATCTCCTTGGTTACTTGCACAAACATTTCTGCCAGACTGTAATCTTTCATATTCGGGGTGTTTATTTCCAAAAAGCCCTTCAAAAGGATGGAATTTTCCAAATTATTGGTTTCCACATTAATTTCAGGGTTGCTATTGAATTCTATTTGGACCTCAGTGCCAAATTGAAATTTCAAGTTTCTTGAATGTGTGCTTCATACTCAGAACATAACTGTGATCAACCCTTTTCCCGACCACATTAACAAACTTGTATCAAAATATTGCTATGAAGAAATGATGCCTGCTTTTGCATTGGTTGTGTATACTGTGAACATACTATGGAATGGCATAGAAACATCAGAGCAAGCAAAGGCTTGAGTGCACCAGAGTTTTCTGCAGACAGCAAGGAATTATTTCCAAGCAGAAGGACTTTGTTAAATAAAACAAATAGCAAGAAAATATCCAGAAGGCTACTTGCAACATTCTACCTATATCCTTTCTGGAATATGGAGTTTCAAATTATTTGATGTTCTCTCTGAAGTGGAAACCATGCACTAGAAATGTTCCATGGTTTTGCATTGTTTTACGCATTCTGTATAGTTTTGCATATTCCAGTGTGCATGCCTCCTGTATGAACTGAAAACATCACACCAAGAATCTCGATACAATCATACCTAAGGTCACATGAACATATTGTCGAAGGCTATCACAGCTGGAATCAACTGTCTGTTGTGGGTTTTCTGGGCTGTGTGGCCTGGTAGTTTATGCTCCTACTGTTTTTCCCTCATTGGAAGATGCCAGCCAAAGATTCAGGGAAAATGGTAGAAGCAAAAACTATTAGACCATGGCCACCATAGCCCAGAAAACCCAGAATAGCCAGATCACTTGAACATTTTTGCAACTTTGTATAATTGTACATACTCTGGCCGTTTCCGCAAGGCCACGATGGGGGTTGGGTTGGCATACATGATGCCGACCCAACCCCCCTGGGATCGTTCGCACAAACGGTCCCAGTTGCAGTGGGGAAGACAGCGCTGCGGAGCGCCGTTGCCCGGTCGACCTACTGTCTCTGCAGCCGCCGAGGCCAGGGGACATGCCCCCCTGCCCTGTGCGACCACTCTGGCATCGCAGGGCAGGGGGGCGTATCCCCAGGTCTCTCGATGCACCAGACGGCCGCAGAGATGGTAGGTCAACCGGTCACAGGGGGAGAGATGGCACCTTCCGGCCGCTGCCGTTCGCAGTAAACCTTGCTCGGGAAGCGAGTGTCAGGATATTGAAAATTGCAAGGTGGTCATATGCTGGTCTAGAATGACTGGCATGTAACAGTCAGCAGAATTGTAAAGGTCGGAGCCTCTCTGTCTGGGTCTGCAGTGATTGGCATGTAACAGTCAGCAGAAGTGAAAAGGTCACAGGCCAGGATGATTAGATCATCTAGCTAATGATTTGCTGGACAAAACTATATAAGACGACTGCATACCCAATTCATTCCCTCCCCTTCACCTTCACGTTCGGGCCTGTGATTGTTTCGTCAGAGTAGAGAGCGGATAGTTATTGTTATTTTGTTCCTTTGAGAAAACAAGAGATAAAGTATTCTGTTGAACTAAATCTACTGTCTGAGTGTTTTTTTTTCTTATACTGCAAGCAGTTACCTCCTCTGTTCTAGCAAGGGTGAGTTGTCTAGTCCTTCCGGCCAGCACTCAGGCCAACAATTTGGTTATGGGCCCAGTATCCTAAATCCACTGAAGCTAGAGAGTGTCGCAGTGTGACACGATGACATCCACCATGTGCAGTTTGCCTTTGAACGCCTGACTGCAGGGAACTACTCAGCACGGAGCGTGAAAAATGCAGACCTTTCATAATGCTGAAGATTTATGGGCTGTAGTCGACCCCACCAACCCAGGCAGCAGCAGAGCAGAGGGCAGGATGCCAGAGCCAAGGCCCCATAATGTGTTGGCTGTGGAAAACTCCCAGCTCATCTAATCTACGTGGCTGCTGAGAAGACTTCGACTGCTGGAAGGTGCTGGAAGGACCTGTACCAGACGAGACTGCTGGTTCCAAGGTAATCTTGGGACAGGACGCTTGTGGCCAATTTGAAGCTGAAAGGAGGTGAAAATGTGGCCACCATGCTGTCCAAATAGCTGCGTACACTATTCGCCGAGCTGGAAGACAGAGGCATGACTTTCACTGAACAGCATAGGGCCTATATTGTACTATCTTCCTAGATGACAGCTGGGACAATTTTGTCTATAGTATGCAGAGCATAAAGGAAGATGGATTTGAATCTAGACTAAGGGGACTGCACGGCTTCTGGGGCTCCAGATACAAAGAGAGTTTTGGCCTTGAAGCCACAGCCAGAGAGAAGCCCGCTGTTTCCAGAGGCAAAGTGAAACCCAGCTTTCCTGAACTGTCCAAGGTCATATGCAGTTCAGCGCTGTTTCCGGGCGTAGGTTCTATCAATCATCTTCTCCGAATGCCCACAGAAGGGAGAAGAAGGGGCCAGCTAAAGCGACAACGGGAAGAGGGAAAGAAGGAGCACTACTTGACGGCATTGTTGAGAACCGATGTCCAGAGAAACTAACCCATCTGGCTCTTGACTCTGCCTTTCCGCTCAGAGCTACGTCGTGAAATGCTCATCACCCATTGACTGAGGAGTCCAAGGCAAGTGTGAAGCATGTCAGTTTACCGATGATCACCAGCTGCTGTTACGCTGCAAGGAACTGCCTACATACCCTTTGCCTTCCAGGGTAAAAGTTGCAAAATGTGTTGTGTGTTCCTGGACTGGATTTTGTTTGTTGAGTCCCAAGTTTAGCTTTCGAACAAGGTACAAAACTATATTTGATAGACAGGCTGTACAGTATGGCAGAATGACATAGAGTGTGCAAAAAAAGGTACACTTCATGACAAAAAATGTACGTTACACTGATAAAGGGCAAAATGAAAATGTAATGAATGTTTCAAGTCTAGCTTAATAAGCTCATGCATGATGATTGTGTGCACACCACAGAGTCCTAGGATATGCAAGTTTTGCCACCATCAGCAGTTGGCAAAGTATGTGATTTATGTTTCAAAGCATTCCTAGACTGTTCAGTCTGTAGTGGAAGGTTAAGGTGAAATCCTTATCCAATCCCCAAAAGAGCTACATAGACAAATGTGGAAAGATTCATTTGAATTGCTAGGTCCATGCAGACTTAGCTGATCCTTTTCCTAACTGGGTTTAAGGGGTAATTTATATATATTTCTGCTGATTGGATGATTATAGCAGATAATTTTACTGCTTGCTGTTGCTGAAATCTAAGGATGAAGCCTACAAGGTTTAAGGAATGGTCTCAATGATTGAACGGAGGTTCCTCACAAGGTGGCTTGCCTCGGCAATCTGACAGAGGCGGTGTGGAGTTCATGGGGGAACAAATTCCAAAACATGGCTGACATTAAGAAAGGCATTAGCCACAGGAGAACAAATCTGCTCAGCCCGGCTGAAAAAATGGGCGGCTTGAGAGGAGAGACTAGGCATTCTTCAAACAATGCGGGATTGTACATGATAAATGATGCCAAGGTTCCATTCCATTTCTGGGAGAGGTGGCTGTCTTAGCTGCTACGGCCATGTAATAAACAGGTTGTGGAGTTCGGGCTATCAATGAAACACCATTTTTTCGCAGTGAATGTTTTGGCAAAAGGCCTTCCCCTGAAACACCTTAGAATATTTGAAAGTTTGCTAACGCCTCATTCCCAGACAGCAACGGAAAAAGGACAAAAGAATGGTAGAGACTTCGCGCTTTTGTAGGATATGCGCAATACCAAAGGCTATAGATTTTCATTGGGTCATGGAAGAATTGCTATCTCAATGCGCCAACTTTGAAAAGCATACAGGTTGGGAACATGTGCATCAAAACTCTGGAAGTGTTCTTACTTCACCAGTAAGCCATGACACAGTACCTAGTGACAGCACACAACCCCACTCCCTGTTCAAGGTCAAGCACATCTGCTCCGGAAATTAAGCAACAACAGAACAGTGATAGCGGATCAGAAGGAAGGGTGCTTCAGGGAGAGGAGGGGGGCTGGAGCAAACTGGAGAAATAGCTATACCACGCAGATCAGAAAGAGCAAATAAAGGCATACCACCAAAAAAGGCTTGGTGGTACAAGAAGTGAGAGGTAAAGCTAATTAGGGACAGAACCAATGTTGGTTCCATATGATATAAGTTGAAATGTCCACCTGAGGAACAGGAAAAATGGAATCAGGCTATGGACAATGAGTTTGAATCCTTGGTAAACTTAAAAGTGTTTAACACTTGCTGGATAAAACCTACTGATAAGCTTCGATCATAGGTAAGATGGGTATACAGGCGAAAACCCATGCACCGATGGGACTTTGCAACATAAAGCAAGATTAGTCGCGACAAGGCTTTCCTCAAAACAAAGTTTGGAGGAAGTTAAGTGATCAGACTTATGCAATCTCCACTCGCAAAGGCAGAATCCTTTTTGAGGATTAGTGATTGCTCTGGCTGAGCAAAGAGACTTTTAAAATGAGGCAACTTTGATTTTGAAACAGCTTTTATTTAAATGCAGATTTGCAGAGACCATATACATGAAGCAAGCAATTCAGGTTATGTTACTGAACAAGTTGATAAAGTTTTATAAGCTCTCAACAAAGCTTTGTAACGGCCGGTGAAACAGTCAGCCAGGATGTTGAAACAGGTGCATACACAAAGCATTATGTGGAAATGAAATTTTGACCAAAGTGTGGCCGATGTCTTCGTATATATACCCAGAGGTACTGGCATGATGAATGTATCATTTTGATGATTTATGTTGATGATCTCTCTGTGTGGTTGCAAAAAACAGACAACCAAATCTCAAACAACTTTTACACCGAGTTGAGTAAACACTTTAAGCTGAAAGACTTGGGGTATCTTCCAAAGCAATACCTGGGTATTCAAGTCAGGTAAATCTGAAGAAGGGGATGCGTTTCTTGACACAAAAAACAAAAGATAGAGGGTGTCATACAAAAGCTGGTCTGCAAGATGCCAAAGTGTCCAAACCCCAAATACTCGCTGATTTTTTTTGTAAGCAAGATAACAGCAAAGCATTTGAAAAGTGCAAGACCTATATCGCTCCCAACTGGCAGCCTGCTGCACATTGCTAACTGGACAACATCTCAGACATAGCTTTGCTGTGGTGGTTTATTAAGCAGAACAGTTGCAAACCTACTGAGAAAGATCATTGGCAGGGCTAAAAGTAGTAATTCGCTAATTTGAAGGGAACTGCTAACCAATCGGTTTACACTTCTTTCTAACCAAAACAACAAGGGACTTAGTGGTGTGGCGCGACAGGCCCATTTGCAGAGGGACTCCAGGATGTAAGTCAGTGAGTGGTTATTATATGCAATATGGCAGCGTTTTTATCCTACTTGCTGGAGATCTCGGAACAAAACAACGGTTGCCACTTCAACTGCTGAGGCAGAGTATGCTGCTCTTTAATGAGGCAATGCAAATGAGCTACAATGGGTCATGCAGTTGCTAAAAGACTCTGGGTGGGAGAAATGTCGAACAACCTATAACAGTTTTCTTTAAAGACTCACAGACATGTATAGCCATGGCAGAGAACTTAAACCTGCAAAAGTCAGACTCAAACATGTAGCTGCGGAAATCTCCAAAATGTAAAAAACAACTGGATATAGCCAAATATGATTAAGTTGGTAGTATCAGTGAATCATCTGCAAACATAATGGTATTATCTTAACAAAAGCCATTACCAATACAAAAAAACATAAATGACTTGGTGTTTGGTCAGTTTTAGCAGATGCATTACATTTGGTAAGGACTCTGTACAAAGTGAGTGAAATAAGTAACTCTTGGTGTACTGACTACAGGTACTAACCATGTAATGAGTGTAAATAATGTGAATGACTTCGTTTGTAATTATTTTGTTTGTAAAATATTATGTAATGAGGCAACATTCCAACCAGATATGAGAAGGGGTATGTCACATATTGAAAATTGCAAGGGTTGGTCATATGCTGGTCTAGGAATGACTGGAAATGTAACAGTCAGCAGAATTTGCAAAGGCTCTCGGAGCTCTCTCTGTTCAGTCTGCAGTGATTGGTGCATGTAACAGTCAGCAGAATTGTAAAGGTCGGAGCCTCTCAATCGGTCTGCAGTGATTGGCATGTAACAGTCAGCAGAAGTGAAAAGGTCACAGGCCAGGATGATTAGATCATCTAGCTAATGATTTGCTGGACAAAACTATATAAGAAGACTGCATACCCAATTCAGTACCTCTCCTTCACCTTCAGGTTCGGGCTCAGATTGTTGTCAGAGTAGAGAGTGGATAGTTATTGTTATTTTTGTTCCTTTGAGAAACAAGAGATAAAGTATTCCTGTTGGAACTAAATCTACTGTCTGAGTGTTTCTTTTTCTTATACTGCAAGCAGTTACCTCCTGTTCTAGCAAGGGTGAGTTGGCACCTAGTCCTTCCGCTGTGCACTAGGCCAACAGCGAGGTCGGAAAACACCGCTCGGGAGGCGTGGCTGTGCAGCAGCTGTGCCCTCCGTGTGAACAGCTCCCTGGGGGCAGCGTTTTTGCCGTCCCCAGGGCACTGTTTATGGCCCGTGCGGAAAGGGCCTCTGATCTGGATGACTCAGGTTAGCCTGATCTCATCATCTGAGAAGCTAAGCAGGGTCAGCTCTGGTTAGTAATGGATGGGAGACTACCGAGGAATGCCAGAGTTGTTGTGCAAAGAAAGGCAATGGCAAACAAATTTCTGGATATCTCTTGCCTTGAAAACCTTACTGGGTTGCTATAGCTTGGCTGCAACTTGACAGCACTTACACACATACATCAATGTTCATATTTGTACTGGTATCCTAGTGGATAATAAAATGAAAGCTAAGAGTGTGCACTCATGCACTAAATAAAGAAAAAAAGACAGTCTCATGAGACATGATCATTATAATAATCCAAATAGGAAAAGTAACAACATATTTGGAAATTAGATAATGTTTATTACACTGGTACCTGGCTGACAGGTTGAAAGAGTTAGAAGGAGGAGAGTTTCATGGGAATTTTTCCAACCATAAAATGAAACAAATCTAATTTTTTTTTCTCAGTAGTGGTTTCTTCCAATAAAGTTTCCAACATTCATTCCCTGCCTAGGAAGAGCTTCTCACCCTAAATAAGGGGTTGCTCTGCCATACAGATGGAAAGTGCCTGATTTCTCTGCCTACATTTTTCGGTGCTATCCTAAATAGAGCCTGCTGAAGTCAGTGGCTTGGAAAGGTGTAACTTTGCTTGGGATAACACTGTTGGAGTGCCAAATGTTTTATAACACTGCCTGCTTTGTGGGAATTCCAAATGTCTGTCTTCCAGCTCCACAGGCAAAAATGTTAAGTGTCCATAAAATCATTACTGTTCTTTTCCTAGTATGACTCTTTTTTTCCCATCTGCCAAAGAATTTGTAATGAAAGATTCCTTAGGTAAGAGGTGATGCTTGCTGGCCAGTAAGGGAGCAGCCAGAATCAGAGACAGGGGCATCTGCTTCATCTGGTGAACACCTGGTGGACTTCTGTTCCTATCTACTTCCTGCTCTCCATTTTCAAACCTTCTCACCCAAGACTGCTAGAGTCTCCGCTCAGCCAGGACAGGTGGGCTTTGGGGGCTGAGCCTGCACAGTGTTTTTGATAGTTTGCTAATTTTGATGGATAGAAATCTACTAAATAAATAAATAAATGGCAGTACATCCAGTGGTGGGATCCAAAAATTTTAGTAACAGGTTCCCATGGTGGTGGGATTCAAACAGTGGCGTAGCGCCAATGGGGCTGGGCGGGGCACGATGGGGGCGGGGCATTAATAATTTCTCTGTTACTGTAAAAAACTCTTACTGTAAAAAAAAAGTTCCCAATTTCCAGCTGGTATCTTTCTGTCCATAATTTAACCTCATTATAGCAAGTCCTATCGTCTACTGCCAACAGAAACAACTACTTCTCCTCTAATTGACTGCCTGTCAAATACTTAATACTTTCAAATACTTAATTTTGTTTCTAGAAATCAAAAGAAATATACTTTCCTTAAACATGGAACTTTACCATATTTCTAAAACATGTTTTAAAAACAGCCCAACAGGGAGAATTATCCCGTTTTCCACCTTCGCTAACCAGCCACATAGGAAACAACAGGACTTCATGATTTTTGGACCTAATGGAATTTCTAACGGAAAAGCAGACCCAATTAGTAACCCCCTCTCGGCACACACAAATAATTAGTAACCCACTCTCGGGAACTGGGGAGAACCTGCTGGATCCCACATTTGAGTACATCCCATCGTAATATTTTGTTAGGCTCTAACTAGGCTCTAATTAGTTAGGCACAGTGTTTTTGATAGTTTTATAGTAACCCACTCAGGGATGCATTTGAAGAGCAGGACAGAAATCTACTAAATAAATAAAATACATAAATGGCAGCACAGCCTATCATAATGTCTAGTTAGACCAGGGGTAGGGAACCTGCGGCTCTCCAGGTGTTCAGGAACTACAATTCCCATCAGCCTCTGTCAGCATGGCCAATTGGCCATGCTGGTAGGGGTTGATGGGAATTGTAGTTCCGGAACATCTGGAGAGCCGCAGGTTCCCTACCCCTGAGTTAGACTCTAAGACCTGGAATGAATCAGTGTTGAGGGAAAACATCAAGCACATTACCAGGTGTTCAGTTCTCAAAATTCTACAACCCCTCCGGAATTCCTATAGATGCACATGCTGTAGCTTTGTGGAAGCATAGATAAAGTCTTGTTATTCCAGGATGACCTGTGTAATGTATGAAATGTATGAAACTTTCCAGGGAGGCTCTTGAGGCAAAAGACTGGGTCGATGATTCTCACCGCAGGATTCTTCTCATTCCTTACCAGAGTGCTGTGCAACTGAATGCTAAGCCCCATCAAGGATAAAATGTGAATTCTTTGATACATCTCAATTTGCCTCAGAGACTCTAAATTCAAGATCTTTCACAGCCTCCTTACAAACATATTCGGCTTGATTTTTGAATGAATAAGATTTCTTAGTATCAGAACAGTTTAAACAATATTTTATTTGTTCTAGTATTAAAATGTCAGCTAACAGTCAACTCTATGTTTAAATATGTTTTACAAATTAAGTATTATTAAACTGATTTCTTGCTGAAAAACTGTCAGCTAATGAAGGGTCTATTCCTTCTTGTGCAGGATTTATTTGTTCCAAATCCAGATTTCAATTTAAAATATCTGAGGAGTGCATATTTGTATCATAAATGGACTGATACAACATTTACATGACTCATAGTACAATATTTAATAACTATATATACTTCAGTCTCTCATGGTAGTTACTGATAGTAGCAGTTTATAAATTACAAAGGCATTATCATAAAGAGAATTATTTACATGTGCTTGTCAGACATGAATTAGTTAGTATCCAAAAAGATCATGACTAAAAGGAATATCAGAAATGTTTTAACTTCCATATACTGATGAAGTTAGGTCATTGTCAGAAATTAATGTCTTTGATGACCTACATAGTGTGTCCATAAATTAGCTATTCACATAAAGCAGAGTTTTATCCCTCAAAGGAGTTAAGATTGTGATTATGGTTCTCCTCTCCTTCATTTTATCCTCACAAAAAAAACCTTGTGATGTAGGCTAGGCTGGAAAAAATGACTGTCCTCAAGTTTATCTATGAGTTTCATGGGTGAGTGGAGATTTGAACCTGAGATTCCCATGTCATTATCTGACAGTATACCCACAGTTACAGAAGATGAGTGGAAATGAAACAGTGTTTCAGTCCCTACTTCCCACATTTGAGTTATAAATGAAAGCCACTTGGAGCTATTGGGTATTTCTTTGAGAGTATTTTTAAATGTGCTGGGAGGTTGCAAGAGCATTAAAAGGATATATTCATTTAGCAGGATGTGTAAAATCTGCTCTGTGCAAGGATAGGAATTTTTACTATAACTTTAGATGTAGACTTCAGTTTATAAACTTCCTTGATGAGGTGGAAAGTGAGAAGCAGGCTCTTGCCATCTGTTCCATTATCTGCTCTCCACATATTCCCCACGCCAAACGGAACTCTTGAAAACTCAGAGCATATTTTGGTCTCATTGAAATCATAATGACAGCATGCAACAAGATGCAGTCCTGAATGTATCTAACCTTCAGAAGTATTATATGAATTTATCAGGTCGTTGCAGCTTGGTCAGCTGATCGAGAGAATGGTAAGTTGGGATAGTGATAGGCAAAGCTTGGATGAATAGGAGGAGGAATGTTGCTATGATTTTTGGGATGGCTATCTCCCTGAAACTTGAGACCAGTGAATGGACTTTCCTGCAGGTACCTACCTTGTCTGAGGCAGGGACTTGTGAGCATTTAGTTAGTTCCATTAAATGTCTTTGGAGTGCAAGTCTAATGTATTAATGTCTTCAATTCCCCATAACTCTCAGTGAGACATAGAAATATTTTACTTTTTCCAATAAAGTTTTCCTATGGGGAGTTTTCTTTGGCTTCCAGAGATCAGCAACTGTCAACCTGGGGGCTGTCACTGCATATAATCCAGCCACCTGGAAAAAAATATTTTTGTATGGGAACAACATAATTCAATTAAAAAAACAATTCCAGAGTACAAGGAACATCAATTCCAATACCTCATTATAGTGTTCTAGTGATTGTCTTTGAAAAATCTCTCTACTGCATTTCTGTCATGTGCAGAAAGGTGGCTTGAGATTCTTCACAAAACTAGCAATAGGTATTGACACTGTTATATCTCAGACTAGGGACAGTGTTATCAGAAACTTGGAG
Source organism: Sphaerodactylus townsendi (assembly GCF_021028975.2). Lineage (NCBI taxonomy): Eukaryota > Metazoa > Chordata > Lepidosauria > Squamata > Sphaerodactylidae > Sphaerodactylus > Sphaerodactylus townsendi. The sequence continues at coordinate 38,475,736 of NC_059427.1, read as the reverse complement.
CTAGGGTAGAGTGGCATGAGAAAGACAATCAGCTGGGGAAAAAATTCTAAGCTTTTATCCAAAAAATACTTTGGTCATTTCCCCACTTATTTCGAATTAAAGGTTGCTGCGCCACCACTCCCAGCGCGTGCCAGAATATTTGGTGTGCTCCCCCAGTTTCTGCCTACGATCTCAATGCTCTATGCTACAAATAGTCATCAAAAGCACCATTTCGAGGAGCGCCAGGAATGACTTGCGCTGAGGGGGTGCGACAGCGGCAGCGGCAGGGCGGCTGTGTTATCGCCGCCCCTGTAGTGTGGAGTGCCCGGGGACCCCGTGCTACCTCGGGAGAGTAGCGCGCAGCAGCAGGTAAGTGGTGAAACGACCTTGGTTAAGGTTTGTGGGTATGGGTGTGTCGGTGTGTGTGGGTGTGGGTGTGGGTGTGGGTGTGTGTGGGGTGGGGTGGGGTGGGGTGGGGTGGGGTGGGGTGGGGTGGGTAGGTATTAAAACAATGAAATGTGTTGCATTTTCACTGTATCATTGATAATAAGAAACTTGTGGTCCAGTCCCAACAATATGTCTTGCGTCTTCACTCTGGCAGTGCTGGGAACAGCTATTGCCAGCTGCACAAACACAGCTCACATTTATCTAGTCTAAACATCAGACAAATTTAATTTTAAAACAATTTTATTGGTAGCTTTGCAAGGACGCATTTTGAGTGCAGGCACTGAACCAAATGGACAAAAAAAGAACTATGGATGAATAAGCTACACCCTTATTTCTCACTGATGTTGCATATGCCAGGAATGTTGCATATGCCAGGATGTCCAGGAATCAAGCTGGACTCAGGGAAGCTACATGTAAACGGAAAGATTTGTTGACGGCTGTGTCTGATGATTTGCCCTATCACCGGAAATAAAGATGAGATCATAGCATGGGTTTAACTAGTTTATTAAAATTAGCTGATCTACAGCATCAAAATGCTAATATTTAATTAGGTGGCCTGCACTGCCTTTGTTTTCACAAATACACTCTGGCTCCCAATTTGGCCAGCGGCTTCCACCAGCCTTGTTTATCCTCTCTCACACATATTGTGCTGAGAGGTGCCAAGCCCATTCCCCCTTCCCTGATGTATCGTAAAGCCACTACCATGTTCAGAAAGCTGTTGCTTAGCACCAAAATAACTTCTTCTCAAGCTCCATCCCAACATAATGCCAGTGATGGTCTGTTCAGGACAGGCCTTCCATCATGTCCAATGACTCAGGGTGCTCACCACTCCTGACTACCATCAACAACTGGCCCTATACCCTGTTATCTTTTTGGCTGTTCAAGTACCTGTACACTCTCCTCCAATACCACATTTTAAAGGAATCTACTTTTTTCCTGTCAGCTTTCCTCACATTCATGCATAGTTTGGGGGAATACTGTGACATGGATTAACCTGATATTGGTCGCCAGCAATACATTCTTACACTTACAAAACTTTTCCAGATACTCCATAGTTGCCCTTCCCAGTTTTAATCTCCAGATTTCTTGGTTGCAATTTTGCTTGATGATGGAGCCAAGGAACAGAAAATCTTGAACAATTTCAATTTCTTCATTATCAACACTGCGTAATTCCTCGGTAATCATTACTTTTGTCTTTGTGATATGCAGCTGTAATCCTGCTTAGGCACGCACTCACTGCTTTAACCTTCATCAGGAGTCATTTCAAGTCTTCACTATTTTCTGCCAGTAATGCAGTGTCATCTGCACACCTCAGTTATTTTTCTTCCCCCAATTTTCACTTCACCTTCTCTTAAATCCCACTTCCTGAGTATTTGTTTGTTTGTTTTTAAATCCATTTTGTCTTTACTTTTGAGACTGCACAGCCATCCCTCATTTGTGACATAATGTCACTGGCAACAGCTTCATTTGTGAAGTGCAACAAAAACAGCTCCAAGGAACTCGTGACCTTTTGTGTGCTTGTGGTCGCATTATGTACATAGTTCAGGTTGGATTCTCAATTATGCACTCATTTTGGCCTTTTCAGAAGTCACCCTGCTTGCAGATCAGAGAAGCTCCACAGTTTTCAAAACCAAGCAAAATGCAACTTTTTGTTCTCTTTGCCGGGAAGGCAAAGGGAATTAGGATGTGTAATCTTCCTTCAGGATTTCCAGTTTCTCCCTGCCTTCCCACCCACACAACAGCTCTTCTGGACAGGATCAAAATTGACATGGTCTATTGTATTATTGATAGACCCAAGTCTGCACTACAAACACACACACAAAGGCAACAGGCAACCTCCCCAGAGGGTAGTTGCATGGAAACAAAAAGGAAGTGGCCGGCAGGCAAAATGGTGAATCGGATAAGTGCAGTTGGGGACACTTCACAGCAGGAGATTTCCCTGCAAACCAAAAACTTGTGAAAACCACACTGCAAATCAAACAGCCGTGCCTCAAAAAGTAAGTGCACAGAAGGCCAGTCAAGTTTAAATTCCAAAGTAGAAAATGTTGCTAGGGTACTATGCTCCCCCCCACAAAAAAAAGACACAACAACCAAGAATGCATTATATGGCCTCTGGTGACTCTTCTGCTTCTTTATTTTAGTTCAGTAGCCAATGATCAACTAGGTCTTCACATGCTAAGGGATCATTTGCCAACCTTACCTGTCAGGAACTATGTTTGCTGCTCTTCACTCAAGAGGATTCCAAGTACTGCTGTGAGATAAACTGCTGTCTCAAAGTACACCTGAAAGATGTCTTATAATAAAAACAACATAACTTTGTCTTTCCACATTGTTCCTGAAATCAAGTTGAAAATACTGAAAGTAATATTAAATCTAGGATTGAATCCAACTACTTTTTTTGGGTGAAGAAAAAGTAAAGAAGGGTATCCTTTAACTACTCAAAAAGCTATGCTGGAGAAAAGTGGATTGATTTTTTTACTTTGAATTATTTTTGTGAGAATGTTCACATTCCTTTGTTATGTATATGGCCAAAAATATAGGCAAGCAGTGTCAGGACTTTACCCAAAATATCATGGAGGATGTTTTCATATACCAGAAATGGAGGTGGTTTAGCCTCTGAGCTAAACATGCCAAAAAGAACTTTAGAGACTCAGGATAGAATAGCCTTGGAGAGGGGCAAGATACAAAGAAATGCCACAATAATATGGCCTTTTATAGATTAGGAGCTGACTAACCCTTATTAATACAATTATATTTCCAAATTTTTCAATTCTGACAGAAGTGGTCTTTCCCAGAGGTAGAGCAACAAAAGTATGGCAAGATTAGCAAGGTAGATGATGGTTGAAAGGAAATCTTGATTGTATGAGATCATTGGCTTTTACATACTTTTCATCACCTGGAGACCAGGTGTGCTTCAGTACTGGGTTGGAGACTGCTTTTCCCAGGCTAGGATTTGTCCTTCCTGATTGCTTTCGGAAAGGTGTAGCTGGCTGTTGAGTATTTCAATGACTGACAGGAAAACTTGCCCAGGCAGACCTTTTCCCTAGTGGTACCACCAGGGAGTTCAGGAGATGGCTTCCATCTTTGGCCTTTATTACTCAGGCACTCTTTCGGGGAGGGGGAAAGGTAGAAACACTGCTTCCTAAAAATAGGACCCCACTATCCCACCTCAGATCTGGCTGGTAACAATTAAGCCTTATGAGCTTCCAGATGGCCAGGGTTTTTTTTCTCTTGTAGCTGCTTCCCTGCACCACCTGGAAGCCTTCTGGAGGTGGCACGGTGCTGTGGCAGTGGTACCATTTCCAGCCACCTCCCAGATCTGGATAGTGCTGTAAGGAGTCCCCAAGTGACTTACAATTACAATCCCTTCCTCTCCCAACAGCAAGCACCTTGTGAGGTATGTGGGGCTAAGTGAGTTCTGAGAGAATTGCAACCAACCCAAGGTCATCTACCAGATTTCACTGAGGCCCCTTCCGCACACGCAAAATAATGCGTTTTCAAACCACTTTCACAACTGTTTGCAAGTGGATTTTGCCATTCCGCACAGCTTCAAAGAGCACTGAAAGCAGTTTGAAAGTGCATTATTCTGCATGTGCGGAATGAGCCATAGAAAAGCGGGAAATCAAAGCCAGTTTACCAGGTTAGAATTTGCTGCTTTTAACCACTGCACCACAGTCTCCAGTTGTTCTTAGAAAATGACTCTAAAAACCTATAACTATGGGAAGCTGATTGGGGACTTCTTCTCGGAAGGAACTCCTCACTTGTGACCACATTTGTATTATTATGGACGCGTGTAATTCTTCTCCTTCAGTTATCCTATGTAGAAGTAATGTGTGATATAAATGTCCATTCAGTCAATGTAAAATAAGCAAAATGGTTAAATGGTAAATAAAGGACCAAAAAATGTAAGTGAGGATTCTTTAATTGCATCACTTATGTACTGTACCTATAACAAACTGAAAACATTATTGAGGTGTAACTCTTGACAAGTATTAAATGATCTGATATAGGAAAGCTAACAAGACACCTGGGGCTTCTTAAGTGCACACCTATGTCTGAACCAGACCCAACCAGACCCATCTGGAACACCTGTTTTAGGAAATAGAGCTTTGCCTTGACCAGAAGGGATAATAACTATAATCCTCAATTTACCATTTTGCTGTGCATCTTTGGCTTCTTGTCTCACTTCTTGCAATTTGTGAAATATTTGCTTTTTTTTAAGTTGACTTTCTAGTTTTGGGTACTGCACTGACCACTGTGTTCTTTTAAAGGTTGTAGAGGTGCCTTAAAACTTTGTTAAAGATCTCCTGGAACTGTTTGTGGGTGTCACAGTCAAGACTGGAGTGTTCCTTCAACCTGGGTAGAACCAAAGCCTGCCCTTAGAAACTAAAATGGCTAAACTGAGGCTATTGTACTTGGGTCACATTATCACAAGGCAAGACTCACTGGAAAGATGAAGCAAGGAAAAGAGGCAGACCCAACATGAGATGAATGGACTCTCCAAAGGCCCTCAGTTTGCAAGACCTGAACAAGTCTGTGAATGATAGGACTTTCTGGAGGACACTGATTCAAAGGATCACCATGAGTCAGAAGAGACTTGACAGCTCTTAACACACAGAGACAGCTTTTAGGAGTGAGAGATGGTAGAATGGTACTCTCTTCTTTGCTGTCTCTTTTACCAGATTGAAAAGTGGATTGCATTAAAGTGTCATGTGTCTAGTGTTATTATTCCTTTCTGAGCATATACGCTGATATTTTTTTACAAAGTGTGCTATGTTGAAAATGAAAGTGACCTGAATGGTGTGCAGAAAATTATGAACAGATGGTGTATGTCGTTATTTCACATTTACAAGGGTTGCTACTTAGTGCAACCAGGGACAGCTGCTCAGTATGCTACCACTGATGTAATAACTGAGCATTGCTGACATTATTCAGTTCATTACTGGGTGAAATCTTATTGCAGATGTACATGATGTTGCCTCAGAGAAGCTGTTTTCTGTTCTTTTTTCCCCTTTTTCCCCCCAACAGCAGTGACTAATGCCAAACAGGCAACATGATATCATCATGTCTCAGGTTTCCCTGCTCCCCCGCCCCAGCCATGCACACAGCATAACCCAAAAAGTTGAGGCAGGAAAACTCCGAACATGACAGTTTTAAGCCATATATTATGTGATACCAGGTGTTATATGTAAGACAAAAGGGAAATAAGATGTATGTCTGCTGTTCCAGCCATAGGAAGATGATTTCAGCATTGCTGAAAATATTCATGAAATAAATACATTTGGCTAATCTCAAATTCATATAATTTGATGTTTAGACTTACAAAAGGTGCACACTCAAGGATTTATTTGGTGCCTTTTCTTTTCTTTTCGAAGAAAAGAATTTGATTTTTAAAAGGAGTTAGCACTGCAGGATAATATGTACTATAGGAATTGCATGCTTAGCAGCGTTGCGTCAGGCACACTATGCATTCAACAGTGAGGAAAATAAGGTACATGACATATGGATGCCTAATAACATCTCAGAGAAGTCACATTCACAGTCATAGTCAGCAGATTAACATTTTAACAAGTCGTTGTTCCCAATGGGATTACATCCTTCAGATGGCTGAGAAAACACTTCAAGCTGTGATAAGCAATAAGAAAACGAGGAATGGAAATCTCTCTGTGTTGGATCTTTTAATACCAAAAGGTCCATTGCACTTTATTTGACAGTAATGCTCATCATGCAAGATTTCATTTATGAGAGAGAGAGAGAGGGAGGGAGGGAGAGAGTACTTGAACATTTCTTGAAATGCATTGTGCCTTTGCCCTGCCTGGAATATGAAGGTATTTTTGTTAAATGTGACATTTTGATTTAAAGCTTAAAATATAGCATTCAAGATGTCATATGTTGTTTCCTTCTGTATAAGACAGGGGTCGGGAACCCGCGGCTCGCGAGCCGCATGCGGCTCTTCTGCCGCTGTTCTGCGGCTCCATGAGCCGAGCCGCCGGGCCCGTCTTCCCCCGGCGGGCGCTTCAGTCTCCCGGCGGCCGGCAAGGCCGAGCCGCCGGGTCCGTCTTCCCCCGCCCTGCAAGCAGCAGGGCGGGCGCTTCAGCCTCCCGGCGGCCGGCAAGGCCGAGCCGCCGGGTCCGTCTTCCCCCGCCCTGCAAGCAGCAGGGCGGGCGCTTCAGCCTCCCGGCGGCCGGCAAGGCCGAGCCGCCGGGTCCGTCTTCCCCCGCCTTCACCCACTCTTCACCCACCCTGCAAGCAGCAGGGCGGGCGCTTCAGCCTCCCGGCAGCCGGCAAGGCCGAGCCGCCGGGTCCGTCTTCCCCCACCTTCACCCGCTCTTCACCCGCCCTGCAAGCAGCAGGGCGGGCGCTTCAGCCTCCCGGCGGCCGGCAAGGCCGAGCCGCCGGGTCCGTCTTCCCCCGCCTTCCCCCGTCTTCACCCGCCCTTCACCCGCCCTGCAAGCAGCAGGGCGGGCGCTTCAGCCTCCCGGCGGCCGGCAAGGCCAAGCCGCTGGGTCCGTCTTCCCCCGCCTTCCCCCGCCCTTCCCCCACCCTGCAAGCAGCAGGGCGGGCGCTTCAGCCTCCTGGCGGCCGGCAAGGCCGAGCCGCCGGGCCCATCTACGCCTGCCCTGCAGGCGGGGTGGGTGGGTGAGTGGGCGGGGGGGGCGCGAGCGAGCAAGTGGGCGGGCGAGAGGTGGGGGGGTGAGCGGGGGAGGGTGAACCAAATGGCTCTTTGAGGGAAAAAGGTTCCCGACCCCTGGTATAAGAGGTTCTGGGGTGCTCTTTCAGTGAGTGGGAGAAGCCTAATTCTATAAAAGATTGGATTAATTTGGTAATTATTTCCACAGTTTGGTGGACAGAATTTTGTCCCTGAGATTGAGAGCTACAAAACATACAAATAATTGTTTCATAAGTGGTCTTTTTGGTCTTGGCAGTTTTGTTCAGCCTTCCATGAACTCAGGGTCAGGTTTTGGGTGTGGCTGACAGACTTCTCAAGTACACCTAATTAAAATCCCCCCCCCCCTAAAGAGCAAGACAACCTGTAAGTAGGAATGCATTCAGCCATCTTCCATACTAATAAAAAGATCTGTCCGTCTGTGGTACACACAATTTATCAGGAAATAAAGTTAGGAGCCTCATAACTATTAGTTGTCAATCCTGGGTTGCAAATTTGTGGAGATTTTTTTGGGGTGGGGGCTGGGGATGTTGGGGTTTGGGGAGAGGAGAGATCTCAGCATGTTATAATGCCACAGAGTCCACCGCCTGAATCAGCTGTTCCTCCAGGAGAACTGATCTGTGTCAACTGGAGATCAACTGTAATTCCAAGATATCTCCAGACCCCTCGTGGAACCTGGCAACTGCAATTGGCTATTGACTTCAGGGTGATCATGGAAGTTTCAGATCCATACATGAAAGGAATTGATGGTAATTTCCAGAAACCCTTTGCTTCATGTATTAGAAGCTATGGTTGTCTGGGTTAGGCATAACTTGCTGCAAACTAAAGTTAAGCATTGCAAAATTGGCTACCAGCTTCAGGATGATTGTAGGACTTACAGTGCCAACAATGAAAGGAATGAGAACATCCTTGCCCACATTGTATCCAGAAACCCCTACAGCCCTTCATGCTATTTTTAGTGGAAAGTAAGGTAAGGTTGTCTATTTATGGCAGTCATAATAGAGCAGAAAATAAAGTTGGGAGTCTCAGAATTGGCCACAAGCTTCCAAATCATCCAGGGACCCAGATTCATATCTCCACTTTGCCATGGAATCTTTCTGAGTGACCTTAGGCCACAATGTAACCTAGGGATGCTAACCTCCAGGTGAGACCAGGGGATCCCCCAGAATTTCAGATCATCTCCAGAAAACAGAGCCCAGTTTCTCAGGAGAAAATGGATGTTTTGGAGGGTGGACTCAGTGGAATTGTCCCTCTCTCTCCACCCTCCACCCTTAGGCCCTTTCCGCATGGTGGCGGCAGGGCTTCTCCACTGGCATAATTTATGCCTGTGGAGGTGTGGGGACTGTTTGCATGAGCAGTCCCAGCTCCCTCCATGGCCAGAGAGGCGGCTCCACATGGAGCCGCCTCTTGGTCACCTTCCCCCATTCACCTGCCTCTCCAGTGTCATTCTGGAGGGCTGCAGGGACCCGCCCATGGTGCCCTCTGACCCCTGGAGGTCGGAGGACAGAGTGGGCGGTCCCTGCAGTCCTCCAGAATAATGCTGGAGAGGCAGGTGAGTGGGAGCGACGGGGAAAAGGGCGGCTTCCCTGAGGTGCAGTTCGCACTGCACCGACAGGAAGCTGTCCCTTCTCAACAACCTTGCTCGTGGAGCGAGGTGGGAAAATGGTGGCTTTGCGCCGCTGGGGGGGGGGGAGTGAGGACGGCACTGCTGTGATGCAGCAGCACCTCCTATGCGAACAGCTCCCTAGGGATGGCATTTTTGCCGTCACTAGGATGCAGTTTTTGGCCTGTGCGGAAAGGGCCTTAGACTCTATCCCCAAATTTCCAGGAGTTTCCCAACCTGGATCTTGCAATCCTGCTTCCCTATCCTGCCCCAATGGCCAGGAGGGACATGTGGCAACTCTAATGTGATCTACCTAAAAGGGCTGCTACAATGATAAAATGGAGAAAGGGAGAATGTTCAATCTGGGTTCCCATTGGTGGGGTATAAATGAAGTAAATCTATAGTAAATGCAAGTAGCAAGAGAGTGGATGTTTCTGGAGATAATCTGGGCCTGCATGCAAGGAGACAGGAGGAAGGCAACACAGAGAGGGAGGGTGGAGTATATGTTTTCATTTACACAGGAAACCATCTAATGATTTGCAAATTAACAAATCTTCTTGAGCATGACGTAAACTGAAACAATATTTTAGGTGAAGCACGAAGGAAGCAAGTGTATTGAAATTTTAATAGGAGAAAAATATTGCCAACACCAGTTTGGGGGTTAGCCCACAGAGCATACAAGGGCAGAGTTCCTAAAAAAAACCCTGCAAGTGCAGCAAGCAAAAGGTTTGGCAAACAGATCAAGTGTGTGGGGTCCAGTATGAGAAAACAGAGGCTTGCTAATCCTGTAAGAGAGCAAATAAGAACTTTAAGCCCAAATGCACCTCATCCCTCAGCAAAAGTAACTCTTGCCACATAGTCACTTTCAATGCACTTTGCAGCTGGATCTTACTTTGTGAAATAGAAAAACCCACTTGCAAACAATTGTGAAAGTGGATTGAAAGTGCATTATTCTCCATGTGCAGGAGGGGCCATAGACAATTTAATGAAAGCAATTTTTAGAAGGGTCACCATGTTAGTTTTAACTGCCAGAACAACAAGTCCTGGGGTACCTTGAGGACTAGCACATATATTGCTAGCCAGAAATCATTTCATTCAATGTGCATGGTATGGCTCTGTGCAAAGAAGTATGAGAACAAGATCCAGGCATTTTATTAAAACATCTGTTCTATAGAGTAGCATGATTTGGAGCCATTGAAAATCACAGAGTATTCTTGCTTGCAACCTTGTGCCAAAGAACACAGCACCATTGTGGGACTCTTGTTTGTGCTCCCTCACCTTCTCTCATTCTACACAAACACAACTGCTGTTAGTCTCTATTGTCTCTTCCTCTCTGTTGACTTTGTACCATCCCTTATACCCATGACAACTTCCTTCTTTACTTATGAAATTACTTCCTCCTTTTATTTTTAGTCCTCCTGCAAAACCCACTTTCCTGGAAAAGATTTTCAAAAGCTGGTCAAATTTTACCTTACCTGTGTTCTCAGTGCTCTTGGCTCTCTTTGAAAAATGGTATCTCTTCGATATTTCAATTATCCAAAGTTCAAAGGTTGGCAGGTACAGCAGCTCTGTAGGTACCAACTTAGGGCCTTTCCCCACTTACCTTAAGCCCTGCGCTACTCTCCTCAAGTAGCGCGGGGTCCCTCGGCACTCCCCACGACAGGGGCGGCGACAGTGCAGCCGCCCCGCCGCTGCTGCTGTCGCGCCCCCTCAGCGATGCAATCCAGTTCTATTTGTTCAGAAGTAAATCCTATTACATTTAATGGAGCAGGCTTCATTCATCAAAACCAAGGAAGAAAGTTTTTAAAAAATTACGCTATTGAGGAAGAACTGTGGGTCAGTTGTAAACCATCTGCTTTGCGAACACAAGGTTCTGGGTTCAGTTCCTTGTGTCTCTAGTTTGAATAGTCCAGAAACAGTTGATGAGAAAGACTCGATCCTGGAGAGCCATTGCCAGTCAGAGTGAACAATACTGATCATGATAGACTTTATTTCATAATCCTCAGTTCTTTTTTTGCTGAAACAAGGGAAAATGTGATTTTTAAAACCATCTTACAAACTTTATTATATGGCTTTGTCTTCATATCTCGAGTTACAGCATGTTTTTCCACCCATCGCGCTTGACAGACTGAAAGAAAGGCTATTCATTACATTGTATCACTTATGTACGGGCCAAATGCTTTGTAATTTGATATTTGATCAAATACCCATAATGTATTGGAGCCATGACTGTAATGGCGTGATAAAGACATTTGTTTAAAGCTTCATACCCTTGCAGTTGGGGTGCTTCGGTATTTCCTTTTCATTAGATTAGTTCAGGGACATACTTGTAGACTGCAGAGGAGCGATACCTCCATCAAAACGGAGAAAGAAAGTGAAACAAATTTTAAAGACTAATATTATTTCGTATTTATGGGGGAGAAATCTGACCTTTATTTCAGTGCTTCACTTAGAACTTTATAGTCAAGACTTTGTAATAAAATCTCAAAGGCTGCTAAAGAGGAGTATATGAAAATACGATTCATTCGTTTAAATGAAAGAGGACAGAATGCTGTTTGAAAATCTAGCATTTCTTACATTGTCAAAAACAAGGATCTTGAGCCTTTTGCATATGACTTATAGACTACCGCTGAGAAGATGGACTAGCTTAAAGGGGGAAAAAACCCTTCATCTAGAAACCGAAAGGAAACTAAACAATTTTTTTTTTAAGAATAACGTTTGACTTTCAAGCCACTGAGATAACTTATTTGACATTGAAGGTCTGTGAATCTTTACTTTCTCTTTTTCTTTTAAAAAGTCTACTTTCTTTCAGTTTCCCCCCAATGGATTGATGTTTTCTTTCCTTGGAGCCTCATGTTCCCGAAGCCAGGAAACAGTGTTCGCACACCAATGCGGAGGATGAATTTTTCTAAGTTTTGGATAGTTTCTAAGTTTTGGATAGACTTGCTGCTGCAGAGTGGAAAGAGGTACATGGTGTACTTGTGTGCAGATTTTTTTTTTGTCCACAGCCGTTTTCCTCCTGAACTTCTGCTGCTTTGGTTCCATTTTTTTTTACCTTGAAAAGGCTTCTTCACTGTGTGATCCCAACCAGACTGGGAATATAACATTATAACACCCTAAAGCCAATCAGACTTGACTATGTGATGACATCACTAGGGAAAAATGAGGAAGGGGAGGACACATGTCTGTTGCCTGGAGCAACTGAGCTCCCTGCATTGTTACACTCCACTAAGGTTACTTGCCAGTCAATTCTGTGAAACAAGACTTTGATTCTGCTCCTGCTCTGGTCACTTACTTACACCTCACTAAAAAAGGGCAGATTATGGGCAGCAGGGATATGTATTCACACATTAACAAATTTCATCTGTCCATGGCTCAGTTGTTCAGCATCCATTTTGCCTGCAAAAGGTCCCAAGTTCAATCCCTGTCATCTCCCTTCAGAAAGTTTGAGTAGCAGGTGATATGAAAGACCTTTACAGCCCCATTCAAAGGGAGGGGGGAATCCACTGATGAAGGCGGTGCAGACCTACACCAGTGGATTTACCCTCTCTGTCACATTTGCCCCTGTGGAGGGATGGATCTGTTGACAGGCAGCCACTGCGGCCCACCAAAACAGCCAGATGCAGTGGTGCATGCCACACCAGTGCTCTTGTTCCCCCACTGCCTTTGCTGGCTATGTAGTGAGCCCTGCTGGGATAGGGCGGTATATTAAATCCAATAATAATAATAATAATAATAATAATAATAATAATAATAATAATAATAATAATAATAATAATAATAATAATAATAGCATTGCAGGGGTGTGGCCAGCTGTGGAAAAACTGTTAGTTGGCTTCCACTCCTGCTTTGCTGCCGGTTCTCAGCTCCTGAACTCACACCACCTTTTCAGTTGCATAAGTCCATGGGAGCCCAGTCTGTCACACTTTCCAGCTGTGATGGGTTTTGTTTGCTTTTTTTGACTTCCTGTGCCACCAGAAAGTCCTCCTGGAAACAGTGGGGCAGCATGGCTGTAGCACTGCATCTGGGGCCCTGGTCATTTGGATGGGGCTGCCCACTGAAACAGCTGAGGATTTCTGGTGGTCCGAATATCCAGTTCTGATCCTGATGGACCAATAGTCTGCCTCAGGTTATGTGTTCCTGTACATTTAGTCTGAAGGCAAAAATAATTGAAAATGAGTAATGTTTGATGCCCATGGATGTAGTTGCATACAGATCAGATTTTACACAGACACCATGTTGAAAGTTGCCAATGCACAGATAGAAAACTGTTTTTGAAACTGTTTGTAAGCAGATCTTTGATGTAATCAAAAGGGAGGCCCACCTTGTCAAGCATTTTGGAAAAGGGAAGTTCATTTGAATTTTTTGTGATTGTCTCAACTGTCTTGGACAAGATATGAGACAGCAGGGATAAGGGAAGTTAAACAGGAGATAAAGACTAACATTTTTTCCTCCCAGCCTAATCCATGGACTAGAGGTTCTATCCTAAAAAAGCATATGTTGGGATAAAACCCCATAAGGCTTGATAACATCACCAGATCAACCTATATATGTATACACTAATATTATATATAGTTACTGATTTATGAAGAAGCGTCAAGTCTATACATGAGAGAAAACTACTCGAAGTGGGGGGAGACAGGAAACCTTTTATTTTTAAATTAAGGATCCAGCTGAGTGATTCTCATGCTCACAAGTCTAGCTATCCATGTGCAACTGTCAAAAAGGTCTACATTTTTAGAAGAAGTGTGCCCATTTTTTTAGTATTTTAGGGGTTTGGTTTATTGGACTTTTAAAAAGAAAAGCTGAATACTCTTTCTGGTAGATTTTTTTCACTTTTTTTCAGGTAACCATTAGGCTTGGCGATTTGGCATGGCCAAATTGCCAAAACAGCTGAATTTGGGCGGATTCGGCTTATTCAACTTGTATTCAGGCCAAATTCTAAGTGCCCGAATACAAGCCAAGGCCGAATCCATTTGAATGCACAAATCTGAATAATGATTCAAGCATTCAAATGGATTCAGGGGTGTTTAAAGGGCTCCCTTAAATTCACCCTGCAATCCATGACGAAGGCGGTGTATTTAAAGAGAGCCTCTGGGCTCCCTTTAAACAACATGGAAGGTGTTGTTTCGGCGTGGATTGGGGCGGGGGATTTAAAGCGAGCAAGGCAAAGGTTTAAAGGGAGCAAGCCCCAATTGAAGTCTTTGGAAGGAAAAAAAACAATTAATTTTTTCCCACCTTAGAACTTGCTGAAGAGCCTGGGAAATTCTCTGCACTGAACTGGCTCAATTGCATCCAATGGGGAATTTCTGGAGGTGTCTGTTTTTCACGGTAGAGGCACCAAACTTTCAGGGTATCTTCAGCAGACTGTCTTGATGATACCACCCAGGTTTTGTGAACTTTGCTTCAGTGGATGGTGAGAGATGGGCCCTACCCATTTGGGGGTACAATTTGAACCAAGTTTCACCACACCTGGATGTTCTTGCAAGGAGCCTGGAGCCACCCTGAAAGTTTGTTGCCTCTACATTGAAAAATGTGCACCATGCTTGCACACTCAGACATTCCCCATTGGTGCAATGAAGCCAGTTCAGAGCAGTGAATCTGGGGAAATGTTGGGGTGTCTGTCAGGGGTGCATTGTTAAGCTATCAGCACCAAATTTTCAGGGTAGATTTAGGAGACTCTCCTTATGATACCACCTAGGTTTTGTGAAGTTTGGTTCAGAGGGTTCAAAGTTAAGGAGCCTCAAAACGGTAGGCCCCATCTGCTATTAGCTGCCATTGGAAACAATGGGGGATGGGGTCACCCCATTTCAGAGTCCTTATCTTTGGACTCCCTGAACCAAACATCACGAGACCTGGGTGCTGTGATTAGGGGAGTCTCCTGAAGAGACCCTGAAAGTTTGGTGCCACTAGCTTAAAAATGCCCCCCTACAGGCCAAAAACAAAAAACCACTTAAAATGCCAAAAAAACCTAATGAGCCTGAATTTTTCAGTATAAATTTGACTGTACCATAAGAACATAAGGATACCGAATCAGGGATTTGGCTGATTCAGATGTACCAATAATTTTATAGCTGAATCAAGCCAAATTCAATTTTTACCAATTTTTTTTTTTTGGTATTGCTCAAGCTTAATAACCATTAAAGTCTATGGGGAATAGGGGGAGCTCTTAGGGGGGTGCTTTTCAAGAGGCACCAAATTTGCAAGATACCTGCAGATGACTCTCCAAAGAAGAACCCCCAAGTTTGGTGAAATTTGGGTCAGGGGGTCCAAAGAGGGTGCCCCTTCTAAACAATGTTTTCATGAGTTTCCATTGGAAGATTAGTGGCACTCCTGTAGGTTCTGCTGATTTCTGTTTGTCACACTTCCCCTTAGCCTCTTTCCTTTCATCTCCAACAAGATAAAGAACAGTTTTGCTGCAGCTGCATTATTCCCAACATACAATTTTTGATTTGAGGTGGCTGGCCAAGGATTGAATGCGTCGAGCATCACCTCCAACAATCCAATGTGCCACAAAGCTACTACGGTTCCATTCGGTGTAGGCTTTTGACTGCTGGTGGGTCCAGAATGGTATCAAGGACTGGAGAGGGGATCACCAATCAAACTGAGAAACTGTCCTGCCATTTCTTTCTTCTGACTTGTTTATTTTTTGGAACAGCGCTTTCCCCCAACGAGAGCCATGTTCTTGAGGAAGACCAATTGCTCAGCACTCCAGGAAAGCAGGGATGAGTGATGTGGGCTGAAAATGTCACCCATGCGCACTCTGCCCACTATGCAGTTGTAAAGGTTCCATCCGTTTCAGTAAGAATTAGGAGAGTTGGACCTTTCCAGATTGCATTAGTTGCAACTGCAGCATACAGCCTTTCTCCAAAAAGGTGTAATTCATTGATCATATTTGTAAAATAGAGATTTATGGTGACTTGCAATTATCAAAGCACCGTGCAGTATTTATGATTGCATGCCTGAAATCAGAACTAGCCTGTATAAATCTGGCCTTGATCATGTATCCCCCAAGGAGAGAAGTTCTGCAATTTACTATTATTCAGTTTTTTATGTTGACAGATATTTAGCAGAATGTGTGTTGTACAATATAATTCATTCTGAGTTCATATATCTTTGGGCATTGGAAAGCTCCTGCTGATTCACTGCCGTCTCTTGTTTCATTGATTTTATCCTTACAACATCCCAATGAAAAAACAAGACCCATTTTAGGAATCAGTGCGTAGCATGTGTCTGTGTGTGAGAGGGTGGTTTGAGGACGAATGCTTACATATGCAAATGCATTGTTTGTCAATAAAGATTTTGAAACAATTCGCTGTGAAAAGAAAACTTTTGATAACTAATTTGGTGATGGAAGATACAGCTTCCACAATTTTTTGAAGACTGAAAAG
Source organism: Sphaerodactylus townsendi (assembly GCF_021028975.2). Classification (NCBI taxonomy): domain Eukaryota; kingdom Metazoa; phylum Chordata; class Lepidosauria; order Squamata; family Sphaerodactylidae; genus Sphaerodactylus; species Sphaerodactylus townsendi. The sequence goes on along the minus strand of NC_059427.1, from coordinate 38,459,649 downwards.
GCTGCAGCTCTAAGCAGACTTTCCTGGGAATAAGTCCCAGGTGCTGCCTTGTTTCACTGTCTGGAGAAAATGGAATACTTTCATGTTCCAGAAGGCTTTGGATTAACTGTCTGTGGATATATATGGAGTCCTCTTTCAATTAGTTATTGTGTCCTCTTGTTTGGTTTTTATTTTTTTTAAATATTTTAAACCATTGTGAGCTGCCTTGGAGTCGGGTGTGTGTATGTATTATGATAGGGCCAAAAGGTAGCACACAAACCAGTTCCAGGAAGGAAGGAAGGAAGGAAGGAAGGAAGGAAGGAAGGAAGGAAGGAAGGAAGGAAGGAAGGAAGGAAGGAAGGAAGGAAGGAAGGAAGGAAGGAAGGAAGGAAGGAAGGAAGGAAGGAAGGAAGGAAGGAAGGAAGGAATACAGAGGCAGCAAATCTCTGAATATTCTCTCAAGCAGGCAGAATTAAGAGAAAAAAACTATGCCTTTTTTGTTTGACCCTCCAGGATAACTGGGTGGCTACCTTGTAGAAAAGTAAGCTGGACTAGATGGACCATATTCTTAAATTCTTCAATATAAAACCACATTTTGAATCTTTGTTTTGCTCATTGCAACTTCCCCCCCCCCTTTTTTTGATGCTGTCCCCTCCTCCAACAGTTTAATAATAATTAGTCCTGGCCATTCTGGTTGTCTTCTGGAGATATTCTGGCTAATCAAAGAAGTATGGGCTTATTGTCAACTAACAGAAAGTGTGCAACAGAAGGAAGGAGTGAATAAAAATATTCCTATACTTAAAAGCACTTCGGGATCAGGAAGTCGATTTCTCTAGCGATGATGAACTCATTTCTATTTCTCTTATGCAAATGGGCCTTGCCCAGATTTTCAGGGGGCAAAGCAGATGGCTGTGTTTAACAACTTTCATTGTTATTTTCTTCCTGTGCTCTGATCACTCCAAAAGCAGCCAAAACAGAAGATGGAATGCTGGCCTAGCCATAAAGTGCTAAGAACTCCCCCCCCCCCCCACTTCATTTTACAGGAACAACAGAGATGCGTCTGATTCCAATTAATCATTGCACAGAATGAAGAAACAGCTTTCCAAATGTCAAATGATGTTGTGTATCTTGAACCTGAATGTGTTTCCCATTGCCTTCCAAGCCGCAGGTACTCCGAGGCCATGTCAGAACAAAGATGTATCATTTAGTTAAAATGGCTAATAGCTGTTGATAGACTGATCTGTCCAGAATGCTTCTAATCTATATGTAATTGATTGTGCACTCACAGACAGGTAATCTGGCTTGTTTGATGGCAGGCCAGTTTCACAAATGAACAGGATCACAAAGTAAAGCTTGTCCTAGTCTGTAACACTTCAGGCTAAAATGTTTTAAAATTGGGCTGGCTGCCATGCCGACTATCATCTTCACTGGGAATGCAACCCACATGTTCGTGTCCTGATACTGCAGATGAGGTCTAAGGCTGCCCACGATCCTCATGAACATCTTCCTGGTCATGCAGAAGTTTCTCAGTCATTCCTCATCATACCAACAACCTATGACAAAGTTGTGCCAGCAGTCCCTGCTCCTGTGTGGATAAACCCAGTAATGAAAGTGCTGGGGGGCAGTTGACAGGGCAAACCATGCCTGCCTGCGACATCTCCTCCATGCAGCATGCTGAAAAGATGCCTGGGCCATCTCTTACTGGCAGTGGGCACATGCAGCACCATGCATGAGACTGAGGAGATGTGCCACCAGCACCACAAACACACCCAACAGCTGTGCCACCTCTGGATCGGGATCCATGCTCAATATATTCAGGTCTCCCGACTTACAAAACATGCTCCTACTCAAAAACCACAGACCTGGTATAAAGGTGGGCACCAGCAATTCAAAAGGCAGGATGGAGACTTCATTCAAACTGCCACCCAAAACAATAGCCAATCAGAACACAGAACACAGCGGATGTTTGTGCATGCACAGATACGCTTGTGGTGTAAATATAAAAGACCTGAGCTCGTGAAGAACAAACTGGAATATTTCCTCCTTGTCTTCACTCGATTCCTTCACAGAAATGGGCAGCCATGCAAAGGGAGAAACCAGGATAAAATAGACCCAGATTGTAAGATACCGATTGTAACCTGGTATAATTGTGCTGTGTGGAAACTGCTGTACAGAAAAGAAAACAGGGACATTTGTGGGACTCCATTCCTGATTAACTCTCATATAACCCAGGTGAAATGGCACTTGGTTGATACAATGAGCAGAAAACTACTTGGGGGAACGTTTCAAGAGGGGCAGGCTGCCACTCTGGTCTGCAGCTCAGCAGAGATTAAACTGACATTGGAAAAAGATCGTGATTTTAGCAGTTTTTGAAAAAAACGGGATGAGGGAAATATCGAGGGACAAACCTGCTTTAGGACCTGGAACCATGCAATTTTTTTTGGTCAACCCAGGATATTTCCCAGGATCAACCCAGGATATTTGGACTGTAGGAATGGACCTAGATCTCTATATGCAAGGATCCCCACCACTCAGTTCATAGGACTATTCAAACCTGAGTTTTTTAACACATAGGTCTGCTGACTGTGTTACTCTCTCTTTCCAAAATGAAGGCACATTTTGAGCTTTCAGCTGCAGTTGGTAAAATGTGCAGTCCCAGAATTCTAGCTTTGCTTGTTCCCTTCATTCCAGGGCAGCTCCCATTTTACAGAAGGAGCCAATAGATATGAGGCTGGTCTGTTTCTACATAACTTATTAAACCCAGGGGATTATTTATTTATTTATTCAAGGGAATGAGCCTTGTTAGGGACTGTGATTAAGGCAAGAAGACTCGCCAGAGCTGATTTTGTGAGATTTCTACAATGGTTCTTCCTGAGACTCCAAACTAAGGACCATCCCCAATTACTGCTTGCCTCTGTAATACCACAAAAGCCATACTTTGTGGCTGCCTTTTAAAAGCCAGTGCATGTTTGTACCAGTTTTGTCACTCCAAAGCTTGACAGCCTGGTGTGACTGAACGGACTGACATTGCTTAGTGTCACATAGGAGTTTTGCCCATGTTTGGGTAATATGTGCCCTTTTTTAAAGGTGGGGGGGGGGGGAGTTGGGACAGGAAAGCTGCGAGAGAGCCCAGGATTACATTCATTCCTGTTGCTTTCCTATAGGTTGGCAGAGAGGATAAATTTAAGGGGGATGGTAAGACACTCTTCCTAATCCCTAGCAAAACCCTAACAAGCATTGCTGCACTAGAGGAAGCTTCTGGAGTCTTTCTGCTCATTGTCTTCATCTTATGGGATAAAATGACTAAGTGATGTTTCCCTGGAGGCTGACAGCCGAGAGAAGATGAATCTGACCACTGACGGAAACAGTGTAATTATGTCCTCTGTGCATTAGTTCTCCCTTTTCCCTGCACAGCCTTAAATGGGAAGCTATTTTCACCTTCGCCCTCAATTGTGAAGGAAGACTATCCTTTGGCTTGCAGACCCCTCCACACCGCACTTGTATTAAGGCCTGCTGAGGGTGTAATATATAGCTAGCAGGAGAGCAGGCACAGGAATCAGCAAAGAGGGGAAACAAACAGTGCTTATTAAGAGGCCCTGCCTAGATAACTGTGCAGAAGTATCCTTAGAAATCAATGCTGCATTGTGATAAAAAGAAATTGTGCTGTTTTAGAAATAAGCTAATGCAGACATTTTATTTTTATAAGCTGTGCTCAGTGTTGCCAAAGGCACACTATTTCTGGCTATCTGCCTGGAGCAATTGAAACCTAATTCTCAGGTACTTTTTTGGCCATGGATGAGGGATAAGCGAAAATTATTCGCTGTTTTTCAGAAACATTTTTCACACTGTTGGAAAAACATGCTCCTTTTAAAATAAATTTTCAGCAAACTAATTTGGTAGAGGGAAGAAAAGTTCTCTCTATCCTTTCTCTCTACCCCATGCATAATTTTATAAACATCTATCATGTGTCCCCTCAGTCACTTTTTTCTAAACTGAAGAGATACCACTTTTTTAGTCTTGCTGCATATGAAAGGTGTTCCAACTCGTTAATCATCTTCGGTTCTCTTTTCCGTACCTTTTACAGCTCTGTAATGTCATTTTGAAGATAGACAATCTGACAGATAATCAGAATAGGGATGGTGGGCTTTGGTGTCCAAGGCCATTTCCGCACGGCCCAAATACGACGCCTTAGGGACAGCAAAAATGCCGTCCCTAAGGCGCCGTTCGCACAGGCGACACTGTTGAAACGCAGCAGCCCTGACCTGGCTTCCCTCCACCTCCCCCAGAGCGGTGTTAGGCCGCCCCAAAAAACCTCCCTCCTGGAGGGAGGTTTTTTAAAAACAGTGTGTTCCTGCCAGCACGGTGCGAATGGCACCGCCGGGAACACTCTGTTTTCCCCGTCCCCCCCTCACCTCGTCATCCTGTGTTGCTCTACCGGACTGCTGAGACCCTCCCTCACTGTCCTCCGACCCCTGGAGGTTGGAGGGCAGCGTGGGCGGGCCTTAGTAGTCCAGCAGGGCGACGCAGGATGACGAGGTGAGTGGGGGGGATGGGGAAGAGGCGGCTCCGTGCAGAGCCGCCTCTCCCACGCCAGCCTCTGTGGGGGCCGCTCGCACGCTCCCCTGCGAACGGCCCCCACCCCTCCACCGGCAGGATTCCTGCTGGTGCAGGGGCACCCTTTTCCGCAGTGCGGAAAGGGCCCAAGTTCCTGTCAAAATGTTAGTGTGCTAGCAAACAACAGTTGTGGAGAAACATGAGGCTTCTCCTTGACCAGACATGGAGCCCCCAAAATTGGGGGCTGTGTAGAACAAATTGCCGTAGTTTAACCTAGAAAGGACCATTGCATGGATCACTGTGGCTAGATCAGATTGAGAAAAATAGAGCACCAGCTACTTTGTCTGGCACAGATGGAAAAACACCACTTGAGTGGTATATGCCACCAGGGCCACCGTCGATAAGGAGTCATCCAAGAGTATTCTTCACGGTCAATGCAACTATCAGGTGCATGCCATCTAAGGTTGGCAGCCGGCACTCCCCAATCAAACATTTCTAATCTAGCCACAGAACCTCTGACTTCACTTGATTCAGCCTTAGGTGACTTCCTTTCATCCATTCAAATATGGTTCCAAGCAACTGGCCAGAATTTCCAGGGTGGCATCCAGATGGCCGCTCATCCAAATAAAACTGGGTGTCATCAGTACACTGATGACAACCCAGACCAAAACTCCAGATCAACCTGAGGTTGCATATAGATGTTAAATAAGATTAGTGAGAGAACTGCCATCCGAGAGACACTGCACAACAACAAGTGGTGTGTGGAAGATCTCTCGCAAATAGCAGCCAGTTGAGAACATTCTATTTTTAAGGATGGGCCAGAGTTCTACCTTCACAATAATTGGCTCTGGAACTATAGACACCCTATCCAAAAGACTAGATTACAGGTTATCTGAATAAAACAACAAACTTATTAATTTCTTAGAACTATTGAGTGAAAGTGTGCGTGGCAGCTTATTTACAATGAGATTTGAAACAAATCTTCATCAGAAATTTAATGATGCCCTTTGAGGTGTGAAGTAAATTCTGTTACATTTCACAATTGCAGCTTCTGATAAAGGCTGTGAGAAACAGAAAAGTAAATGTGAGGGCGGGGGGGGGGGGGGGGGTGGGGTTAAATCTATTGAAAGTCCTCTTGAGAAATTACACTAATATATCATCAGTGTATCAAGCTCTAGATAATTCCTAAGTAAAACTGGTAGAGTCATCAGGATTAAATTTGCAGTAGAAGTCCAGGGTTCCAGTGACCCTTGCTTAGCAGGGGTGAAGGGAATGTAGTCTGTAGCTGGAGTTTCCTCCAATTTACATCAATTTTTTTTATCCCTCTACTTCCTTTCCTTCTTTTTTTATCCCTCTACTTCCTTTCCTTCTGGAAATTGTGGTTCCATAAATACTGAATATTTATGATCATCTGTTCTGGTAATCAAATTTCCAGACTCTATTTCCTATTCCTTTCCCCATCAGGCAATAGTAGTCCCAAGTATTCATGATAGTTCATATTAGCTGTTCTGGAACTTACAAAAACTGTCCACTTACTAACATCATCCCATGGGTATTTCTGGTAGGGACCCAGAAAGAGCCTTCTGGTGGCACCCAGACTTTGGAACACTCTTCCTAGGGAAACCTAGGAATCATCCAGCAATCCAAACCAGGCATTGGTGACGGTAAACTTCAATAGGTTCTTCAAACACCCAAGAACTTTCTATTCCAATCTGGCAGTTATTATTATGGAAATCAGCTAAGAAAGAAGAATTATAAAATCATATGTTCAGAACCAAAGCTAAAGTGAAAGCTTTGAAAGGTTCAGACTTTTTATAGCATTCTTTTATCTGCTTAAAAATATTCTTTCACTTTCTCACAATCGTGAATTACAACATTCTCTTCATCTAATCAGATATGCAATTTTCATGAGAAAAGAAATGAGACCTCCTAGCCAAGAGGCATAAAATTCAAGCTCTTGTAAGCAATTGTGCCTGCCACGAAGCCTGAATGGTTCCTGACCCTTCTGCAAATATATGTCTTATAAAAATTCTATAGAGATATAGCATCTCCTTTTCCCTTATTTAATGGCTTTACTCTCCTTCTTGAAAGTCCCTAAAGAGGGATTTTTAAAAGTTTGCAAAATGTTAATTGACTCTAAAACTCTAATGTTTTAGAGGGCAATAGCATAATGAAAGTCACACAAAGTCAGAACACTTGATTATCAAAAACAAACAGTGGACACAAACAGCAAGTTTTAGAGTTGTCTTATACAGTACATGCTGCCCATCTCTGGGTAAAATTATAATATCTGTTATCCCAAGATATTTTACTGGCTGCCATAATTGGCTATGATCATACCAGCCCCTCTAACATGTGAACATTTCTCTGTCTGTCTCTTTGAGGTGTCTACATGCCTGGCAACAGTGCCAAAGCTTTGCCCAGTGATGCACATAGGGGTAAAGAATCCAAACTTCACATACATGCTACAGGGGTCAGTCACAGGCCAGGAAAGGGATTTGGGCATCTTAGTCGATAGTTCCATGGGAATGTCAACTCAATGCATGGCAGCTGTGAAAAAGGCAAACTCTATGCTGGGGATAATTAGGAAAGGAATTGATAATAAAACTGCAAGGATTGTCATGCCCTTATATAAAGCCATGGTGCGACCGCACTTGGAGTACTGTGTTCAGTTCTGGTCACCACATCTCAAAAAGGATATCGAAGAGATAGAAAAAGTGCAGAGAAGGGCAACGAGGAATGATTGAAGGATTGGAGGAGAGGCTGCAGCGTTTGGGACTCTTTAGACCACACATCCCACCCTCAGAAGCAAAGCTCACCAAGCTTGGATGCTATTACCAGGAGGCCTCTTGCAGCCACCTTGAAAGTCTGGTGCCTCTATTTTCAAAAATGTGCAGCCAGTGCTTACACACTCAGAAATTCCCCAGAATCTGCCAGACTCTTCAGCAAGTTCTATGGTGGGAAAAATTACTTTTCCCACGATAGACTTCAATTGGGCTTTCTGTCATGCCCAGCTGGCTTTGTGGTAGAGGTGTCAACAGGAGGCACTCTGGTGGGGATCTTGCTCTGGGTGGAGGCATTTCCTGCAGGGCTGCTGGTGTGAGTCTCCTGAAAGGAACCAGCGAACTTTGCTAAAGTTTGCTTGGGAGGGGCAAATGCTGTGGGCTTCAGGTTCACCTTCAACTGGGTGCCCACAGCATTTTCCTCTCCCACACAAACTTTAGCAAATCTCCAGTGGCCAATCAGAAGCCCTGCTGAGCAAAAATCCCACCAGCCCTGCCCACTTTCTAAAAACATCTGATGGGTGCCAGGAAAGGTATCTGTGAATGCCAAGATGTCCATGGGCAACAATTTGGGAAGCTCAGTTCTAGCTTATCTTAAAAGTTATAATTTGCTAAAACCTGGTGGCAGCAATGAAGATAGAGCTCAGCATTAAGAGCTTCTTCTTCCAGATGGAATCAACTAAACTGCTGTGAAATGCACCTCTGTCCCTTTGTGCCAAATTATCGCCTTTATTCCCTCAAATCCCCTACTTTTCCAAATCTATCCCCTCAACACTGTTGATATTCCAGGACTCTTTGAATTCTCTGCTACTTTGACTTGTGTGCATATACATTTTTTTTTAAATAAAATTGTTAAACTTTACTCCATTCTCCTGCAGATTTCTTGTGGAAACCCATCCTAGTAAACTTTGGCTACAAAGTTCTCGAGCTTACTCTGTTGTTCTGTTAGGTCTGCCCTTGCTAATTCCCCCATTCTAAAAGAGGCAGACCACATCATTTCAGGTAAGAACTCTGTGGTGTAAAACATAAAACAAATGCAGTAGCTGACATTCCAATCGGATGAATTAATTTCTCTTCAAAGAGAAATGAAAAAGATCTCTCTTTCTCTCTCTCAAAAGAAATAGAATGAATGAGTGGAATCAAGGAACCTAAAAAGGTGAATTTTGGGAAATGAATTCCTCATCCCCATAACAGCCCTTAATATTTTCCATCCAGAAATACTCATTAAGAATCTTTCCCCATTACCCTGTACTTGTACATTTCTACCAGTGATAGAAATACTCTTATCAGCACACTTTGGAAAGAGGTTGGCAAATATGAGCAGGTTTTATTTTTAAAATTGAAAACTAAGTTATTTTTATTCTTAGCTCATTCTGAAACTCATTCACTTTTGATGGCATACTCAGGAATACAATGCTGCACATATATCTTTCCACTGTTAGGAATCTCTCAAACTAGGACCTGCCAAACATCCCACTAGTATATCCCAGAGTCCAGTATTACCCCTCTATTCCCCCTCAAATTGACCTTTCGCTGGAAACAACCAGGAGAGGATTTTGTATAGCTCCCTTGTTATCTGAAGTACCTGGAAATAGCAATGTCTCAAATTCCAAGAACTCTGGGCACTCTGTGTACTCAAGAGAGATCCCAGGTCTCCTGGAAACAAATGATAGAACCACGTTGCACTTCTTACACCTGTGCTAACATGAAGCATGCTTACAATGCTTGGCAGCATTACAAATTAATTCCCATTTCCCCAAGAAGGTTGAGTCTGGCTCAGAATGTTAATGGGGCTTCTGAGCACATGTAGGGGCATACAATTTTCTAAGGCATCTGACCACTCAATAGGGACACTAAGTGCCCTAAAAATTAGTGTATGTCCATGGCTTCTGCCACCTGGGATGCTGTTGTCAACATGATTAGTAATCACAGGCAGATCAGGGTGTAACATGGAGTCTGGATATGGGAAAAAGGGAATTGACAAAAAAAACCCACTCTAAAACACAACCTTGCATTTAGTGGAAAGGACTTTATTATCAACCTACAACAATTTAAAGCAAGTCATTGTTATCTCCATCTTATGCTTAGGCTATAAGCAGGTTTTAAAATATCTTAAACCAACATAAAAATCCAACTAACTCTCCATGTTTAATGTATGGGTGGACAACCAAAGCTCCATCTGATTCTTCCTTCCATCCTGTGTTTTGAATTTCATGCTCTTTTTTTGACAGTGACACCAATAATCCAGGGTGCCTCCAGGTCTGAGACGACCACACATTCTTTATGGCCGGGGGGGTGGAGGGTGGGGTGTGTCATGTACATTGTTGATGTGAACAAGCACTCGAGTACATGAATAAAATATATTAAAAAGAAGAATTCAGAATCAGCCATGCACTCTGTGGATCATCTACTCCCATGACTGTCTGATTGCAAGATTGCATGCACAGGTTATTCCTGTGGTTCATCAGAGCTCACTTGATGTGAATTATTAAATAGATAGCACATGGAAGGAAACCACAATGGCAGCAAACTATACCTGTATCAGTTTCTAAATCAGTGATTTGCAGTGTGGTGTCCTCAGGTAACATGGCAACTTCCAATGCCTTTGGTTTTGTTTCTAATTAAAAAGAAGTAAGCAGGCACCAAGAAAGACTTAAAAATTTCTGGACATAAGTAAGTATACAGAATTGGAATTGTAAGTTTGGCTCTTTTTTGCCTTATGAGACCCAAGCAAAGCCTATCAGCAAAGACTACAATGATCATCACAAGCAGCAGATCTTTATGAAACTATAATTGTTCAATGTGTGCTGGTTCTCTTCAAACTTTTATTCTGTGAAAGGCTACCTGGTCAAAAATGCAAGAAGTTCAAAAACAATATTAAAACGTTTTGTTCAAGAAAAAGCATTTGGATAAAAATTTATAAAAACACAGAATGCCCTAGCGAACTTGAACTGAATTAGGAAATCAATGAGTCTTGTAAAGCAGTTCCAATTTCTCCTGATGAGAGTCATAAGCCACAAGACATTTTTGGAGACTAGCGCTAAATTCATGTACAACCAGGCCTTCGTATGCACAGGGGAGTAGCAGCAGAAGCATTTCTCAACATACATTATCGAAACAGATTCATGAAAATGGAGAGCATCAAAAACGAAAGAGCTACACAAAGCTGCTTGAAGCCAAGAGAGAAGTACCCACGCTAAACTTGCTAATTATACACAGGAGAGGACCACAGAGATATTGAAATGTGCTTCTGTTGCGCGACTCAACAGTGATAAATATTTGTGTATTAAAAATACTTAAAGAAAAATCCATACAATGTTTTCCTTTGGCTGTGAAGTCGTGTTGGAGAGTACTTGAGTCTAGTGTGCCTTTCGCACAAATGAGCTCCATGTCAAATGCACCCCCCCCACACACACACACAAAACAGCTTGCTAAGAGGCACTTGATGTGCATTTATGTTCCCTCAAAATACCGTTCCTTCTGTACACTCAGTTCTGTATTTTCTATGCTCAGTCAGGCATACAGAAGTGGAAAAAATACTTTATTTCCTCACTGCTCTGTTTCTCTGTGCTTGAGCCCACATGACTTTGGTTACCCTTTTGTTTATGAAACTGAAATGTTGTCCCCCACGTCAGTTTTTAGCCGGCTGCAAGGAGAGACAGAATCAGCATTAGATATGAAACCTGCATCTAAAGCTTGCATTGCAGTGTTTGCAAATATGAGGAAGGGATTTAATCTATGGTGGTTGATTCAGCTGTCTGCCTGGGAATGTTTATTTTTTTCATATGATTTAAGACTGGCATCAAGATTCAGAGACGTGCAGATAGTGTTGTGTCCCACACTGTGTCACTTCCCTTCCTGGTTCCTTAAGCAAAATAATGCACCTCATTACAGATCTACGGACACTTTTTACAGGTGGAAATTACTTCATGCATCTTAATTTCTATGGCTTCCCTTCACTATCAGAAATGTCATTTAAATTGTTTCCTTGCAAATGCGCACAGATGAATCCACATTGGGGCAGTGACCTGAATGCTGAGCAGGCTTGCAATGTTTTCTTTTATTTCTTTTATTTCAGACATTTTATTAGTCCCCTTTCTATGTCATGGCACTCAAGGCAGCTTGCAATACAAAGCAAAATGCACAGAAACCACACTTTAAAACAATTTAAGACAGTCAGACTAACTCAACTCAATGCTATCCTAAATACAGCCATCTTCAACTGCCTCCTGAAACTGAAAGTGATGCCACTGTGATTTATTGCAAGGGAAATATTCAAAGAGCACCATGATAGATTGGAATAGTTAACAAAATCCAGTTTCGAGAAGCAAAGATTCTGAAAGGCAAAGAAGAGTTGAGTCAAGAAATGACCATAACTACTTCTTGCGGTTTTTGCCAACAACTCCTGGCACTAAACGCATTAAGCCACTTGAAAAAACAGAGAAATTGAGAATTGTTGGGAGCTGCTGCGGGAAAGCTAAGCAGCCAGCCCCAAGTGTTCATTCGCGCTCAGAGCTCTTTGGCAAAGCACAAGGTTAAAAGCTATTTGTTCAGAATTGCTCTAGATCGGCTGCAAAAACAGTATGTCTTTTCTAACAGCTTCCACAGAAGTTTATTTGTTTGGAGTTTTTTTTTTTAACCACCTGGGCTGCATTGAAGGAAAGTGAGATAGCCAGAAGCACCCCATATGTTCTGTTTGACTTTACCATACAACCTACTGCCAGGAAAGGCACAATAGTGCCCAGCAGGCTACATATGCGTTGGGATCCAGAGCATGCCAAGATCTTGGCATGGAGTACTATGCCAGCTGTGAAACTATTTCTCTGTATCTGCAGACCAATTGAAAGTCTACAGGGAGAAATGCGATGTAGTTTGTTGGTGCAAAAATGCTGAAAAGTGTGCTACTTGCGTTGTGTTCATAGCCCCAACTCCTTGTTACTAATTAAATTACCAGTTAAGTTCATTCATATTTCAGTTGTTCATTTCCTTCCACTAAATGGGAATAGCTTAAGATACTCACCTTCTGTGGTTCCCAAAATAACTACAACATCACAGTAACTCAAGAAATTAATGATATGTACTTTACAAAAAGTACCCTTCCCTCCTTCTCAGGAATAGTGGCATTTTTTTCACAAAGAGCAGAGAACCAGTCTCACTCTGTAGGACATATGTGATTCTTTGTCCTTGCCTCACATGGAAAAAGTGCACAAAGAGGTCCCAACTGGGAACTGTAGATTTCCTGATAAGCAATGAGCTGTAGTTGTTACAATGGCAGAGTAGGACAAGGGAGATCTCATTTGAAATCCCTAATCAGCCATGATGATGCTGGGACTATCTCTTTCTCACTTAGGCTCATTCCACACATGCAGAATAATGCACTTTCAAACTGCTTTCAGTGCTCTTTGAAGCTGTGCGGAATGGCAAAATCCACTTTCAAACAGTTGTGAAAGTGGTTTGAAAACGCATTATTTTGTGTGTGCGGAAGGGGCCACACACTCTATCTCAACATGATCTACCTCACAAGTTAGTCAAGGAGACACGGTTGGAGATCGGGGACACAAGAGTCATGTATGTCATCCCGAGCTCTTTAAAGGAAGAGAAATGTATCTCAGCCCTCCATATGGTTGTCTTATTTTTTTTTCTAAAGGAGATGCAGCTGTCAACATTTTAATGGATTAGGCTCATTTTGTTTTTTCCCCAATGTTTTTTAGTTTTCAAATCAATAAAACTTCATTCTATTTCCATTCTTTTCTATTAACATTCTCTTTGAATTCTTTTCAGGTGTTCTGGGTCATTATTTTTACTCAAAAGACATGTACATTGGTTTCCTACCTGTAACTTTTTAATCTCTCATTCAACTGGATCTAAATTTTCAAGGACCACATCCAAGGGAATCCCCTTCCTAAATTTCAGCCCAGAGAAATATTTCCCATTGAAAAGGTTATGAGTGGCACAACACATTTCCCAATTTTTTCCCCTGCAACCAGTTGAAATGAAAATCTATGGGGTTGTGAAGAATCCCCCTCCCCCTTGAAGTTTGAAGTGAACATTTAAGTGTTTTTCCCACTCTGGACAGGAGGGAGGGAGAAGTCATTTCAATTGCTTACCTGCCTCATTTCAGCCACTTTTTAAAGGAATGCAAATAAAGATAACAACAGACAATGGAATGGGCCAACCTTCTTTCCTCCAAACAGGTATCATGGATTTGGAGGTCTTAAAAGGATAAAGGGGCATCAGGAAGAGGATTCCTGGAGGTAGCAGGAAAAGTTTCCTTGACCCAGACTGACCAGGTCAAGGGGATGAGGACTGGGAATTGATAAAACTCTTGCGTTGCTCAAAGTGGTGGAAAGTTTTTCCCTTTTAGAATGGGAAAATTAGCTGGAGCAGACTCTTGACATTGCAAAAGGCCAGGCAACGTGGGGTCTTGACTGACTATTTATATGATAGTTAGCTTTTATAGAATGAGTGGATCAAAGTGGGGTACACAAGCACAAAATAAAACAGCAGAACACACACACACAGTCCTAAGATTCTGGCCGTTTCCGCACGGCCGCCATGCGCCCCCACGCCGCCAAGAGTTCTGCCGGCGTGGGGGCGCAAGCCTGTTCGCACGCAAGCATGCGAGCAGGCCAAGCAGAGGCCCCCGCAGGAGAGGCGGCTCCGCACGGAGCCGCCTCTTCCCCCTTCTCCGCCCCACTCACGATGTCACCGTCGTCGCCTGCTGGCCGTGGAAGCCCCGCCCACGCTGCCCTCCGACCCCACGGAGACATCGTGAGTGGGGCGGAGAAGGGAGACAGCGTCTTCCCGGCGGCCCGGTTCGCACCGCGCCGCCGGGAAGACGCTTCCCCCCCAACAACAACCCTTTAAAGGGTTGTTGTTTAGGGCGGCCTGACGCCGCCCTGGGGGGAAGGAAGCGCAGTCAGGTCACCACTGCTGCGTTGTAGCAGCGGCGCCTGTGCGAACGGCGGCCTGGGGCCGCCTTTTTACCGCCCCCAGGCCGTCGTTTTTGGGCCGTGCGGAAACGGCCATAGATAGTTGTGAGGGGATAGATCTGGAATAGATAAGGAATAGATGTGGGGGGACTATAAAAGTTATAGTCACCTGATCCTGGACTGGAATGGTCTGATGAGCTGAACTGAGCGACCCATGCTTAGTTCTGGAAGAAACAGTTCTGTGGAACAGTATCATGGACAGAGAGTTGTCCAGAGGTACTGAACATTGTCTATTGGGAAAGTGGGCTTCTTGTAGGGAAAAAATGGACCTTCAGGGTTATGCAGAGTGATTTTAAATCTCCCTTAAAAAAGGGATTTCCTGCCCTTCCTGTGAGGGGCAAGAGACAGACATTAACCAAAATGGTGGGTCATCAGTCTAATGGGTTGAGACATCAGCCTGATGTACCCAGGGAAGTTAGCTGAAAAGATTACAGCTGTGAAACAATGGCAATGGAAAGTAAGATGGTTGTTAAGAGAAAGAAACATTAATTAGGAAGGAAGAAACATTAATTAGTACAATACCGGGTAGGTAAGCACATTAATACATCCTTTGTCTTCTCCCGGGCATGTAATCCAGAGCTGGAGATGGGAACTCTCTACACACAAGATCTCTTGTGTAGTCTTAATCCTGTCCGGAAGGGTGTGAGAGGACATTATGCAAGTTGCTTTGGAGGGAGACAAGTTCAGACAAAGGTTTTTTTTTTCCTTGTAGGCTGCCCAAAACAAGCTTCTCTATTTTGGCACTGTGGCTGGGCATCCCAAGGTTGGCTGAGGTAGTAGAGGTGCCACGGTCTTTTATTAAAAACAGGGTTTCTTGGTACATCACAGGTCAGTCTGGCAACACTTGGAAGCAAGGAAGAAGGTATCTTCTGGCTGGGACCATCAAAGGAGACAAAGTTTTTGTCAGTGGTCTGGGGAGGCAGCCGTCATGGTCATGCACTATCCCAGGGAGCTGCCACAATCTCCCAGGTAATAGGAACTCTGTGTGATCTGTAATGTTCTAAGATTAAGGGCATGTCCTATATTCTAACAACTGATAAGGTGTGTTTAGAAAGAGGGAATTGTGTTTATCTCTCATTAATTTTTGAATCCCTTACTCAGTCTGATGCTGTGCTAGAAGTATACTTGTAAACATTTTCTTTTTAATAAATACGTTTAAAATATTGGATGCTGGTAGCAGTTCTCTTTTCCATATAGTCCCCACTGTCTATTTTAAAGACAGGGTGCCAGAAACGGGGGAGAGACTGCCAGTTGGCAATCAGCTATTCCTCCGGAGGCACACAGTTGTCCCTGTGGTGCCCAGGAATGAGGAAGAAGGAGACACAGGGGCAAATCCTCAGAACTGGAAAAGAAGTTGGGGGTCCTGACCCTCCCCAGTGGGCAATTCCTGCAAAGATCAGGTGGTGGCATTGATTATCCTAGAGAGAGGCACAAGCCCCCCCAGAAGAGAATAAAGCAGACCTGCCTGCCACAGAGGTCATAAAGCTTGCCCTAGACATCCACCCAGTCAAATAGTCAATTCAGAGGAAGAGAAGTCTCCATTTTACAAGCCATCAGATTCCTCCTCACACAATCTGCTCATAGAAGTAAAGCAATGAATTTTCACTGTCATTATTTTTGAAGACATGGGTTATGAACAAAAAATCCCCTATAACTGCTCACAAGGATTATGCACATATACTATCCTTCCCTACCCATTCCCACCTCACCAGCACCGTCTCACAACTGGAGGCTACATGTAAGTTTCTTCCTCTGCATAAGTGACATCTCTGGTAACATCTCCAGGCTGCTTCTTGAACAGAGAGGCCCAGAGGTTTTGCTGCAGCTTGATTTACAGAATCATTTGAAAGAATAATAACTAATCAGAAACAGAACTCTCATTGCTAAAAATAAAAAAAATAGCTTTGAGAAAACTGAAAAGTTTTAATTCCCCACAGCTGCTATCATAGTCTGCCTTTAACAACACAATGTCTTTGTGAGCATTAAAGGACACACATAATGTTTGCCTTCTTTATTTGGATCCCAAGATGCTGTCATAACTAAAAAAAAAGAAACCTGAGGAGACTTGAGATTAGAAAATGTCTTGTGAGAAAACATTTGCTTTTTAAAATCTCTATTCATCTCCTGAAGTCAATAGTCACTATTTTAGATGTCTCCATTTGCCAAGAACTCATCCATGTGTACTAATCAAAAATAAAAGCAGAATCAAGGACATACTAATCTAACAGAGCTTGTAGAAATTTGTGTAAAGCAGTCCTTGTAGGGTTTTTTAGTGGTGAAACTATCATGTACTCATTTTCTCCATACATTTCAGATAGGTAAGATATTTTCACTGTAAATTATACGCAGTCCGTTTCTCAGTGATATGGTAAACCTGCACACCCCCAAATAACCAACTGTGATCCCCCCCCCTTTGATGGAACATGATGTATGAGGTCTAAAGATTACCTCCTCTGTGAGAATCCTCAGTGAGAATCAGGCTATTCAATGTCCAAGAAAAGAGATTCAGCCTAAACATTAGGAAGAACTTCCTGACCATAAGGGATGTTTGACAATGGGATAGACTGCCTCAAAGTAGGGTGGAGTCTCCTTTTTTGGAGGCTGGATGACCATCTGTCAGGAGTGCTTTGATTGGATATTCCTGAATGGCACAGGGTTGGACTTGATGACCCATGTGGTCTCTTCCAACTCTATTATTCTAGGCTATAACTTGCAATTCATGAATGCCATGCATTGATAATAGAAGTACAATGCATTAAACAGTTCAGTAGTACAACCAGCACTCATCTTATTGTGGTTGGTTTTATGGATTGTATCCAAATTGATCTTCAGTAAGGTAAATTTATTTTGTAACAGTTATCTAGGGAAGGACAGCACAGAAAGTTGTATTATTCTAGAAAAGAACACATGTTCAGAAAAAGGTATATCTGGAGGCCATAATGTTTTGTGTGAATGTTTTGAGCTGCCCTGAGCCTGTTGGGGATCAGCAGTTTATAAATTCCGTCCCAGTCCACTTCCAGTAGTTCTAAGGCAGCTGTGAAGGACACTTATATCCACCTCAGGGTTTGTTTGTTTTTAAAATGGTGGCAAAATAATTTGTATATTGGAGATATTCTACACTTCCCAATGTATGTAAACAGCTTGTCACAACCAAAGGACTTGCAAGAACTTGCAGAATGCACCTCTTTTTCTCTTGCCCACAATTACCCCTTGCCCAACCCTGACAGTCTCCATAGCCTATCCTGTTGTGTGTGTGTTGGTTTCCATCTCTATTTCCTACTCACAAGCACACCTAACTTTATCTGCACCCGTCCTCAGCTTTCGCCTTTCCTCCCTTGGAAGCCTATCTCTGGCACAACTCTGTATCTGGGTGTTGGGCTCATCCCTGGCCTGTTGCACATTAAGAAATGTACAAGATCTTGTGATGACACCTCACTTTCCCCGTAGCCCCCTTCCCAACAATTTCCTCTTTCCTTTCTCATGGCAGCCCCCATATCCTCTCCCTTCTGCTTCCTTTTCTCTTTTTCCTTCTCACCCATCAGCCAGCCAACCTGTTGTTGTTGTTGTTGTTGTTGTTGTTGTTGTTGTTGTTGTTGTTGTTGTTGTAGATTTCACAGCTGCCAGATCTTTAGCTGGTTGTTGGCCTTCATTATAATTTGAGCCTCACCCAGAGGCCTAGGAAGTTGTAATGTATCAGCGTAGTATTCGTGCAGATTCGAGCAGGGCTGCCTTCTGAATTTGACCAATGTTAATTTTGTCAATTTGAAGATTTTGTCAATTTGAATTTGAAGACACCCACATATGCAGTCATTACCTCCTTTCTGAAAGAGAAAAAAAATCACGATTTTTATCCATATGCCTCCAGAACGGAATGCAAGTCTCCATCTTGAATTAAATACACCTGACTGGTTTAATAGGGTCTTCAGTACCATCAACACAGATGTGGCCATCTGTGTCTACAGAAACTTATCTATATTTGTCTATATCTGGAGAAGAATAAGTCTGACAAAGGGTCAAAGTATGCTTTCTAAATCACGTGTCTGCATTAATAGTCTGATATGACAGACCTGTTATGCTAGAAGATGTACTTCCCTGCAGTGGAAGGACCCTTCCATTGATGCAAGAGATCCTTCTGCTGGTAGAAGAGCACCCTGCATTGGGGGAGGCTGTTTCCACAGGAGAAAAGTGCCTGTGCCAGCTCAACCCATTTGGAAAAGCCAACTCTGCACACACCTGCAATACCATTCGCAGCTGTCATAAAGAAAGACTAACAAGTTTTTACCATTCTATTCAGTGTTGCTAGCACTAATAATCAAGAGTTCACCTGAAATAATATTTGACTCTGAAGTTCTGTATAGTTGCAAAGTAGTTCAAGGCCAGAGCATTTATCATAGTTTTCCAGCATGGGGCATGTCAGCTTTTTTCTAATTCTGAAAACCTGAACTCTCTTTTTATGCAGAGACAAAGTTTCTAATCATTGTGCCCTACTACAGTTAAAATGACAATAATGAAGTTGGCTGGATTCCATGACTCTATAGCTGCTCATTTCCAATATATTTTAGAATCATTTCAGACTCAGTGGGGGGAAAAGTGGCACTGGCAACTTTGTGAAGTACGGCAAGGTTAAATTCAGCTCCTTGAAAAGCTGGCATAAAATGAAAATGAGCCTTCAATAAAAGCTGAAGACTGAGAAAAGGGTAGATAAATACATAGTAGAGAAATGAAACATTAAAATTAAATGCCTATCATGGGTGGGTGAACCTCAGTACAAGCAGAAGCATTTCAGATGGGAAGTCTTTTATCTGATGGGGAATTGGTTGATGACGATGCTAATGCAGTATCCCACAGTCCATTAGGGAAGCACATGTCTGACTATAGGAGGTTACTTTCCTAATGCGACCCCTTTGAGAATGATCATCAAAATATGTTTTTGCCTATGTGCATAATTAATCACCAGTTTTAAAAAAAAACACTATTATGTCTCTCATTTATATTCGGGCTTAATATACTGTGGGGAAGGTGGAACATCTACACACACAAAATTCAAGGTTACAGCCATGATCCAGACATACACAAGGGGTTTCCTGTACATTTCCCTTTCAGATGCTCCCCAACACCTCCTCTCTTAAATGGCTTGTAAACTTGCCCACGTTTTAATTACAGTCTGGGGATTTGGACGGGGAGTTGATGAAAGAAAAAGAAGAGTTTGGATTTATACCCTGCCTTTCTCCCCTGTAAGGAGACAGGGCGGCCTACAAACTCCTTTCCCTTTCTCTCTTCATAACTCACATCTTGTGGGGTCTGAAGGAGTTCTGAGAGAACTATGACTAGCCCAAAGTCACCCAGCTGGAATGCAGGAGTGGGAAAACAAATTTTGTTCACTAGATAAGATCCGCTGTTCATCTGAAGGAGTGGAGAATCAAATCCAGTTCTCCACTTAGAGTTTACTGCGAAGAAGAAGAAGAAGAAGAAGAAGAAGAAGAAGAAGAAGAAGAAGAAGAAGAAGAAGAAGAAGAAGAAGAAGAAGAAGAAGAAGAAGAAGAAGAAAATAGTTTTGGATTTATATCCCCCCTTTCTCTCCTGTAGGAGACTCAAAGGGGTTTACAATCTCCTTGCCCTTCCCCCCTCATAACAAACACCCTGTGCGGTGTGGGGCTGAGAGAGCTCCAAAGAGCTGTGACTAGCCCAAGGTCACCCAGCTGGCGTGTGTGGGAGTGTACAGGCTAATCTGAATCCACCAGATAAGCGTCCACAGTTCAAGTGGCAGAGCGGGGAATCAAACCTGGCTCCTCCAGATTAAAATGCACCTGCTCTTAACCACTACGCCACTGCTGCTCCTCTGTACCATGCTGATGTGAAAACCACTGTACCATGCTGATGTGAAAAACTCCAGCTCAAGTGCAGATATCATATACCTGGTATCATATTCAGCCAGGGGTGGTGTAGTGGTTAAAACCTTTGACTAGGATTTGGGTGATCCAGGTTCTAATAACCATCCAGCTGTGAAATTATTGGGTAACCTTGAACTAATTGATCTCTGTCAACCTAACAAACTACACAGGGTTATTGTGAGGACAAAATGAAGGACAGGGGGACAGTGTACAGCATCCTGAGTTTGTACATGTCTGGACTTCTCCAGAGTACATATATGCAGAGGTATCTGCCTCACATGAAGACCAGAGGCACCAGAAAAAAGGCATGGCAGTAGAGGGATTATTTTTTCCATCCTTTTCGGAAACATTTTGAGAAGGATCTTGAGTAGGTTTCTAGTGAACAAAACCATGGCCCATGGTTATAGATGGTGAGCAGCCAGTCTACTCAAGCCAATTGCTGACTTCTCAGCTAATTACTAATGGACATTCTAAAACTGAACAGGCTATAACTGCTAGGAAGGGACAACCCCTGCCCTCAAACTCTTATCTGTTCCCCATTGCTCAAAAGATTTCAGACTTTATACTCTGGCCAAGAATATTGTTAATCTAGCATTGAGAACTCTCCATTGGGATCTTTGGTTGATGGAATTTCAGGAGTTTCCATTGTGCTTCTTTGGACCTGCTGCTCCATAATGACCAGACAGATGCCAGAAGCTTACAGAAGACAAAATAAAGCCTCCCAGATATTAATGTATAGTTCTACAGGGTTCTCAGCAACCAGAGACTGGGAAAATGTGAAGACCTTTCTCATAGGTGTGGGTTTTTAATTCAGAACTATTAATCGAATTTTCCAATGCACCCATGAAATGCTTCCACTGCTACCCCCTTTCACTCATCTCAATTACCATAATCTTTTTCATTATTAAAAAAATAAAGCACCTTGTTTGCAAAACCTGTGTGGACATTTTTTGACAATAGAATCAAGGGTATTCTTTCTCATATTTTTCATTTTCTCTCTGGTGTCAATGCCTGTTACCAAGGCATTTTGATTTATAGTGTATTTTAAGGGTGATATTTGGAGAGAGAGGTGAGGTGCCTGCTAAAGTTAATGAAACATGTAGCTAAATGCCCCTCTGCTGTGCTCATGGTTCACCCTTCATTGTGTAGCGTGAAGAAAAGGTCACTGGCTATTCATTCATGATTCTATTTCCCTTCCGTCTTATGATCAACTTAAACCTACTATTATATTAATGCCAAAAGTCAATGCCTAGAATATCATTAACTGAGCCGTCATGTATTTTTATAGGAACGGGGATAGTATTCACTTGGGCATCACATAATTTATGGACAGGATTCTGTGGAAGGGTAGACAAGTCATGGGAGAACTCTTGTGGCCATGTAATAATTACCACCACTAAGGAAAGAATTTGAATGTGCCCGATAAAGGTTCATGTTGTCTGAACTGACAACCTAGAACTGCTAACGTAGAATCTTTGTTTGTTTGCCCTCCATCATACTGTCCCTTACCTCATCATCTCAGTGTCAAGACGACCTCTGCTAGCTTTTCATATTGTTCCAGAATAATAAATATATTTACTCCTGACCATTACTTTGACAAACATTGGAAAGCCAGTCTAGGCTGCGCCTAATTCCAAAATTGGTATAGAACAGTTGTCCCAGGAGCATCTTCACCTTGGTCAGTGTTTGACCATTAAATCATGTATCTGTAATCAGCAGATCCTACTCAATGTCTTTTTAGGCTCAAGCAGAACCAGTCACATTAACATTTTCCAAACAAATGATTTCCCACCATAGGCTGACTGTTACAATGGCTATTTAAATTGCTCTCTGAAGCTCCATTTTATGATCAGCTCAAGGCTGCCTCCAAATTTAACTCCCCTCAGCCTCCTACCTTATTTGGCACTTTCCCCAGAACTCTTTCCCTCACCATTCTTTCCCTTGTTCAATCAGGATACAGTTCTGAACCCATACTGAGCCCCCTCCAGTTTTTTGTAGTCCAGAAATAAAATAACCTTTTGTTTTGAACTCTATTGTTTGCCTTATAATGGAGGCCATAATCTTCCTCAAAAATGTACCCAGCTACAGCATGCTCTGAGAAGTACCTTTATCGTGTGAGCTACTGAATCCACCTGTACTATGATTCATAAATTTTCTTTTTCCTTCGTTGAATTTTCCTTTGGTGAGTGAGTGAGTGAGTGAGTGAGTGAGTGAGGGGTGGCATGCAAGGGAGGGGAGGAAGGGGGAGGGGCCTGGCATCTGGACATAGACCACCCACCCTAGCGGAGGGGGGAGGGGGAGGGGGGGAGGGGGAGGGGTGCCATGCAAGGGAAGGAGGGGAGGTAGGGGAGGTCGGGAAGAGTGGCATAGAGGGGAGGGAGTGGTGCCATGTTGAATTTATTAATTCACTCCTCTTTAATTTTCACAGAGCAGCTGCTTTAGCTATCGTTGCTTTCCATTTTGCTCTAACATTTTGGTCTTTGCCACCTTTTCAAATGGAACAGATCAAATGAGATACAACCATTTGAATTTATTTATTTATTTATTTATTTTATTAAACTTATAGGCCGCCTTATCCCCGAAGGGCTCAAGGCGGCTCACAACATGGCTGTTAAATCAAACGGCAAGGCGACAGCATAAAACACTAAAATCATTAAAACCTAAGCAGCAGTTTACAACAATAAAAACTATAAATTAAACAGCCCGATTTATGGGGCAAGGTTGTTTGAACAGGCGCCCAATCGAAGGCCAAAAGGAAAAAGAAGGGAGGAAGTAGGCAGGGCCTGCGATGGAATCAATAAATAAATCAGGCCCGGCCATAGTAGGATGGAAATGGCAGTCTCAAATTATGGGTGACTCCCTGTTGGGTGTATGTATGTATGTATGTATGTATGTATGTATGTATGTATGTATGTATTAGTAGAGTAGGGAGGGTTACATGGAGATAAAAAAAGAAATCCTTTCTTTCCTGTTACACATTTACATTACTGCACATTTGGTTACATCTTGGTACCTATCTGCTGTCTCATGGTCATGGTCATGGGGTTCTGGTGCTGGTGTTGGTGTTTGCTCAAACAAAGAAACAGTTAACTTTATAAGTTCAGATGCATGTGCTCACTAACATGTCAGCAATGACTATCTGACTGACCAATAGCTAATCAATCGATCAGGTCAAAAACAGTGACTTCAACAACTTGTTTACATGCAAACAGTTAACCTTTTTATAACTGAGTTGTGACAGACACTTGCCAAACCCCAGCACTCCCACCTGGTTTCTCCCTAGAAGAGGAACAGGTACATTTCATCAGACGAAGCTTAGGGCTGAACTGAATCATGCCAGGAGGATAGCTGGTGATCTCAACAGGGAAGGCTACATTTCTCATTTCCAAAGATCCCCACTGCATACTTAATTTATGGATGCCTACCACCTTGTTCTTTCCCACCCCTGTAAACAGCAAGTCATTTGCTTGACAAGAAAGAAGGTGATAGGAAAGACTCATTACAGCAAAATATTGAAGAAAACTTATCAAAGGACTTGTCCCATTAGCTTTAGTAGGGGAAAGCTAAAAGAAAAAGGGAAGGGAAGGGAAACCACAGGGAATAACACTTGTAGAGATCCCAGTGTGACAGCTTTATGTTTCACTGTAATTTAGAAGATAGATTCATGGACATCAAAGTATTCAAGGTAAAGTATTCATGGCTACTTAAATAATACTGATTTTAGGAGCTCACATATTTTATTTAAATTAGTTCACTGGTCTCCAAAGAGAAAAACCAAAATTCTTGGAAGAATGTATTAAAAAAACCCCACCTAATGACAATACAGGTCCTTGAAGTGCTTTAATGTTGAATGGCTTTTTTTCAGTTCAGTCAGTATTCACCTCACATTGAGAAAAAAAGAGTCATTGAAAGTAATACTTGCTATAACAGACAACAGCACTTTGCCATCCTTACATATTGATTCCATATAATAATGTATCATTTATTTTTATTTTATTTCATTTCTATCCCACCCTCCCCAACTAAAGTCAGGCTCAGGGTGGCACATGACATGTTAAAACAATTTAACAATACGTAAAATCAGCCTACTTAAGATTAAAACACTAAGGTTAAAACTAAAACCACTAATTCCAAGATGATGAACAGTCTAGTCCAGGGGTCGGGAACCTTTTAGACTCAAAGAGCCATTTGGGCCCATTTTCCCCGGAAAAGAAAATTCATGGAGCCGCAGGGGGGGGGGGCTCTGTGGGGGGGCGGAGGGAGGCGCGGAGGCCGCTTTCTTCTGGGGGGGCGCGGTGCAGAGGCCACCTTCGGGCAGGTTTCACTTTCACCTGCCGGACAGCTGTTGCGGCTGCTGCTTCTGCTCCCCCTCCTTCTCCTTGCTCCTTCCCCCTCCCTTCTTCGACCTTGGCGGTGTTTTCGACTTCTGATTAGCGAAACCCATCAAAAAATCCCCTGCGTTGCCAACTCCAGGGCTGAGCTGGGGGATTCTGGACTGTGTCGGGGATTTTTGGGCGAACGGCTGGTGCTGGCTTTTTTCTCTTCCACGGCCCCCCTGGAAGAGAAAAAAGCCAGCACCAGCCGTTCGCCCAAAAATCCCCGAAACAGTCCAGAATCCCCCAGCTCAGCCCTGGAGTTGGCAACGCAGGGGATTTTTTGATGGGTTTCACTTATCGGCGGTGGAAGGGCGGCGGTGGCGCGGAGGCCGCTTTCTTCTCTCTCGGGGGGGGGCGGCAGCACGGAGGCCGCTTTTTTCTCTTGGGGGGGCGGCGGCGCGGAGCCGCTTTCTTCTCTGGGGGGGTGGTGGTGGTGGCGGCGGCGCGGAGGCCGCTTTTGGGGTGGCGGCGCGGAGCTGAGCCGCTTCTGGGGGGCGGCGGTGGCACGGATGCCGCTTTCTTCGGGGGGGGCGGCGGCGGCGCGGAGGCCGCTTTCTTCTCTTCCCCCCCCCCCGGTCGGGACGGCGGCACGGCGGCAGTCTCTGCGCGGGGGAAGGGGGCGGAATCCCACGCTGCCCAGGAAGGGGCGTGGAGCCGCACCACAGGCTCTAAAGAGCCATTTGCGGCTCGCGAGCCGCAGGTTCCCGACCCCTGGTCTAGTCCATATAAGAAGAAGAGTTTGGATTTATATCCCCCCTTTCTCTCCTGTAGGAGACTCCTTGCACTTCTCTCCTCACAACAAACACGCTGTGAGGTAGGTGGGGCTGAGAGAGCTCCGAGTAGCTGTGACTAGCTCAAGGTCACCCAGCTGGCATGTGTGAGAGTGTACAGGCTAATCTGAATTCCTCAGATAGGCCTCCACAGCTGAGGTGGCAGAGTGGGGAATCAAACCTGGTTCCTCCAGATTAGATAAACGAGCTCTTAACCTCCTACGCCACTGCTGCTCCCAACTTTTCCTCCCCAAACCACAGTTTATTTTGAAACAGGAATTCCTGATTTGCCTGATTTTTTTTTTTATTTGCAATGTTTCAGCATTGAGTGTCTGAGCAGTGTTGGGTGGGATTCAAATATGACATAATTGCCCTGCCACTAGCAATTTGTCTTCAGAGGGCCAAACTACATGTGATGACATCCCTGTGTCCACCTGGGGATGCCACTTCCATTCTAATAATGATTTGAAAATGCTATGAGAGACTGATCACCATAACGGACTGATCATTCAGTAGACTCTTTTGTTTGCCCTACCCCTTGCACTTTTTTCAAGAGCTGAAACTGCTGTACTCCCCCCCCCCCCGCACCACCACCACATACAGCTGTTTTGAAGCATGGACAATGTACTTTAGCCCACTGCTCTTTGTGCCCAAGTGGGATCAGTTCCTTGCAGGATCTTTAAATCACTTTAAAATTGAGGTAGCATTCCTATGATGGACATAGGGATGCTGTCACATCTCGTTTGACCCTCAGAGACTGTGGGTTAAAAATAGACAAGATACTGGGAAATCTACATTAATTGGATCAGATCTTCCCAGGCACAGACAGAGGAGAGGGGGCATTTGATCCTTTCATCCCTACATAGTTTTGCCTCTCCTATCTCTGCATTTTCCTTTCAAGGCTAACAGAAGTGATGAAGTTCCGGGAAGACAGTGTTCCAAACTTCACATACATGCAACAGGGGTCAGTGCTGTCAGTCACAGACCAGGAAAGGGATTTGAGCATCTTAGTTGATAGTTCCGTGAGAATGTCAACTCAATGCACGGCAGCTGTGAAAAAGGCAAACTCTATGCTGGGCATAATTAGGAAATGAACTGATAATAAAACTGCAAAGATTGTCATGCCCTTATATAAAGCAGTGGTGCGACCGCATTTGAAGTACTGTGTTCAGTTCTAGTCGCCACATCTCAAAAAGGATATCGAAGAGATAGAAAAAGTGCAGAGAAGGGCAATGAGGATGATTGAGGGACTGGAGCACCTTCCCTATGAGGAGAGGCTGCAGCGTTTGGGAGTCTTTAGTTTGGAGAGGAGATGTCTGAGGGGGGATTTCAGTCTCTGGAACCAGCAGAGAGGACTAGCAGCAGTGGGAAGAAGACTTGGCCAGGAAGAGCAGAGTGACCTGCTGGTGTTCATTTTGGAGGGGGGGTTGATCTATGTACGGACTTTCTAATTTCCTGCAGGGCTGCTGTGTGAATCTCCTGAAAGGAACCAGCCAAATTTGCTAAAGTTTGCTTGGGAGGGGCAAATACTGTGGGTATCAGTTGAATGTAAACCTGATGCCCACAGATTGTTGCCAAAATATGCCCAAATTCGCCTGCATTCAGGCCGAATCCGGTATTTGTTGCACCCAAATCTCCAAGCCTAGAGCTGACAGGAGATGGGGGCAATCCCTTTGAGGGTATATCCAAATATGTTATTTATCCTATTTGGGCATACAGATACTTTTATGCCCCAATAAATCCGAATCCAAATTTTACCGAATTTTTAGGGTATTTATCAAGCCTAGCTGCAACATTTCCTACCACATTTCCAGCATATAAGTGAGTATCCTTTATACATTTTAGCTAGTTTTTGTGGGGCATGGTACCATCTTTAAAACATTTTTAAGTTGTTTTCTCTCAATATAACACAGGGAGTATAAGCATAGATGTTTCTCCAATATTTAGACCAGCTGTCTAAATGTATATATCTTCGCAGATTTTCCGCCCACTTAATCATTGGGGACTCGACTATCTCCTGTTCCGTTTTATACTCTTAGAGCACTTTATAGGTTTTACTAATTAATTTTATACATTCTTTCAGCAGAATCTGATCTAAAGCATTCTCGTTTAAATTAAATCCTCAGATATCCCCACCCATATTGAAATAATGATACAGTTGTTCGTATGTATACCAGTGACATTTTTTAATCTTCAAAGACTATTGATTCTCTTGTTTTAAAGTTGAATTTGCTCTTTCCTTTCATGGTTAGATCCTTATACCCTAACCCCTAACCCTAACCATTACACCATGCTGGTTCCTGTGCATGGGTGGAAGAATTCATCTCCCTGACCTCCCCATGTCAATCAAATCTTCCTGATCATCTTAAATGTAGTTTTAAAAGAAATTGGGAAAGGCCAGTCATGGTCCTATCCAGCATGTTGTATTTGACCCTATTTTTCAAATATTTTCACCATGGGTTTATAACATTAGATTTAATAGGGGAAAGATAAAAGAAAAAAGAGAAGGGAACCCACAGGGAATAACACTTATACAGATTCCAGTGTGACAGCTTTATTTCACTGTAATTTAGAAGATAGATTTGTGGACATCAAAGTATTCAAGGTAAAGTATTCATGACTACTTAAATATTACTGATTTTAGGAGCTCACATATTTTATTTAAATTAGTTCACTCATCTCCAAAGAGAAAAACCAAAATTCTTGGAAGAATGTAAAAAAAAAAACCACCTAATGACAAACAGGTCCTTAAAGTGCTTTAATGTTTAATTTATTTATTTATTTATTTATTTCTTAAATTTATATACCGCCCGATCCCCGAAGGGCTCCGGGCGGTGAACAACATTATTTAAACATCAACAGGAGCGGTCATACAAATATAAATACATAAGCTCCATCCCATAAAATAGCTTAAAACTCATAAAAACAGCGAATAACCATAATACATAATAACAAGAGGCGTCCAACCCCAATTTAAAACCTTCCCCCATGAGGGGGGGGTGGTGGGGCCCCTCAATATGAGGGGACCCTGCTGTAACTGTCCCAGGCACAGAGCAGTGAGGGGGCACCGTTCAGCAGCTGGACACTCCAAAGGCCCGGTGGAACAACACAGTCTTGCAGGCCCTGCGGAACTCACCCAGGTCCCACAGGGCCCGGACAGCTGGAGGAAGGGTGTTCCGCCAGGCCGGGGCCAGTGCCGTAAACGTCCTGGCCCGCGTGGAGGCCAGCCGCATCATAGAGGGGCCTGGGGATCACCAGTAGGTTGGCCTCTGCAGAACGCAGGGGCCGAATTGGGACATATGGGGTGATGCGGTCCCGAAGGTACGAGGGCCCCAGGCCGCGCAAAGCCTTGAAGGTCAAAACCCACACCTTGAAGATGATTCGGAATTCAACCAGGAGCCAATGCAGCTGCCGCAACACAGGCTGGATGTGTTCTCTGAAGGCGCCACCTGTGAGCAGGCGTGCTGCCGCATGTTGGACCAGTTTTAACTTCCAAATCAAACGCAAGGGAAGGCCGGCGTACAGCGAGTTACAATAGTCCAGCCTGGAGGTGACCATTGCATGGCTTTTTTAGTTCAGTCTTTCTGAATACCTCACATTGAGAAAAAAAGAGTCATTGAAAGTAATACTTGCTATAACAGACAACAGTAGGGAAATTGATTTGTTACCAGACCAACCCACCACAGGCTGGTGAGGGTCTGTTTTAAGAACAGTGTCTCAATCCATCTGGCCAACACTTCGGCGGTTTCTTGGGGAGCGAGTTTTTCTGCAAACGCCAGCTTCCATCTGCTGCCATGCGAACGGCAGCGGGTGGAAGCCGACATATTCCCCTCCCCGGCCCCAAATGCCTCCTTACTGGCAGTCGTTGCTCTGCTGTCGCTCTGAGGAGGCCAGGAGGCATGCCCCCTGGCCTCCGTAGCTGCAACCATCACTCTGGCCATCGCTCTGGCCATAGCTGCAGCCGTCCCCTGGCCTCCTCAGAACGACAGCAGAGCAACAGCTGCCAGCCAGAGGTAAGGAGGCATTTGGGGCTGGGGAGGGGAATACACAGCTGTGCGGCGCCTGCTCCAACATCTGCGCATCCCAATGGGCTGTTTGTGCAAATGGCCCCAGAGTCTGCATCGGCATGATTAATGCTGATGCAGGCTCTCTCCTTTGGCTGTGTAGTTCCAAAATGAGGAGTCCACTATCTTCATTGACTTGTGTACCCACAAAAGCACAGTAAAATCCTGTCTAGATTTGTCCTCCCCATATCTGCATTGCAAATAGCAGCCACACCCTTCCTAAAGGGATTAAGAAAAACATGATGCCTCTGCCTTGAATACTATCGCTTCCCATTTCAAGCCCTGAACCATACAACCCACAAAGACTTGCTAATATATTTGCCCCAAGTGTTCCTGCCAGTATTGCATTAACCCAATAATTTTCCCCTCACTGATCTCTCTTTAAAAACCACTTCATTTACATTGCCCTTGTTATATCAACTGTAATCTCATCAGTTTTCTCCCACCTTCAGACATTCCCAAACTTGGTCCATCAGGCTAATGCCTCAACCATTAGATTAACGACTCAACACTTAAGTTTGATGTCTGTCTCTTGTCTTTCCTCAGAAAGGCAGGATTCCTTTTTGCCCTGGAAGATTAAGGGTCACTGCATAATTCTGAGGGTTCCCTTTTCCCTATAAGAAGCCTCTTTTCGCAGTAGCTATTGTTCAATATCTCTAGACATCTCTCTGTCTGTTCATATTGTCCCTCAACACATTGTTCTTTCTTCTACTAGAGCTAAGCACAGGCCACTCAGATCTGTTGATCGAATCATTCCACTTCAAGATCAGGTCACTATAATCCATATTCCCCCCAGTTCCCTTCATCTACTCCAAACCTATCCACTCAACACTGCTTATACCCTAGGACTGTGTATGTGTTCTGCTGCTTTGATTACTGAGTGCTTATGTACCACTATTATCCCTAAATACCCTATTTTACTCTCCTGTGGATTTCTTGTAAAAGCTGATCTTGTTTTACATAGGCAACAAAGATCTTGAGCTTGCCCAACCTTTTGCTAAGCCAACAGTCTGCTCTTGCTAATTTCCCCAGTCTAAAATGGACAGACTCCCACTATTTTGGGTAACAGATTGACATAAATGAAGAGGGAGCATTCACCTGAACATGTCAATAAATATTTTAAAATAAGGGACAAAACAGCATTTCTTCTTAAATGTGCAAATCTGATAAATTCCCATAAGGCCTTGCAACCTGTCTATTTTTCAACTTCTTAAAAGTGTCCTATCATTTCATTTCCTTTGAGCAAATATTCTCTATTTTTTTTATTTGATACAGTTTCACTTGTAAAATGAAAATCCAAGCCCCATCCCCACCTCCTCCAGTCTATTTGGTTGCAAATTCATTTCCACTACTCAATGGAATATTTTGTCTAGTGATAAAGAGAGCTCAAGACAGTGAATGTAGGACTCCTGTTATATTATACAAATTACCCTTTGAATGGAAATAAAGGCATGCTTCTTTCCCCTAGAGAGAAAGGAGCTAGCAGTTCCAAATATAATGTGTTCCTGGACACATTTTGCTTTTCCTATGCTCTTCATTTTCTTTTTTACTAACAAGCTATACAAGAATGCAAATGGGAGCTATACCCTTACATGAAGCACCAAACCTACCTCAAAGATCATCAAACTGGGTTAAATTGAACATGCTGTGCTTCCCCTCCCCCTTAGCACTGATTAAACATAGAGTGTAGATGGCTTCAACAATATTATGCAAGCAAGAACAGCTATCAGTACAACCTCTCCTATTAGTGCTCAGTTTGCTTTCTGATTTTTGTTTCTCTTCAGAATGTAGAAAGGTGCCATTTTAATTTCTAGTTGAGAGTCCTCGTTACTACCTCAGCAGAACAAAACACCACACTGCTCAGCTTACAAGGGTTTCATCATGTCTAAATGTTGCTTGGTGAATTAGACTACAGAAAGCTTGAAACCAAGCCCTAAAGTGGCATAAATCACCACGTTCCAATCAAATTAATAGGTCCCTGTTAATTTAAAACAGCTAATTATCTCCCTCTCCTAGAACATGTATTGCTTACAACAAAGCATTAATGAGGACATTTGCTCATCCCTGTTGCAAAGTAACTTTTTGTATGTTGCATTCTCTCCTGCCTCTTCTTTTAATATTTAATAATTTCTAATTGCCTCACTTCTTCATTAGCAATACTTAAGTGGAAATGGGAAATACAGTGAGGTCTTAAGTGTCTGTTAAATGCTACAAACATGAACAAAACTCTTTGATATTATTAGCTTTCTAATGGGGAAGAATTGATATTATTCTAAATGGGTGGCTTTCTATGGTGCAAATTACCTCTCTAAGTGATTTATTTTTTCTCCTGCAGGATGCCCAGTTATTTAAAAAGCATTTTTTGCTTTGTTACTTCAGTTTATTGTGCAGCCTTTCCTCTCAGTGGAAGGAGTTGCTTTGTTACTTGTACAGTTAAACTATGGACAGTCATAAGCTGCAGTATATTTTATCTACTCATTTATCTGTGTACTTATTTTCCACCCATCACCGAAGTCCCTGGTTGGGGTACAATCATAAAACACCACAAAAAATCTTAATACCATTATAAAATCTATTTTAAAATCCATCTCCCTGCCCCACCCTAATCCTTTTAAAAATAAATATTCACCCATCCCCCATAATCCCCCCTAACAGATTTCAAAAATTGGACTGGGCCTGAACCAATAGAGCAGCAGTAGTGATATCAGGAAAATAAAATCATGAAACAATTCTTACAACTCAGAAACATGCTAATTCCAGATTCCATCTTGTTTCTTATTGTTCCAGAGGCTTACCATATATACTTGTGTATAAGCCGACCCGTGTATAAGCCGAGGCACCTAATTTTACTGCCCAAACCTGGGAAAACTTATTGACTGGGGTATAAGACAAGGGTGGGAAGCCGGGAGGCAGATGGAGCTCCTTATTTGGGCAGTGACATCAGGGGGAGTCACTGCCCAAATAAGGAGCTCCCTCTGCCTTCTGGCTAGCTGGGCTTTGTCAAACCCAGCCGGCAGGCAGAGGGAGCTCCTTATTCGGGCAGTGACTCCCCCTGATGTCACTGCTTAAATAAGGAGCTCTCTCTGTCTCCTGGGTTTGACGAAGCCCAGCCAGCCAGGGTGCCTTCGGGTTCCTCCTTCACCCTCGATGAGGGAGCAGGGAGGTTGTCCCGGTCCCGCCGCCAGCCTCCTTGTGATTAATAGAAAATAGTGACTCATGTATAATCCGAGGGGGCTTTTCTCAGCCTTCAACCGGGCTGAAAAACTCGCCTTATACGCAAGTATATACGGTATCTTTTTTACATAGGTATGGCCAATTATCTCCACTTCGCTTTTCAAAACTTTGCACAGCCACTTCGCTTTCAAAACTTTCAGGCAAAGTCCCCAGGATCACAGAAATCACATTTTCATCCTCCAAAACTTTTCCAGCTGCCATGATTTGCATAACCATAGTAACCATCCATTTTGAATGTTCATTCAATTTGCCCCCTTTGTTCATTTTTTCACTGTAGAACTTCCTTTTTAGAAGTTTTATTTTCTTAACTGATTTTCCACAGTGTTTTTCTTCCAAGCCTTTCCAAACACCATGAGCAGATTTGCTGCTCATAATAAGGGCACGCGTCTCATCCCCTATTGTTGAAGCTAGGAGATTGCATGCTTTGGAATCAGCTATTTTAAACAGTTCTAACTCATGGGAATTTGGGAACATTTCTTGCCCAATCACATGGGGGAAATTCTGAATAGCAAGTGCATGCTTCATACAAAATTGCCAGATCAAAAAATGTCACTCATCCAACCAAGGGAGAGCAGGT
Source organism: Sphaerodactylus townsendi (assembly GCF_021028975.2). NCBI lineage: Eukaryota > Metazoa > Chordata > Lepidosauria > Squamata > Sphaerodactylidae > Sphaerodactylus > Sphaerodactylus townsendi. The sequence goes on along the minus strand of NC_059427.1, from coordinate 38,426,429 downwards.
AGAGAGGGACTACTTGCAGGGGCATATTGGTTTGGAGCTCGTACTGCACTCATGTGTGCTGAAACAGTTGTCACTGGGTTAGAGGCGTTGACTGAGGCTTCTTCATCAGACACCTTGCTTCCTTAGAAGCTCCCTTTATATAAGCAACTCATCTTGCATCAGAGAGAAAAGTATATGCGGTAGAAACTTCTGAGACCATAACCTGTTGCTGTATTCCAATGAATTAGCAGAGTAAATAATAGGGCAGAGATGCGAATGAGTTGTTTTGTAGAACTTTACTAGATAACAAATGAATTTACACTAAATATAGGAACAGCAAACTCTTTCTATGCAAGCACTCAGTCTGGGTGAACTGTGTAGCCTATATGTGCCTGTGTGTCTGCCCCTCCTCTTTTGCCAAAAGAAGCAGAGAGATCTTTCCAGAAACTTATGCAATTCTAGTCATGTGACTTCAACATTGAACTCTTGCTTGACTGAATGAAGCATGCCCTTGTAAAATCCTAACAGGATAAAATGGAGAAGCAGAGAATGACAATATAAACTGTTTTGCAACAATGAAGGGTTATGAAGTTCCAGTGGTACACTTTATGCCTTACAGCATCTGCGCAAATGATCAATAGGGGGTTTTGGGGGGGGGAGGGGAGAAGATAATTTTAATTTCCTCAAAGGAAGCCCTTCCTGACACAGCAGTTTTGTTTGTTCTAAAAGTTAACTCCTGCTAAAATTTTCATTTGCATGTCTCTAGATCAAAGGAAATTTTATTATCTGAAGAACTGTAGAATGAACAATGTCCATGATCAAAATGTGAGCCATGCCTGTGTGTATCCCCATTTCACTCAAGAAATGTTCATATGGACATTCAATTGCTGCATATTTATCTATTTAAGGGAATTTGCAATACATGCAAGTGTGATCTGGATCTGATATGCTGCTCTGGTGTCTTCAGACTCTGGTGAGTAGGAAAAATAATCTCCTAAGGAGTAGCCTTCAACCTTCTGCATGAATTCAGTTCTATGCACCCTGGTGGGCAAGGACATTAAACAAAATCTGTTCATGAGATGTTTTCTACCCTTGCACTGTTTGTACATAAAAGAGGAAAAATGCTGTACAATGTAGCCATGTATTCACTACTCCTTGTACATCTAAATAGATCTAAAGAAGAATCCAAGGTTTGGGCTAATAAAACCCTGGAATAGATTCTAATGGTGAGCACCACATTTTCCCCTCTTTTTACTTTCCTGCGTGTGCTCTGTCCTTTTTACTTGAGCTGCTTCTTAAAGTACATTCAGTTACAAAGATTATTTGTTAAAATTTGTGTGAACAATAGCTGGAATGATATCTTCCTTCCTTCAGCCATAATTTCATCCAAAAACTATTGCTTCTTTTCCCCCCTTCCCTTCCCTTCCCTTTCCTTCTTCTTTTTGCCATCAAGTTGCACCTGACTTATGGCAACAGCTGGTGGGGTTTTCAAGCCAAGAGACATCCAGATGTGGTTTGCCATTGGTTGCTGCCACATCACAACCCTTGTATTCCTTGGAGGTCTCCCATCCAAATACTTGCCAGGGTCAACTCTGCTTAGCTTCTGAGATCTAACAAAATTAGGCTAGTCTGTGCTATCCAGGTCAGGGCTTTTGCTTTTACTGATTTCTATTTGGTAAATGTGTCTCATGATGTTCCCAAATTTAGATGCTAATTTGCTCTTTATGTTGGGGTGTGAGCAGTGGCATAGCTGCCACGGGGACATCTGGGAACAAACACCCCGGGCACTGTAGGAGTCATGTGGAGGGGGAAATCACCCACCACACTTTTGGGAAGGAGGAGGGGCATGGCTGGGCCTTGGCACATGTCGCACTGAGGCCCAACCATGCCCCTCCTCCTTCCCAGAAGTGACTGGGCCTCACACACACACACACACACACACACCCCAGTAAGGTCTCCTGGGAATTGTAGTTCCTACCAGGCTACTTTTCAACCACCTATTTTTTGCAGCTGGCTGAACTCAGATAAGTGGGGGAGGCAGGGTGTGGGGGGCCCAGGTGCCATTTCCCCCTGGGTGCCACCCCCCCCCCCCGCATGCCACAGGGTGTGAGGATCTCCCATCCTGAATCCAAGAAACTCTGAGAAGCATGGTTACTGCTGAAAAATTCTTCTTCATAACAGGGAGTTCATAACGCCTGTAAGGGGTCTACTATATGAATGGATACTATTGCTTGGAATACCCCCAGACCAACTGCACACCTTTTTGACAATTGCCACACATGCCTAACTTCTGGGATAGCTGCTGAGTTGCTATCCCTGATGAATGTAAACATCTTTGTTACTGCAGCAATGAGTGAGCAAGAAATTGAACAAAAAAGGATGAAGGATTGTTGTGGGTATAACTCTTCTTTTGGTATAACTCTCCTTAATGCATAGGAAATACAGGCATTATAGATACCAGGGGACAACAAGAACTGAAGGGAAGAAGACTATACACAAGATTTCCAGGAAGGGATACATTTCAGTGCTCCTTCAAGGCATGCCAGAGAAGGAAGGCTGCTTAACAAATATCCCTGATCAATCCACTTCAAGAGAATTCACTTTAGGGTACACAATGATGGCTTTTGCTTGAGCTGAAATATTCATTTCATTCAGTGTTTTCTCCTTATACCAATTTTATCTAGGCTGTTTTGGGATGTTGCTGTTGTGACTTTAGCCATTCATATGCATGTTCCATCTTTTCTGCCCTTGCTCCTAGCAGCCATCATGACATCCTTGCTGGGTCAGCAAGAACTGATGGCCCCAAGCACATTTTTATCCTACCTTTCCTCCAGGGTGTTCAGAGTGGCTGAGACTGAGCAACTGGTTCAAGATCGCCATGTATGAATAAATGGAGAGCTGAACCTTTGTGGATTAACCTGATCCCTGTGTCTTCCCAGGCCACTCTAACCATCACACCACACTGCCATGAGCTATCCCCCACTTTCTACCTTTGTCTGAATGAAAGATGGGCAAATGGGGTAAAGGAGAATGAGGGAATGATGCAAAGTGGTGGTGGTTGCTTTCTCAGAGCTCCTGACATCTGGAATCAAAAATCAGTAACTGGTTGAAAAGCTGGGTGCTTTGAGTAGGTAATGAAAGTAATAGAGAAACAGACGAGTGGATAAATCCCCCTAAACAAACAAACACACACACACACACACACACACACACACACACACACACACACACACACACACACACACACAAAACTGCTTGCATGATGCATTAACCTTTTAACTTCATACACAGAAAATGTTTAGCATGACCTTGAGATGGAAAAGACACAAAGCATCTGCTTGTTTTATGCGCTTGTTAAAAGCTGAGGTGGCAGGTCTTCTCACTGTTGGTTCTACCAGTTGGGAGGGTTGTCAACAGAAGCCAACTGCTTCTCTCCTCTTAGCTTTTGTGGTAACTAGGAGACATGTAAGCTTTGCAAAACATTCCAAAATGCTGTGCATGAGGGTGGAGAATGCCAGCGCTTTGCAGCTGTTCAATTTTCAGCCTCACAGATCTTGGACATTCTTCTCAAGGCTTGTCTGGGAGCAGGAATCCAAGGCCTAGTTACAGAGGGTGATTTTCTTAGGCTCACAGATTTGTCTCGGCAGCCTTGACACAAAGCAACACGAGAGCGGGGAGGAAATCCTTTGTACAAAAAAATATAAGGAGATGCTTTCATTCTGCCCACATGCCATTACATTTTTATTATTATTATTATTATTCAGTGAAGGATAAGGGGCATGGAGAATGTGAATGAGATGGTTATATTTTGGGGACAACTAGCCTGCTTTTCACTAAGCTTGCCGTGAATTTTCAAGCTTAACTGTACATTTTTTATGACCCTTGTGTTCATTATTTTTTGAAAAGCATCAGGCTCCACTGGTTATGGACAAGCAACAGCTAATGGCACGAATCCAAATGCAAGCACCAAACAATGGGATCTGCTGTCAGATCAAGAAGGGCATTTCTGAATAGTGAAATAATCAGCAATAGTGAAATAATCATCTCTCAGTTGCCTGACACAAACTGTGTCCTTAACAGACACAAGTAGGCAGTAATTCAGCAGGTAGGTCTTTTATTCCCCACTAGAAATCTGTACCTGGTGAAATTTTGGCTATTGTGCTGCTGTTACAGGCAGGAAAATCACTCTCAGGAAAACAGGATGTAGCACTTCTATTCCCAGTTCAGCACAACATGAAATGAACTTGGGCCTAGTTTGATATATTGGACTCTTCGCTCATACCAGAAGGCTGAACAAATTAGCCTTAACACTATTGTGCAGAAAACATGACCAACAGTAAACATAGAGGTTGTGCGGAATGGTTGCCCAATAATTCCACGCCAAACTGTCACCGGTAGAGTGGCCAGATAGCAACAACAATAACAAAAGCACATGTGTATGGCTTAAAATGTGTGGGTAGCAAAGGAAAACAGGCAGCTGTGACTTTGCCCTCCCATCAGCCTACTTTTCTGGCCAGTTGTTAAAAATAAGTGTGCTGCAGAATAGGTGGGAGTGGGATGACACTAAGACCCCTTCCGCACTCGCAAAATAATGCGTTTTCAAACCACTTTCACAACTGTTTGCAAGTGGATTTTGCTTTTCCGCACAGCTTCGAAGAGCACTGAAACCAGTTTGAAAGTGCACTATTCTGCATGTGTGGAATGAGCCTAAGGGTTCAGAGAGAAGAAACCATGTCAGACTCTCTTCCATTCATCAGGTAATTTCATGAACGAGGCATAAATATCCTGATTGCGACATAGGGACTGCAGTTATTGAAAAATGCCAGTTATAGTTGTTGAATTGATATCATGAATATTCTGCTCTTTTTAGAGTTGGAATGAGCACGGGGACATTGTACACTGCCCACTGAAATGGCATGCCAGATATCTGAAGTATCCTTTTGAAGGGAGAATCCTACAAAAACAGAGAGCAACCAGTAGTGGCTGCAAGACAACCCCTGGAATTTGACATACAGTGAATGAAAGAGTCTAACTGCAGTGTAGATTAATGTGCCTTCCTTTCTTTCCAGCTTTGATCTCAGTAGCCTTCTTTTGAAGAGTTCCATTTGCAAGTATCTCTGGCAGACTCTTCACTCATAATAATGGCACTGATGCTGTTAACTGCTCACCAGTTCCCTCATACATCCTTGTGGCTATTACCTTGTGATGTTTAAAAAAAAAAAAAAACTTTGTGTGGGAAAAGATTGTGTGAAAGGGAAAATGTGGATTGGGGATTGATGCCAGATATGGGGAGTGGCTTCTTCATGCTGTTTTCCCCAAGGGCTTCTTTTTGTAGCTAAACTTTTAATTGGGACGTCTCCTATGGACTTACAGTATCCTATGATTCAGACTCCTTCCGCACAGCAATTGTATAATGGGTTGTAGTTGAGATAAAGTAACCTGTTTTCCTGTTTTCATGTTCACATGCACCTGTGCAGGCAGCAATTGGAGCCCGCAGAAACAATCCAGGTTGCTGTTCCTTCATACAGAGATGTGTCTCTTTTTTTATTTACTTCCCACTGATGCGTAGCTACGCAGGCATGCACAAATGAATCCCCACAGCCATGCTGATGTCTCTTAACACAACCATCTGCACCTGCATAGCTAAACAGGTGGAAGCCTCAAAAAAAATTTTTTTAAAGGAAAACTGAGGTGAATAAAGAGCCTTCTGCCTGGCAGTTCACTGCAACCCGGGATTTTTGAAACGACTCACTAATAGCGCAATTCTAAAAAAAACAGTCTGGGGGAAATAACATGGGACAGACTCATTTTAGGGGCGGGATCTATGCGAAGTTTCCCCCAAATGGTTTTTTTTTTTACTGTCCTACACCTGCATTTATTAGCCTGTCCAGAACGGGCCTAAGCAACATGTTCCCTGAGAAGGCCAGCCCCAGGATGCCACTTCTTTGGATTGGGGAATTCCTGGGCATTTGGGGGAGGAGGTAGGGGGGATATGGGGAGGGGAGGGACATTAGTGGAGTATAATGCCATGGAGTCTACCATCCAAAGTCACAATTTTCTCCAGGTGAACTAATCTCTGTTGCCTGGAGATCAGTTGTGATAGCGGGAAAACTCCAGTCACCCCCTGGAGACTGGAAACCCTAATGGCAGACCCTAATAAAATGTTATAGCCCAACAGCAGTGGATTTATTCAGAGGCTGGAGGTCACAACAGGTCCTCAGGACAAGGAAGATCTATCTGTTTTCACAAATAAGTAGAAAGGTAGGGATTACTCTTTCCTTTCAAAGAGCTCCCCCCTCCCTTTCAAGGCACTATTAATAAACCAATCAACAGGTTAGACAGTCAAATGTAGGGCAGTAAAAAAGAGAACATGTAATTATTCTTGGGCTTGTACTTTGTACTGGCACTTAATTTGAGTCAGCAGCACATACACTGTCCACTGGTCAGATCTTCAGCTAAGGGAAACCATTCCACCTTTACTGTCAGTGCTCCAATTAGCAGCAGTTGCCCACACCAATCCTTACTCCTATTATAATAACACACTGGTCAGGGCCTTGTTAGCTTGAGACTATCAAGATGTTTAAAGACTTTAGAGCAAGGAAAATTAGGATGTGTTGTGAGAAAGACACAGGGTAAGCCAAGGACAAATACATAATTCTCGGCAGGATTTGTGAAAGACAGAGATACCTAAAGCAGTTAGGAGAGGTTCATGTTCTTTTTGCATGCAACATAGCCCAGTTAATGAACAATTTAGATGCGGTAGTTTTCCTCTGACTGAGGAATCAGTGTGATTTGTTTTGCAGCTCATCCTGCTAACAGTTTTGATCCTTCCCCTTTATTTCACAGAGAACAAAATGATGGGAGAATCAAAAGAACAGGGAGCTTCATGAATTCATTAACCGTATTAGCAAAGCACTGATGGCAAACATATGTATCAACTCCAGCATTTCCCTTCCCACCTCTGGCCCCAAGTACTCTGATTGGGCTACTCTGAAACTGCTCAAACCAGATTAGTTTTGCCAGCCAAGCAGAGGAAAGCCTTTCCTCTTGCCTGGGCCTCAATATTACCAAATGGTCATTGCCAATTCTGTGCTTATTTCAAATTGATATGGATAGTGACCTTGTTCCTTCTCATACAAAGGTGGAATTTTCTACCTTTGCTGAAGTCCTCCAATTTTGTTGGTACATATAACCCAGGAGCAGAATAAATATGGTAGCATATTCCTGATACTCAAGCTTACTTCAGAACTGAAAATGAAGGACCATTTATGTGTTCCATAGAATTGAATGAGTAAAGCTCTCCTAACCTGTACCATTTCTGGCTCTGTGTGAGGAAGGATAAATGCATAGATGCAAAGAGCAGCAGTGGTGTAGTGGCTAAGAGCAGGTGCACTGCTTTTCACTAAGCTTGCCGTGAATTTTCGAGCTTAACTGTACATTTTTTATGACCCTTGTGTTCATTATTCTTTGAAAAGCAAGTTTCTGGAGGAACCAGGTTTGATTCCCAGCTCTGCTGCTTGAGTTGTGGAGGCTTATCTGGGGAATTCAGATTAGCCTGTGCACTCCCACACATGCCAGCTGGGTGACCTTGGGCTAGTCACAGCTTCTCGGAGCTCTCTCAGCCCCACCCACCTCACAGGGTGTTTGTTGTGAGGGGGGAAGGGCAAGGAGATTTTAAGCCACTTTGAGTCTCCTACAGGAGAGAAAGGGGGGATATAAATCCAAACTCCTCCTCCTCCTCCTTCTTCTAGATGACCCCTTCCTTCCTGAAAAATGCCATGTAGATAGATAGTGCATAAGAAAAAATGACCTTTGTGACCATTAGCTGTTTCTGTGTGGTATAGTGGTTAGAGTATTGAACTAAGACCAAATATTCAAATCCTCAGTTATAGAACTCACTGGGTGATCTTGGGCTAGCCACGCTCTCTCAGTCGAAACCTACCTTATAAGGTGAGATGGGAAGAGAGAGAATCACACACATCAATCTGAGCACTTTGAAGGACAAGTGGGACAGTGTAATAAATACTGAGTGGTATAGTCCTAGAAAAGATTTACTACGAAATCTTACTCCATATCTGAAGCAGTTCTAAGAAGAGCACTCTGAAATCTCTTTTAATATGAAAAAATATTTCTATAGTAGCCATCAATCAGCCATCCACAAGGTATCAAGTTGCAACCTACAGATTCTGCTGTCTCTTCTATGCAGCAACCAAGAAACATGCTTTCTCCTGCTTTCTTTTTTTCCTTCTCTTCATCACCTACCCTCATACCAACTTGTTCTTTAACAAAGGAAGAATTCTGCTTGCTCCAAATGTAGAGGGACAAGGAAATGAGATGGACAAACCACTGCCGTGGGACTGTGATCTGTCAGTCTTAATATGGCACAGTAGTTTCTAAGGCCCCTTCCACACATGCAGAATAATGCACTTTCGATCCACTTTCAGTGCACTTTGCAGCTGGATTTTACTGTGCATAATAGCAAAATTGTGAAAGTGAATTGAAAGTGCATTATTCTGCATGTGCAGAAGGGGCCTAAGACAAGGGACTATTAGCAATCTCTGTGGTCTGTTTATGATACTGTTCCCTGTGCTCTGATGGCCCAACAGCAGAGCCTGAACTGAGATCTTGTGATAACAGAGTTGTGAAACAGAGTTATGAATTCATGGCAATCAAATGATTCGCTTCATAATGTGTGTTCTCTGGGGGTAGGCAGCCTTAAAAGACCTACCATTCATGTGTACATATGAAACTATGCAAATGTGACAAACTGTTGTTCTGTCAAGGTCAATGTAATCTACTCTGAGTTGTAGCAGCTTTCCAGGATCGAAATTTTCCAGGTCGAAACATGAATTTTCCAGGTCGAAACATGAAAAGCCCTCCATTCTTGTCTCCCACCCTTTACCCAAGGTGTAAAATCACTCTTTGGGGAAGGCCAAGCCTATCAGATGCGGGAGCAGGTTTGGCAGAAGCCAAACATAACAAAGCTTCCAATGTTAAAGCAGTTAGGTGGAGAGTGGAAAGAGAGAAGAGTTTGTTGTCTTCCCCTTTGCCCCACTTGACTCAAGACTGCTCTAGGGTTTCAGTGTCACAGCACAGCAAAAGGCAGGCGTGCAGGAAAGAGGTACCTCAGGCATTGCAAGCTGTTAATGGTGAGCTGTCCCCAAAATATTTGTCCCACTGTGAGTGTAAGAGTGCATCTTAGCTGCCCCCAGAAGTCTCAAATGTCCATATCCTACCACAACCACCATCAATGCCATTAACCTTGAAAAGGAAGGATTGAAAAGACAAAGAATTGCTGGAAGAGCAGAAGAGCCTTGGCTGGAGGAAGGAGGGAAATTAACAAGGTCAAAGAAGGTTACCGGGGGGGGGGGGGTCTATGTCTCCCACTGCATAGAACTTGACATCTTTGAACATCTCCTCAGGAATCTTTACTCCCCCTCCACTTTACTCATCATAGTCTTACCCAACTAACAGCTACAGGTTCTGCCTTACCAAGGGCTGTGATTCTTCTCTGAGGGGCAGGGTCTTGTTACCCAGCTTAACAGTATATGAACTTATTTTTATAGAGCAATGGGGAATTACTCAGCTTGGCAATGCAAGAGGTAGGCTGGGAGGAGATCTTTTTAGACAACTATACCAGAAACGGCTTGAAATGTATCCGCAGAGAATTAACAAAAGACCAAATTGCAGTTTAAATATTTTAATATATACTTTGGTTGCACACAATCACACAGTGAGACGTTAAGGCACATACACACAGTTCCTAAGTATATAAACAGGGAGGAAAAGATAGGTTGGATGATTGAATGGGAGTTGGGGAAGCAGGAGACTTATACGTTACCTAAGATCTGCAGAGAAATTCCAGAAGAAGGCAAGGATCTCTATGCCAGCATTGAAACCCAAGCGAAGGACGATATTGTCTCTCACACCAACGTGACCAAGAGAGGTTCAGGCTAGTATTGAGCAATGAGCTTAAGGTGAGCAGGACTTTTATAGGGTGGATCGCTAGTTTGGCAGGAAAAGGGACCCTTTGCATTTCGTTTCTTGCATCTGTGCTGGGTTGCAGGGCTGAGCAAATTAGCAGCTCTATCTATTGTTCTAAACCCCGGGGGTTGGTAGCCAATTGTTCTAGATTATATCAGTGATACCTTGAATGGTTTATGGAGAGGTGCTTCCTAAAGTCTCTGCCTTAGGTATTCAAATTTGGCTGAGGCTTGAGTGAATCAGGAAGGGATCTTGTTGTTAGGGAGCTCATATCTGAGAGGGGGGGAATTCAGGGAAGAGGCAATTGTTTGGAGAAATGTTTTCTCAAAAGTTGCAGAATGAGTAATCTCTGCTTGGCAACTGAGCCTCCCACCTCCTTGCAGTGTGGGAACTGGGCATGTGCACTGTAGAATAAACAATCTCTTCTAGGCAATCTAGCCTCTCCCAACTTCTGCTGCTCCCTCTTTGCCCACCATCTGGGAAACCTGCAATTCATTGCCCCCCTGAATTCAGCCCTGATTCTGGAAAATGGGATGGAGGAAAATGGAGTAGGGCAATGTTATGGGAACTCTGTATGGTTTCTGCTGAGATTTCTGCAATCAACTTTCCACATACCCTTATTCTGGTGAATTGACTGGCTCCAGATTTTTGTTTTTGCATGTGTGTTTGTTTAGTTAGGAAGTTGCCTGACCAGTATTCCCAAACATCACCAATTTGTGAATTTATGGATCAAGAGCTTTTGCAGAGCTCACAAAGGGATGTGTATTAATGGAAAGAAGAGGTCTCAGCCTGAGCCGACAGCAAGGAAGAATGAAAAGGTAAAAGGTGAACTAGACAGCAGAATAATGGAAGGTAAATAGACAACATCCAGAGAAAGAGAAATAGCTTTGCAAGTCTGGACAGGCTGAGAGGGTGGATATCTCTGTATCTGTGGGCACTGGCAGAAACTGGTAGTTTATAATGAATACGAACATAATTTCTAGTGTTTAAGCAGGAGCTGTGTGGTTGAAACATTAAGAGCTTGAACACATTTAAATAAAACATGACAGGATGTTATAATGAACATCATTATATTCACCCTGATGTGTTTAAGGAAACGGGTTCTCAACTAATTTATTCTAGAGTAAATCAGAGATGCCTTAATTTAAGTTTAGGTAATTACACTAACAGCAGACTAATGCAAGGGCAGAAAAGCCTGCCTATAACTAGCAGAGGTGGTTCCATTGTGAGAGGGGCTAAAAAGGGATGACCTTAGAAGCTGTTGAAGAAGGAATATTGAAATCTAGGAGGAAAGGAAAGTGGTTTTATCTTCTGTCTACGTTGCTGAATATTCATGACCAATGATAAAGTTACAAACTAACCACTTGGCACTGACATTGGCAGCCAGCTCAGTGGAATGAAATGTTGGGAAACTGGTGAATAGATACATTGCGAGGAGGGGGAAGAGAGAGAGCACGTGCACATGCGTTTGCACACAGGAATTGAAGCCGGTGAAAGAAGGGATGCTGTAAATGGGAACAATGGTAGATCAGGAACTAACAGGAGAAATGTACATACAGCTGCTGATTTGAGAACATGGAGCCTATATACAGAGGAAGTGTACATACCTAGACTCTTTCCCCATTATTGAGACCTCAGGGTCTTTTTTAATGTTCTTGATAATGGAAAGGAAGTCTATAGACAGATACTTCTTACACACATATACTCCTTTCTCATGCACTCAGAACTGTGTGCATGTGAGGGCAAGAACACTGTGCTTGTGCACATATTAATGTCAATGTCTACAAAGTCCTTTGAAGACGTCTTCTGTCAGCACATTGGAAAACCGTGCCAACCCCGGCTTCCTTGTGGACATTGTGAGCATCTGCACTTCACAGTAAAATATTTATTTATTTATTTCTTAATCGCCCCTCCCATCTCTGGCTCGGGGCGATGCGCTATCAAAGTGCAATACCTAAAAACTGTTTCAACAAGAACCTATGGTTTAAAACAAAACAGTACCCAATTAATAAATAAAATCACCTACATAGCCCATAAAATCAGAATTTAAAAACTGGACTACACTTAAAGCTATAAAACCAAGCAGATAAATAAATCTACTTATGGGCTAAAGAAACAAATAGCTGCAGGGGAGACTGGTAATCAAAGATCATCCTCAACTAAATGCCTGGTGGAATGGTTCTATTTTGCAGGCCCTGCGTAATTCCATAAAGTCCTGAGGACCCTGATCTCTTCTGGGAGACTGTTCCACCAGGAGGGGGTCAAAGCCAAAAAGGCCCTAGCATGAGGCCAAACAGACCTCCCATAGGCCAGGGGTAATTAGGTGTGCCTTGACTCCTGATCTTAATGTCTGCTGGGGGCTATAACGGGAGAGGCAGCCATGCAAATATTCTGGGCCTGAACTGTAAAGGACTTTAAAAGTCAACTTTAAAACCTTGAATCTGATCCAGCTCTAAACTGGCAACCAGTGCAGTTCATGCAACACCAGTGACATTTGTATGAACCACGATGACCCTTAAAGGAGTCAGGCAGCTGTGTCCTGGATCAGCTGGAGTTTCTGGGTCAGCTTCAAGGGCTGCCCAGCGTAGAGTGCATTGCAGCAGTCCAATCTGGAGGTGACCATCGCATGGATCACTGTAGCCAGGTTGGAGAATGATAAGAAAGGGGTGAGCTGCCTCACTTGGCGAAGTTGAAAGAATGTCAGGTGTGCAGCGTTGGTGACCTGGGCCTCCATAGACAATGTAAAGTCCAAAATCAGCCCCAATCTCTTGACTGTCAAAGTGGGTTCAAGTAGAACCCTATCAAGAGTCGCGGGAAAGTATTTACTGGAGAAAATACTCGCACTGATAGAAGCTATAAAGAAGAAGTTATAAATGTTACTATAGGAAGAAACTGACATTTTATCAAAGCCTGTCTAATTATTTTAGCTGTCAACAATCTTTTGTCAATAAACATGAGCGCATCTCTGCCAAAAGGTTATTTTCAATTAATTATGCCACGTTTTGACTTCAAACTTATCTTTTCTTAAATCCTTTCTTCACTTTTGGTTGTGTTGCCTCAGTTCTCCTCCCGTTACATTATTATCTTCAGACATTTTTCCTAATTAATTATGTCCCTTTTGTTTTGTTTTAAATGTTATGGGGGGGGGGGGGGTTGAGAGCCTGAGAAGAGGATTTTTAAGCTGAAGACTTTCTGATTAGTGGCAGCATTTCCAATTTCCAAACTAGCATCATCCCAGATTTTGTTTTTACCATGTTCATTTTTTAACCATGACATTTTATGACCATGAAAGTTGTATATCTTTGACTGGGGGTGTTTTTGATGTTGACAGATTTTTGAAGCTTTTTTTCAGACAGTAAGCTGCTCATATTCCTGCTAGAAAAAACACTTTTCATAATCAAGAAAGGGTATTTACAAATGTCTGGAAGACCATGAGCTTGTCCAATAACTCAGCAGTAAATTAGAGCCTGTTAGTTGTGATTCCTGGCCAGTTTTGAGATCCTAGGTAATCCCATCCTAAGCAAGGTTCCACCCATTGACTTCAAACAATTAGAAAGGTTGTAACTCTGTTTAGAATTGCAAGAGAAACTAATGGCCCACTTGGGGGGGGGGCGACAATTGACTTGTGGAGGTGACACAAGCCCATCCCAGCAGATTTGCCTTCTCCAGAGCAATTCTCCTGATGGGGGAACAAATACGCTGGCAAGCTCATACATGGCAGCCAATGTGCAGGCTGGGTGGGGCTGATGTGCTGCCACAGCAACACACAGCACCAAGGAGGCTCAGAGCTGGGGATGTGCTGACAACAGTTTAACAAGTAATAATTCAAGAGATACCAAGTCCATGGGATCAGACCAGAGTCCATCTAGTCCAGCTCTCTGCTACTCGCAGTGGCCCACCAGGTGCCTTTGGGAGCTCTCATGCAGGATGTGAAAGCAACGGCCTTCTGCTGCTGCTGCTCCTGAGCACCTGGTCTGCTAAGGCATTTGCAATCTCAGATCAAGGAGGATCAAGATTGGGAGCCATACATCGATTTCTACTCCATAAATCTATTCAAGCCGCTTTTAAAGCTATCCAGGTTAGTGGCCATCACCACCTCCTATGGCAGCATGTTCCAAACACCAATCACGCATTGCGTGAAGAAATGTTTCCTTTTATTAGTCCTAATTCTTCCCCCCAGCATTTTCAATGTATGCCCCCTGGTTTTAGTATTGTGAGAATGACTTACAAGGTCTTCCTACGTAAACTTAAAACCTACAAATGTATGGAGTAAGCTTTTGATACAAGCCATTGAGTACCGTAAATATAAAAAATAGAACTTTAAACTGGCTCCAGAATACTGTTGTTACAATACTGGTTTAACATGCTGTAGTAGTAGATGTAATATAATATTCTGCCAACCACATTTTAGACAGGTTGAAATTGCTTCATAGGCATAGGACGTGTTACGTCAGCCTATTTTGGATGTTACCTAGACATACTATGTATTTTACCTAGATGTTATCTGGGTCAGCTTTCTCCAGAAATAATGACAATTGGTTTCTAGCTACATCCATCATCAATCTGGCTACAGACACCAAAGGCTCATTCCGCACATGCAGAATAATGCACTTTCAAACTGCTTTCAGTTCTCTTTGAAGCTGTGTGGAATGGCAAAATCCACTTGCAAACAGTTGTGAAAGTGGTTTGAAAACACATTATTTTGCGTGTGCGGAAGGGGCCATAGTGTTAACAAACACCCTCAAACTGTCTGACTACTTTGAAGTGGGATAATATGACCCTATGCAGATAAATTGTGTACCTGACATATTCTTGCACCAAATACAGAGCTACATTTTCTAGAGTAAAAAATTCTTTAATGGATTTGATTTTTCCATTTAGTGACACTCAGAGATATACTGAAAAATACCCTCATTATTCACCTCATTTTACTACCTACAAAATGGTTAGTTAATACATAGTCTTTTCCACAAAAAAAATGTGTATATTAATTTGTCATTTTCTGGACCTTCCTTGTAGTAGAATGTTCCGTGGCAGTCCTGGTGCCTACCTAGTTGTTCTAACCACTGGCATGTTATCTCCAACATTACTGGGTGTAGTATCCCTCCCCGAGTTGGATTCAGATGTACATGCAGCTTCAGACAATCATTGAGCCATATGGATATTTTTTTTTTACATCCTGACATACCTGAGAATAAAACAACAGGCCATTATCCTTGTGGACACTGTTCCACTTGTGACTTGTTGATGGACATTAAAAATTTCAAATGTCCTCATAAAGACTTGGAATGGCGCCTGAAGATGCTTACCATCTGCCAGACTAAGGGATGTGTTTATCTCATTAGATGGCCCTGCCCCAAACTGTACATTGGAATATGCGCCTAATCACTGAAATTTAAGATTTCTGAGCATAGGTCCAAAATAAGATATAATTATCCAGAAGCACCATTTGAACAACACATTATTGACCACAGACACACGGACAGGGATATTCCCCTTTGTTTTTATTTAAATATAAAGCATGTTCCCATCATAGAGTAGATATTAAGAAATTGTTATTACAGACAGAAATTAGATTAATTTTTTTAGTTCCAGACATATGAGCCTTACGGCCTTAATCATAACCTGGATTTTTCTTGCTTTTTAAAATAATTCATAATATAAGAGTAGTTCCCTCTCCACAATTCAGATTCTTCTTTTTCCATATGAATTTTCCATATATTGCATCTGTAACAAAACAAATAATGAATGAGATTATGCCTCGTTAAGTCATAATAATGTGTAGTAGAATTCTTTTCACTTGTAAATAATAGTAATTTCATGTTTATATGATGGTATCAACTTCAATACACATGCACTTTGCCTTGGACAGCCTTGCTGAAATTTTCCAGAGATTCCAGTTGTTATTGTTCCATGCTTAAAAGTCTGTTAAGCTATGTTTTTTTGCATATTTGATACGATAAGGTTTAAGTTCCATACCAGCTGAATATTTAGTGATATCTTTTATGTAACAGCTAACTTAAATCTGAAGGAGCATCTTTGGCAACTGTATTCTCGTATTTGACAGCATTGGTGAGCAATACTGACCTACACAATCTGGTCTGAAGGGGGGGTGGTATTTTCTCTCCACTAAACACAGTACTTTTCTGAGGAAGGTGGGAGTTTGTCTCCTAGTGAAAAAGGGATTCTTACCTGGAATACCTGTCTTGAATTATCTAATATATTTTATGAACTGAATGTTGATTCTTTGATATTTGAGGTTCTATATTGTGAAGTCTCTTACTCAGAGGCTGATTCCGCATGGGCCAAAAACAGCAGTGTGAAAACAGTGTGAAAATGGTATAAACCCTTTTACACTGTTTTAAACCCTTTCATACCATTTTCACAATGTTTTCACACCACTGTTTTTGGCTCATGCGGAATCAGCCAGAGATATATATTTATAGCTTGCATTTGATGTTATTGCACTTATTGTTGCACCCTTTTCACTAATTATGTGTATTGTGTGGTCTTGGTATAATGTTTGTGTTTGTGTGGTGGTGGGGTTATTATTTCTATTATACCTCTCTTGTTTTTCAATCATCATATAGACCTCAAAGGCATCTGAATATCAAATCAGCTTTTAGGTTTTTGTTTCCCTTCCATTTTTTTTTCTGAAAACAACATTGTTTGTTCATCATTTGGAAAATTTGAGTACCATTCACCAGGTATTCCAATTACATGGCACACAAAGCTTGCTGACATGGTGTGACAGCTTCAGTATTTTGGCCACCGGAGTAGAACAGAACTGAAAGTGGTGAGTGTGCGTTCTGTCACCTTCTGTTCATAGAAAAGTCAAAAATAGAGGCAACACACTGCAGCTCCACAAGACATGACATGAGGCAGGCAAAGAAGGGGAAAGATACAGATCAGGTTAGTTCTGTGCAGATCTGGAGAGGAATATAAACTGCAAACATATCCAATGTCTAAAAGACAATGATGGACTATTAGAGAAGTCTTGCAGTTAGAGCTACATTTCTAAAAAAAAAAAATTGACTCTGAGCTATACTTCCCAAAACTTGATAACTGAAATTTTAAATCTGAAACTGAAAACAATACAGTCAGCATATCCTTACATACCACTATGTCAAACCTTGAATCCGTGATCCAAGTCAGTAACTTGATGGTTAAGAAGTCTTTATTGATAGATACATGGGTAAGAGGAAGAAAACTGGTTCTGCTAGAATCTTCACATGGCCCCAGTATATCAATCCCCATTTCTCCTCCCCCCCTCCCTAGCCCATAATACTGTCCCAAGCAACCGAAGGCATGAACAGCAGGAATGTCAGATGAACCCAAGGTCAGAAAAATGAAATAAAGACATTATCTATGAGAGTCTCTTCCCAGGGAAAACAAAAGTAACTTGGGTGTTTTTCCCACAGACAAAATTTCCTGAGATAGAACTGGGATCATATATCCCAGGGTGTTTTTATCCCAGTTTCTCCCTTTGCACGGGTGCTAGTCAGCGCATTCAGGCCAGGAGGAAGAACTTGTGAATTATGCACGAGCCCCCGGTTTATTTCATTTTCCACATGAATGGTTACGTTTTTGTCATTTACGTAATTTACGTAGATTCTGTTTTTCCAATGTTCTGATTGGTTGCAGCTAAGGGGCGGGGAGAGCAGGCGGCAAAGCCAGAAAAATAAACCAGCCTGTCTCTTGCAGTATTTGCATGGGAGCGGATCAGCGTGGGCTTTTTCAAAAGAACCGCCAATTTTATCATTTTTTGAAAGCTGTGAGATAAGGTAAATATTGTGAGGCAGGCCCAAGTGAGACCCAGAAGCCAAGTGGAAGTCATGGCCAAACCAGGATAGTTCACTTCCTTATCCCAGGATATACTGGCTGTGGGGAAAATACCTTGGATAACTCTGTGAAGCTCCCCTCCCCCCTGATGTCTTCTGCTGGGTGCCAGGCTCCAGCCTGATACACTACTTGTTTAATTGTGTTCTCCAGCAGCACACTTCTCTACAGCAACATTCTTCTCTCTTATAACATGCATAACACCCCAGACACATTAGCTGATATTATTCAGGTTTAAAGTAGGAATCTGAAGCAGCAAAGTCCATAATGTCAAAATGTTTCAGTGGATCTGGTCCCATTTAGTTTTTAGTTTTTGTATTTTAGTTTTTGTAGTTGTAGGAACTGTGATTTGGGGGTTAGCTGATATAATTGGTTATTGTTTATAGTATATCATTGTGATGCATTATTATGCTGTTATTGATTTATTGTTGTTGCTGTTTATTATGCTGTTATTATTATGCTGTTGATTATGATTTATTGTTGTTGCTGTTTATTGTTTGTTCACTACTGTTGTTTGCCGACTTGAGCCCTCCGGGGGAGAGCGGGATATAAATTAAATGTGAAATGAAATGAAATGAAAATTTAAAAACATACACTGTTTAGTGAAGAATCTATGGCCCCTTTCGCACACGCAAAATAATGTGTTTTCAAACCACTTTCACAACTGTTTGCAAGTGGATTTTGCCATTCTGCACAGCTTCAAAGAGCACTGAAAGCAGTTTGAAAGTGCATTATTCTGCATGTGCGGAATGAGCCTATGACTGACCAATTTAAAGTTTAGAAGAGACTCAAATATATGACAAATGAAAGAAGTACCAACTATTTGGGGGCATTAATTGACCTACAGTTTTTCTCAAACTATTGCTCCATTGAACAATCCTTTCCCCTCTAAAGCACCTTCTAATTCTCAACTCACTTAAGAGTCACAAGCATCAAACATGACCAGGCAGACCTTTTTTGTTTAATTCTTAATTGTGCTTATGGCTGTTTTACTGTAGGAGGGAGCTCTGAAGATTTTAATATTTCATAATACCATATGTGATGGTGGGCTGGAAGAGGAAAAAATAGAGCTATTTAATTTGCAATTAGCTTTTAATAAAAAATATATGAATAACGTTGGAGACTCTGCTGCACCATGTCCTTGGTGTGTGTGTGTGTGTGAATATGTTAATTAATATTTAGTAGTTCTTAAACTACTTCTCAAGCTATTTTTTATCCAGACAAATGGAGTGATGCTCATTTGACTTGCAACCACGCTGAGATCTGCTCCTCATGGCAAAGTCACAGGATGCAGCTGCTGTGGATATAGATCCAAAAAATGTTGTTACCAAAGCACTGTACCATTATCAAGAGAGAATCCATTGTGGAGGAATTTTTCCTGCTTAAAGTTTTCCTGACTCTTGGCAGGTGCAGAGTGCACTTTACCACAGCAGTCTCTTTTCAAGGATGAGCTTTCAGACTGGCTAAACGTAGCTCATCACTTTCAGCTGTGATTCTGGGGTAGGAGGGAGGAGGCTTGCTCTCACCCTGGAAAGTTCTAAGCACACAGCTCCATGATTGGTTGTAGAGATCAGGATTAGAGTCAGCTTTCTCCATAAGTGTAGCCAATGAGAACAACATACTTTAACACCCTTCCCCTTACTCCTCCTTACTGCCAGAAAGACACTTGCATTAAGCTCTGAAAACTATGAGTGAATGGGTGGCTCTGTTTTAGGATAGTGATGCCTCTACCCATCCTGTCAACCCTTGGGGTGCCTGACAGTGCAGTGCCAAAATGGGGAGCCCATTCTCTGCATTGGCTAGTGTACACACAAAAACAAAGTAAAATCTTGTCTGGACTTGCCCTCACCCACAAGCAAATAGCTGCTGCATCCTTCCTAAAGGAGAACACAATACCCCTGCCCTGGAGAGCATTTCCATCGCCAGCCCTGGACTATACGTGCTGCAAAGACAAGGGACTTGTTAATGGGTTTGCCTGTTCCTGTTCCTGTCAATATTGCATTAACTCAAGAACTTCTCTCTCTGACTAACCTTTCTGATGACCACCTTATTTACATTGTCGTTGGTACAGAAGCTATAATTTAATCAACTAACAAGCTTGACCCATCAAGCTAATGCCTCAACTATTAGAGTAACAACTCAACACTTAAGGTTGATTTCTGCCTCTTGTTCCTCCCTGGAAAGGCAGGGCTCCTCTTTGTCCTGGGAGATTCAGGGCATTTCTGCATAACCCTGAGGTTCCCTTTTCCCCATTAGAAGCCTCCTTTTCTCAGAGCCAGTGTTCAGTATCTCTAGACACCACTCTGTCTGCTGATATTTTCCCACAATGTGTTGCTCTTTCTTCTACCAGAGCTAAACACGGGTTGCTCAGCACAGTTCATCAGATCATTCCACTCCAGGATCAGGGGACTACAACCTTTACTCCCCAAATTCCCTTCATCTATTCCAAACCTATCCACTCAACACTGCTTATATCTTAGGACTGTGTGTGTTTGGCTGCTTTGATTATTGTGTGCTTGTGTTCTCCTATTATCCCAAAATAAAATTGTTAAACTTTATCTTGTTCTCCTGCGAATTCCATGCAAAAGCTGGTTTTGGTATAGGCAACAAAGACCCCAAGTTTGCTCAACCTTTTACTAAGCCAAGAATCTGCTCTTGCTAATTCCCCCACTCTAAAAGGGACCGATTCCCACCATTTCGGGTAACAGTAGCAAAACCTATGACAACCATATTTGTTGGTGTGTTGAAAATTGGTAATCAGGTGTACTTAATAGATTTTTTTCAAAGCTGCAGCTTCTATCTGTCTATATTTCAAGGTCAGTCATGTGACTTTTATTGTTATTGGGCTGTAGAATTAAATTTGATTTTGGGAAAAGAATTAAAATCAATCGGTGATCAGACTACTCAATTTTGATTGTCAGCATAGAAATTAAACTAAGGAGTCCCAAGGCAAAGAGTGGTAAACTTTAGTACTGCAGTTCAAGCTTTGTTCACAGCCTGAGTTCGGTCCCAACAGAGATCAGGGTCAGGTAGCCAGCTCAAAGTCGATTCAGCCTTCTGTCCTTCCAAGGTCGGTAAAACAAGCACCCAGCTTGCTGGGAGTAAAGTGTAGAACATTGTGGAAGGCAATGGCAAACTACTCCATAAATATAGATTGCCTACTGAATTTTGTGATATGACATCACCCCATGTGTCAGTAATGACCCAATGCTTACACAGGGGACTGACGACTACTATAGAAATCGACCAAATTTGGTATTCACAATCAATCTTTGCTATTAAGACCAATCTTCTTTCTGCTTGATTGACAGTACAGCAGAATTTCAGTCTTCAAATCCAATTGACTTCAGGATGGAACACTACTCAGGATTGCACTATGAATGAATGAAATTAGTTGGAAGCCAACAGTCAGCTCTCATCAAGTGTTGACTGTCAAATTCAGACTGCTGCTTCATGATAGCTATTCGATTCTGTCAAATATTGATGGCAACATACTAGCAAATGATAGCAGCTACTGTGAAACTGTTGTTTGTCAAGTGATGTTGTTAAATATCAAACATTCCCCAAATATTTAGGTAATCAAAACAGTCAGAGAGTGTTTGTAATCAGTAGCCACAGAGGCAATAGAAAGACTCGTTTCAGTACTAATAATGGGGAACATTCAGTATCCATATAGCCCAACAATAGTCATGGGACCTCATGGCCCCAACATCATATCTTTATGTCCTGTGAGAAAGATAGATAGATCAGTACTCCTCCAACAATATGCCTTATGGTATCTGCTTGAATCATTAAGATGTTCATATCACCATGCTGCTTTCTGTGTGATTAACACTGAGCATTTGGCTGTACAGCGGGGTAGCATTTTCATTTTTTCTCATTTATTTAGCATCAAATGTTGACTTTTGTATAGGGAGACTGCTGCAACATTCTCACTGTCAGCAGATTATGATTTCTACTAATGGAACAAGCAAGCAAGACTTTTGGTTTAATTCAGTAATCAATTTTGTTTTCCTACCAGTCTGTTCATAACACGTTAGTTTTGAAGAGAGGATTCTGCTCCATCTTATTCCATATTCTTTACTCCCTCTGGCAGTGAATCTCCAGAGTCATAGGTAGATAAAAGTATTTCTGAACATCAAGCTATTTTAACTGGAGATGCCCCAGTTTTGTGCCACAATCTCTGCCATGGTTTCAATACTTCCTGTGTAAATCCTTCCTTCCTTCCTTCCTTCCTTCCTTCCTTCCTTCCTTCCTTCCTTCCTTCCTTCCTTAGAAGTATTTATACTCTGCCTTTCTATAGTCATATTCAAGGCAGCTACAAAACATAATAAAATACAATCTAATATAAATAACATACCCAATAACAATCAAACCCAGTACTATAAAATAAAATCACACCGTGCCATAAAAAATCAAGTCTACAATAAAATACACCAATAAAACCTAAATTGCTCCTTGCTAAGATCTAGATTATTAAAAGCTGTTCAAAATAAAAATGTCTTCACCTGACAGTGGCAGGAGAGCAAAGAAGGAGCTCACCAAGCTTCTGTAGGAGCTGCATTCCAAAGTCTGGGTGCTACCACCAAGAAGGCTCTCCCCTGGGTCCCTTTCAGATGTACTGAAAGGATAGAGAGATAGCTCTCCCTGGATGATCTTAGTAAATGAGCACGTTTATATAAGAATAGATGGTCCTGCAGATAACCAGCCCCAACGTTGTGTTGTGGTGGAGTACTTTAGAGAGCTTCAGGAAAATCTCCAAGGCAGAAAATAAGATCTGTGCTGAAGGAAAACAATTGGTATGGCCTTTTAGCCAAAATATTAGAAAATCCTACAAACTATGGTTTTTGGTAATTTGCTTGAGTAATTCAAGTATGTTGCTTCTGGTTCAGAAATTCAGTCATATCCATTGAAGCCAGGGATACTATTGTCCCAGTCCTTTGAAGACTGGTTGGCAGTGCAGAAAATTGCCTAAGGTATACGGACAGCCATTTTCTTCATGGTAAGACTCACTCTCCTTAAAAGGAAGCTAGGATTAGCCACATGCATCAGGGATGAGAAAAACGTCTGGGTCCTCTATGGATTTTCTGTCATTTTTGGTTGTCTCTTCAAGAGTGAATTCTAAAACTTTGGCCACATCAAGAGTAAACAAAGCTCACTAGAAAAGTCCATAATGTTAGGAAACATTGATGACAACTGGAAGAGACCCAGTATAAGATAGGTTGACTCAATAAGGGAAACCACATCCTTCAGTTTGCAAGACCTGAGCAAAGCCATTAATGATAGGATGTTTTGAAGATCATTAATTCCTAGGATTGCCATAAATCAAAAACTACTTGATGGATGTAACACACTTCTTTGGGTTTTTAGGAGATGATTTTTCACCTGCTTCATATTCTTTTTAGAGGGATTGGGTAAATAGAGCTGGCCTTTTGACTGGTTAGGCCATGACTAGCAATACCAGGAACAAGATAGGTTGGCAAGTACCCTGAGACATTGTCTGATGGAATGTCTTCATCATAGCAGCCCATCATTCATTTTATAGTGGGTTTCATTGAGAGGGAACATCCCTGGTGAAGTGCCGCATCAACCAAATGTTCAGCTATCTGGGCAGCCTGTTGAGGGAATAGGATCCGATAAGGTTTGACACCTCTCAGCACAGCTCTTTTCAAGACAAGGATAAGCACTTTTTTTCCTTTAAGGAGTCTCAAAGCAGCTTAGAAACTTCTTATCTTTCTCTCCTCACAATGGACACTTTTATGAGGTTTAAGTGGGGATGAGAGAGTTCTGAGAGAGCTGTGACTAGTCCAAGGTCACCCAAAAGGCTTCATGTGAAGGAGTGGGGAAACAGTCCTGGTTCACCAGATTAGAGTCTGCTACTCATATGGAGGAGTGGGGAATCAAACCCAGTTCTCCAGATTAGAGTCTACTGTTCATGACCCCCACACTGGCTCTCAAGTGGGAATAGGGGAAGAAGTGCCAAATGCTTGCATCCATGGGTTGCCTAGCATATCCCATTCATAAGTTTGATAAATGGTTATGATGTAGATCATCCACTTAAATAAGCTAGTTAAACTTAAGTATGGTTATTTGATGTTTTTATTTGGGAGTGGTGCTGTATCAAAACAATTATTTTTTTAAGTTTCCGGGTTGAGGTACACTTGCTTGATAGGATAATCTATATTCCAAGCTATTGAAGAATGGAAAGAATAAAAACCCATATGGCCAGAAATAGCTATACAACTTTTTTATGAACATATTGAAATGCCTTCCAATTAACATTTCAAAAAAAAAAGAGAGAGATAATTTAAAATGAAATTATTGAACTTGGTCTGAAATTCCTGAAGAATATAGCTACCCCAGCAATAAAATAAGTTTAAGACAAATTAATTGCATGCCTCCTCTAGTACTAGTTTCTATGATAACTGTTTGCAATCTGGCCTGTTAAAGGAAAAACAATCAATAATAATTCAAATCACTATGAAATAAAGTAGAAATAGAGACTTCAAAAAGATGCACTGCATGCTTTATTTTCAAATGCAGTATGATATAATGATTTTTTAAAAGTCACTTGTGCAGAGATACAAGTTTTGTTTTGTTTTGTGAAGGGAAGGCAGAATAGCAAAGCAAAGACTTATTTATGACACTCAAAATTAAGATTTGCCTTGCTTTGCCTCACTTGTTCTTTTGACATTGTCTTCATTTGTTTTTATTTCTGAATTCTGGAGTTGCAAATTATTTGGTCTTGTTTTCAGAGCAGAATCCATGGCCCTTTCCACACGGGCGGAATACGGCGCCCTGGGGACGGCAAAAACGCCGTCCCCAGGGAGCCGTTCGCACAGGGGACGCAGCTGCTTTGCAGCCACACCGCCCTCACTCCGCCAGAGCGGCGCAAAGCTGCCGTTTTCCAACCTCGCTTCCCCAGCGGCTCCAAGGCGCCTTCCCTCCCCCCATGTCTGGGTGACCTACCTGCCCTGCGCCCCTCCGGCGCGTCGTCGAGGCCTGGGGACATGCCCCCTCTGCCCTGCAACTCCGGAGTGGTCGCGCAGGGCAGGGGTGCGTGTCCCCTGGCCTCGGTGATGTGCCGGAGGGCCGCAGGGCAGGTAGGTTGCCCTGATGATGGCGCAGCTCTGCGCCGTCATCCCAGGAGGTTCTGGGACCGTTCATGTGAACGGTCCCAGAGGGGTCGGGTTGGCGTCATCTACGCCAACCCGACCCTTTCCGTCACCATGCAGAAACGGCCCATGCATTAAGCATCTTCCACTGTTTCATTTTTGTAAATACCCTCATTTTATACACTATGTGAATGTAGCTTGATAAAGGCTCCAGTCCCTTCCCATCTTTTGTCTCACCACTGCAAAGATGGGCATTGTCAAAGACCCCCCCAAAACGTGAATTGGATAATCACAAGAGTATTATTTTTGTATATTGTACATCCACCCAGAGGAGCAAATGTGTACATCAATAAAATACTGGACATAAAAATAATTTCCAGGTAATCATTGTATATAGTCACATCAAGATCACTTTTTGGAATTTTAAAAAATAGTTTTCATGTGGGCATTGATAACACTGGAGGGGAAGAAAAGATACAAAATGAACTCAACGCTGCAGCAAATGCTGCACATTCTCATTCCAGAATTAATTGAAGTTGGTCAGGAATTAAAATGGAGTGGAATGCAGCTCAGAGTGAATTTCTGGGACAACAAAAGAACAAAGTGGTAAATCTATTCATCCCCACAGCTTCATGTATTCCACATTCTGCCCATCAAATTTCTACTCTAAGGTAGCCCTCATACAGAATCAACATGAGCTAAATTTTGCAACTTGCATAGCTTATGCAGATAGAACACATTTGCACATGTTATTTTCCATAATAGTCTCCTTTTTTATTATTTTGCATAATTGGCTCTGCTTCTCCTTGTTAACTGGGCTGAGGAGAAACAATTTAGACAGGACACTGAATACTCATCCAATAACTACAAGAACACTTGTTCAGCAACTACTTTGATATTTGAGGAATTTATCAGCGTTTGCCTACACATTTTCTCTCTCATCTCCACTAACTTTAGTACAAGAAACTTGTTTTTTTAAATGAATTCTCAAATAGGAGACTGAATTTTGTATCCCGCCATCTTATCAATTCCATGTAAACACACATCCCTGTGTATCAGTTCTAAACAACCAGTCTGACTCAGTCAAATGAATAAACAAGGGTGAGCATAAGTTTCTTTACTTCTGCATATTTTTAATTTATGCCTACAGAGCTGTTCTATATTATCTGCCGAAGTTAGAAGGGGGTCATCAGAACTGTGTAGAAATGCCCACATGTGAAAGAAGCAAGCTGGGTTAATGTGTTTCTATTCCTTTGGAACTGTATGCACTATAGAAGCATATCTGCTGGTGTCTTATTTTATCTGTAGCACGTCGTTTCTGTCAGTTAGATGTCAACTCTGTGCTTCTTGGGAACTCATTTCTCTAACAACAGGTGGTACACTATCCACCTGCCACTCTCTGAAAATGCTGCTGATTGCCGGGGCTGTTAAGATTGAGGCTGTGGTGAAAATTAATTGTTTGCCAGCTTCTAGTTAATCATGGCACAAAGGAGGTTACAACAAAGGAAGAGTTTAAATAATTTCCCCTTACAATCAGGTGACCTTATCGAAAGAGAAAACTTGACAAAAGTTCTTTCCTTAGTGAGAAACAAAGAACATGTTAATTCACTGACTATAATTCATTACCCTAAATTAATGATGTGTGATAGTTTCAGAATACAGGTTTATTTCCAGATGCCGAATTGTAGTGCTGTTTAAATATGCGGTGGTCACAGAAAGAGTAAAACTGGAAGTGCAACCATCAATTTCATGCCCTTGTCCAATAATGGGCCTCATCCAGTCAGCTTTCCCACTGGTGAAAATTGGTGAAAGAGTCTCATTTGACCACCCAGAAAGGGTATGCTGTGGTGATCATCAGACCTGTATGGACAAAAGTTGTGTGTAATGTAGGTTCTAGTAAGGAGGAGAATTGGATGAAGCTGAGGGAAACAGCTATGCACAACAACATAGCTGAGCTCTGAGGTCATGGCATCTTTTGGCCTGCTCCTTCCACCATTAGCCAAAGAATAGTGGAAAGAACAATGCTGATACCAGGAGAGGAGCCTTAGCAATTACACTTTGGGAAGGTGGAATAAAATGGTAGGCTGCCCTTTTCAGCAGCCTCCACACGTTTAATGTAAGAGGAAGACCCAGCAGATGATATGTTCATTAAAATGCTTCATCATTTAGTGCCAGTTTGAAAGACAAAAATACAGATTCATTGACAGAGGGACTTTTATTCAGATCTGGAGGAAGGCTAGAGCTTGACTGGAACCCCTAATACTTTTTTTCTACATTACTTTCCCCTCCCCCAAAGTAGAATGGGTGGAATTCACATGGCAGGGGAAATGTGGAATTGCTTTGAAAAAAAAACTCTGTTGTCTTCAGAAGCTTATATACCAAGGATCACTTTAAAACAAGACTTGATGGTAAGTGGCATGAAAAGTTATACAAAGAAAAGGGATCAACAAGGTACTTTTGCAAAGCCACCCCTGCCCCTGGCACTCTTATTTGATCAAGACGTTTAATCATGAAAAAATATTAATTATACAACTACTTTGCTTTATGCTTTCAGAAGGAGAAAAACCAAATTATGGTGGGATCTCAAACCAACTTCTTCCTGATTTGAATAAGAGTCCCTCCACTGGGTATGAATCTGTATTCCTACTTTTCATGTGGCACTAGATCAGTGGTTCTCAACATTCCTAATGCCGCGACCCTTTAATACAGTTCCTCGTGTTGTAATGACCCCCAACCCTAACATTTATCCATTTTACAGATGGAGAACACTGATGCAGAGAGTCTTAGGCGACCCCTGTGAAAGGGTCTTGACCCCCAGGTTGAGAACCACTGCACTAGATAATGGAACATTTATGGCAAATCCGTCTAACAACCATATTTCATAAATGCATAAAGTCACCAAACTTGGCAAATGCTCATGGTTTATTCAGTCGAGCATCCACTTCTTTGTGGGTATTTTTCTGTTCTCTATCTGTGAAGTTTTTGTTAAAAAAAGTTACAAACTTTTCTGAATATCTAAAGAACATTGTTAAAACCTGGGCTTTGTTGATCAGTTTTGGGGGGTTTTTTGTCTTGTTTTTTACAGAGGAGGGTGTATTTTCACCATAGTCCTTTTTCTTTAACTTGGCTACCGCATTCATTGTCTGCAAAGGTATGCTTCAATTGTCAATCGTACATAAATTTGTCACTCTATCAGCTTCTGTGTGGGTGGTTTCTGAGGAAGCTGTGACTTGATTTAGTAAAATAAACCCTGCACTTTGTGTCTCTTGGGTGCTGGAACTATGAATACTTTGTGGAGATTGAGATGCGATTGCATGCCACAGTCTGTCTTCCTCTCTCTAGGCGCTGCATTATTGTATTACCCATATAGCTGGCAATTTAGTAAATAAATCAGACAAAATGTTTTCTCTATCAAAACTACAGCATCACTTCTTGTTGTCGTTCTGAGAGAAGCATAGAAGAGGTGATGCCTTGAAGGTGAACAAATAGGCACGTGTTTCACAAAAAGATGCACAAAAGGATGCTTGTTTCAAGACTTTATTTTAGAAATATAGAAATATAGCTGTCTCCCTAGAAATATAGCTGTCTTATTGGAACAATTCACACTTGAAAATGGACTCTGGGCAAGCAATCTATGCACAGTCCCAGAATCACGAAGAAGTACAGTTGCTGTGAACTACTGATTCTATTGAACTCCCTTCTGCTATTTTGTATGGTTGGTCGGATAAGGCTTTTCCAATGTTAGAGGAGTATGTCAGGAAACAGTAGCAATGTCTTAGTGAATCTTGGGGGCTTTAAGTTCCCTAGCAATGGGCAATGAGATCAGGGCAGATTGATGGTTGATACAATATTAAATGTGGGACCAACAGATAAGCCTCAAAAAAGAAATTTATTTTTATCACTATTCTGTCAGCCCCCTTAGAAAATTAGCCTGGAAATACCTGCATTGGGACCTAAAAGAAAAGGGGAAGGAAGGAATATATAATTCAATTATCTCTTCTTCCAAAGATAGGAATAAGAGAATTCCCTCCACCATTCCTTTATGTACCACCTGACTGTGGACTGAGGTCACAGGGGAAGGCACCCCTGGTAGTACCGCCCTGCGCTGAGTTGTGGGGGCACATGGGAGAGTTTTCTCTGTGACTGCCTCCGAGCTTTGCAATACTCTCCTCTCAGAGATCTGTCATAGGTTTAGGCATATGGCAAAGACCTTCCTTTTCCCCGACCTAGGCATTTCATTAGCCTCCATAGAAACCCTCTTCACAGATGCTGGTCTGGGTGAGCAGGGAGTGGAGGTTATTTTACTGTGATTTTTATTGTTGTTTTAATTGTGATATTTTATTCATGATGTTTTATTGTGGTTTTTGTTGTTTTTAACCTTTCTAAGCTGCCTAGAGATGCTAGTATGAAGGGGGGCACAAATATTATAAATAAAAATAAATAAATAAAATCGATTCAGAAGTTTGGTCTGGGAACACTCCTCAGTTTAACAAGGAGAAGTTCTACAATGAATTATGAAATTGGAGCAGACAATTTTTTTTTTTACAATTTTCACTTTCTTCCATGCCTGCCCCTCACACATTGATAAAATACAGCAAAAAGGGAAACCTTAATGTGATTGTATTTATGGCTGCATCATTTTTTGTGTGTTGTGTGCGGCATTTTCCATAGTGGACAAATGTTTCTATGCATTTGGAAAACATCACACAAGAAAGCAACTTGATATCACCATGCGTAAGCTCAGGTCAATGTTGCATTGATGCAGTTCTAGCAACATGTGAGCATTAGTAAGGGGAGAGAAGAAAGTCACAGATGAATGAGGTAGGGGAAGTGGAAGGAAAACGTTTGAGTCCAGTCAGTGGCCCCTTTAAGACTAACAAAGTTTTATTCTTGATAGAAGCTTTTGAGTGCATGCACACTTCTTCAGATACACATGAACAGAAGTCATCAACCATGACATACAGATGGAAGGTGGGGAGGGTGTTGTCTGGAAGGGTTAGTTTTGAACTTTGAAAAAAGAGGTACCAGCATAAAGTTGCAGATCCACTGGAGGTATAATGAGCCATTTCCCCACTCACCTTTTGTTGCGCGCTACTCACTCCAAGTAACGCAGGTTCCAGCAGCACTGCCCACTACCACAGCGGCAACAATGCAGCCGCCCCGATTCTGCTGCCCTCAGGACCCCTCAGTGCACGTCATTTCTGTTCCTGTTCGGAACAGCGCCTTTTGGGAAACCCTGCGCGACTACCTGCAGTGGGGAGCGTGACTGCGCACTCAAAAACACCCAAAGCTTACAAAAATGTTTTGCCTCTGCTTTTTTTTTTTAAGTGAGGAAACGGCCATGGTTAGAGTGGTGAACTAGGGCTTCGGAGTGCCGATCTTCAATGAAGCTCACTGGGTGACCATGTGCCAGTCACTTTCTCTTAGCTCAAGCTACCTTACAGATTGGTTGGGTGGGTAAACTGTGGGATGAAGCCTGTGCATTGTCCTCAGCTCTGTGACAATAAAACAGGGAAGGTCAATGGCTAGAGAGCCACTGGCCAAAAGCTTGGAGCAAGACTGATTGAACATGGCATGGAACCCATTTTGGGGGCTCTTCCACAGTGGTAGTGATGGTGAGAAGATATTTCTCACCACCACTGTGCCTGCACATAATCATCTTGACAAGATGTTTCATATGGGTTGGGGGATTTTATAGCATAGCCTCAGAGAATTGGATTCTGACTACACAACGGCCCGCTGTAATGAATTTGCTACTTACCTTTGATGGGAGTGTGCAGAAGAAATCAAACTGAAAGACACAAGTGTGACTGAAAAGGATGAATTGTTTGCCATTCAACTTTTACTTAATGGGTCTGTTTCATGTTAACCCAGACATTCAGGTATTTAGGTAATGTAAGCATTTCAGTGTAACTGGTAGGTCAATGTAACTTGTAAGTCATTAGTCTATGCATAGATGAGATAAGCTAGTGCTCCTTGGTGCTGATGAATTCCTGAAGGGAGATAAACACATTAATCTTTCTAAATTTGAGGGTCAGCAGCTAACACCAGCTAAGTGGGTCAGAGATATCTTTCTAGCTCATATTAATACTAGCTTTGTAGGTGTTCAGAAGATTTGGAGAAGTGTCAGAGAATCATGTAAAAGAAAGGTTTTGCACGAATGAAGAGCAGAAAAACCACTGCCCGTTTGGGTCAATGCCACAAAAACCTATGTAACTGTTTAATCTTTGGCACAAATTAGGAGTGTGAGCCCCTTTGTGTGCTGTTGCATTATTTTTCTATAGAAAAAATAAACCTTCTACATTTTTCTACTGAGGCATCTGTTTTATTTTAACTTTAAAAAGGGCTTGGACAGATTTATGGAGGAGAAGTCGATCTATGGCTACCAATCTTGATCCTCCTTGATCTGAGATTGCAAATGCCTTAGCAGACCAGGTGCTCGGGAGCAGCAGCAGCAGTAGCAGCCATTGCTTTCACATCCTGCATGTGAGCTCCCAAAGAAATCTGGTGGGCCACTGCGAGTAGCAGAGTGCTGGACTAGATGGACTCTGGTCTGATCCAGCAGGCTCTTTCTTATGTTTTTATGTTCTTATTCCCACATCAGACAGACAAACCAAAATAGCTTCCAGGACAACAATTTGCAGAGAAAACCTCCCAGATTGGCTCTGGGTTAGATGCCAGCATAGACACATGTTCAGATGATGCATCTTTGGCATCTGCTGGTTCAATTTATATACCTTTCAGTTTGTGGAGGCCAAGGATGTGGATCCTTGTAAAGGTGAGACCTATGACTTTTGCTGTTAACCCTTGCGGTAGAGGAATTGCCATTATTAGCTTAGCCAAAGATATGGGGGGGGGGGGGGTGAGTTTTGGCATAACAGTCCTCAAGATAATGGCTTGTTTTGGCTTTTCTCCAGTGCTTTCCACTTACCACTGAGCAACAGTTGATTGAGGTTGTGAACCAGCTGAATGAAGTTTCTCTAACAGGAATGATGAGGCATACTACCTGTTTGGGTTAATTGGTGCTACTCCTGATTAGGTTTTGGTTTTTCTATAACTGCCTCTCATGGTGAATTCAGCTAACCAGTTGGTCCCGCTTGTAGCAGCTGTGTTGTAATCATGTCTTTTTTGTGCATAGAGCTTGTATAAGATATATTGCTTGCTTAAGAATGTATCTCTTGGTTTTACTTGCTGGCCCTTCATGGACTGATTGCTTGCCAGTGTTTTTTAAAAGGACTATTGTAGTTAATAAAACCTTCAAAAAGGTATTTTAAAAGGGTTTTTTTTGTCTCCGAGTTGTGAATATTCTCAGAGTCCTAACCCACACAGAGAGGAGAGAGGTTATCTCTTTCTCTACACTTGCCTTTCCTGGTTAATAAAAGCTGCTGGGGGAGGGGGTTGGCTGAGTGTGTAAGGGGAATGATTTCCTTGAGTGCTTCTTTGAGAATGTGTTGTACCACCCATGGCCAAGAAAGTAATGATAAAACCTGATCTGGGGAGGAAAAAACCCTTGTAAAGCCCTATTGCTGCAGATGGTGAGACTCCCTCGCTCAATAAGTACACCACAACAACAGGCTGGAAAGGAATGGGCCGCAGCCTGTTTATTAAACATCAAACATATAAACAAGAACTATTTACATCAGAGCTGGGCGGCAAACGGGTCGCACATCACATCCCAATGAATGGGAAACTGGCGGGAAGGGAAGCCCCAGAGATCATACTCCTAATCGCTTCCACACTTCCCGCCCCTGCTGAGGAGACGGGCACCGGCTGAGCCCCAAGGCCTCCCCCAGCCCGTCTTCCTCCCGTGCTTGCTGGGGTGTCGGGCACCGGCTAAGCCCATGGCCGCCTGTCGGCCCAACCCAACCCCACTCCCTGGGGTGTTGGGCAGCGGCCCGGCCTGCCGGCCAGCCAGCCTGCCCGCCCCACCCCCCGGCCCTACACAGGGCGCAAGCCTGGGAGCCCCAGCCGGAAGGCTCGTTCTCTCCCCAGATGTGCGACACCATTGCAAACCTGCCAGGACTGCGACAGTAAGGACCCAAAAATTCCCGCCAACCCTAATTACAGGGAGGGTGGGTGGGCCACCCTGCTGCTGGTTCGCCAGGAAGAGGTGCGGACGAGGAGAAAGCGCACGTCTTAATATACCGGGCTCCTCCGCTAGCCTTTTGCTGGGGAGCCAATCATTGCACCCGGTTCTGCAGCTTGCCGCCCGGGCGTACCCATATCTTACGCTGCGTTGCTCTGCGGCGGCCCCTGGTTATTCAGGTGCATCTTATTTGCTGCAGATGGTGCTTTCCGCAGATATCCGGGCGGGCTGCGGGATGGAGAAAAAGGCGTACCGTATTAAACATCAAACATATGGAACTATTTACATCAGAGCTGGCAAGCGGAACATCACATCCCAATGAATGGGAAACTGGCGGAAGGAAGCCCCGAGAGATCATACTCCTGTCGCTTCCACACTTCCCGCGCCCTGCTGAGGAGAGGCGGGCGGCTGAGCCCCAGGCAGCCCCCCAGCCGTCTTCCTCAGCTGCTTGGGGTGTGGGGCACCAGCTAAGCCCATATTGCCGCCCTAACGGCCTTAATACTCCCTGGGGTGTGTCGGACGTGCCTGCTGGCCTGCCAGCCTGCCATACCCGGCCTACACAGGGTGCAAGCCTGGGAGCCCCAGCCGGGCTCGTTCTCTCCCCAGGTAATGCGACACCGTTGCAAACCGCCCGCGAGCTGCCCACCCTTGCAGCTCACCGCCCAAGCTCCTCAAGAAGCCTGAGCCTGTCTCTATCTTAACCACCGCCCGAAGAGTAAACTGAGACTGACTGAAGCCACAAGTCCATGCCCCATTTGGGACGAAGGCGGACGCCAAATCCGGCTGAAAAAAGGTCCATGGCGTCCCAGGTGATTTCGGTGTTCTGCCACGCTCCCCGAGGAAAGCACCACCTTGGCGGACCCATGCCTTGTTGTTAACTTTTCTGCAGGGCCCCTGTCCACTGCAGAGGGATCCAACGGCTCGCTCCAATGGGCCAGCTGCACCATCTCGGACCAAACCAATGTCATCTCAGGCCGATGCCTGGCAAAGCTCCCTGGCTGATGGCGGCCACCGCCAAAAGCGCAGGGTCCAAAGGCCCGACCTGGCAGGGGAGATCCTCCTCCCCAAGGTGGATGATGACCAGGAGGGTCCGAGTGTAGCCAGCTGAAAATGTATTCAATGACCTTGGGCTCTAGCTCATGCCAAAGCATGTGCCCCTGCCCCATCCAGGCAATTCTTCGTGCTTCCCGAGTCTGAGATGCCGGCCCCATTGGAATTGCAGGCGTAGTCCCGACTCTGTTGACGAGGCTGTGCCCCACAACCCACACCTGCCGATAGACAGTCTGCGGCGTCCCTGGAGGCACTGAGGAGGGAAATCAACAAGTCAGGTGTGTTGGTAGATAATGTACGCCAGGCCCCGACCGCCACCTGCCCAAGTTGCGGATATCCTCCAGAGGCCCCTGCCTTCTATTGCAGCGGCCGTGGCGGCCCGTATTCTGAACGAGTGCAGGCGAACTCAGCGGCGTGTTAGCGGCTTGAGCCAAGCATGCCCTGAACACCGCCAGCATTTGGAACCTGGTGAGGGGACCCATCCCTCGTGCACCAAAAGCATGCACGCCCACCCGATGCCTGTGCCGTTAGCCACTCAATAAGGGGAGGGAGGGGGCGGAGGTGGCGTCGCCAGGTAGGGCTGGCATAGTGACCCAGGCCCGCGGCCCTCTTGGTGATGCGGTTTTGAATGGGCCAGCCAGGCGTAAACCATGTCCCCGACAGGGCAGATATTCCCCTTTGCAGCGCGGTGCTGGAAGGTCGATCCCGGTAGAGGCGACCAGTTCCCCAGGCCTGAAAGCCCGTGGTTGATTGCCAGGTGGAAAGGCCCGGCGAAGAGCAAAGCGCTCATGGCGTGGCGGCACAACTGCCTTAGCACTCGGTGACCGCCCTCAACACTTCCTTGGTGACTGGGCCTGAGGTCCCTCTGCCTGGTGCCCACGCGCCGCTCCACCCAGCCACTAGGCGGCCGGACTACAAGCGCCTTGGTAGCGTCAGGAAAACCGGAAACCTTGCAGTAAAAGGCGTGCCGCCAGGTGCACCCCATGGTGCTTGGGTGCATCCCCTGCCCATGGAGCGGACCAGATACTTTCGAGGAGGAGGCGGTGTCCACCCCACCGCGAACCGGGCGGCACCCGGAGGGCGCCCAGCGAAGCTCAGGAAATCGCGCCACGGCTCCGTCGTATTGCCTGCGATGGCGGTGCCAGCGAGTTCAAAAACACCTGTGATGGCGTCTCCGTTGCCAAGGCTCCAGAAGGGATGCGGCACTGTGCGCGAACGGCTCGCCCGGGGGCCAGGCGCCAGAAGCGATCCACCTGCTGGCGAGATAAGGCATCAGCAATTTCATTCTGCAAACCTGGAACAAAAGCAGCTTTGAAAGAGATGTTATGAGTGAGGCAGGTGAGAACCAAATTAGCCGAACCAGGCATGACCCGTGCCGATTTGCTCGACTTTCTGTTTACCACACGCACCACTGCCTGGTTGTCGCACCAGAGAAAGCACCCGTTTGTTAAGCCAGAGGTTGTGCCAAATGTGCACCGCCACCAGGATGGAAACAGCTCCAGAAAGGTGAGATCCTGGTGATGCCCTGCTGGGCGTGCCACTCTGGGGAGCCAAAAGGCCAGGCCCACTTGACGGAAGAATACACGAAACCAAAAGCCCCAGAGGCATCAGGAGTGCACCTGCAACTCCAGGCCAGGTTCCAAAGCTGATTGCCACAGAGAGATGCCGTTGAAGTTTCGGATGAAGGACAACCAGACCTGTAGGTCTTCTTTCATGCCAGGGAGACCCTGATGTGATGGTCCAGGGGACTTGCAGCCCGACAAGGACCTGCGCCAGCCGGGGCAGAAAGCCCTACCGAGAGGCCACCACCCTGCAAGCGGCGAATTGAGGTGGCGGTAAGGACTGGACCAGAAGCACCCTGCATTTTGGGAGGAGGAAGAGCGGACTGGAGCAGAGTGCGAGGAAAAAAAGCTGTAAGCTTGTCAGCCCGGAGTGACTGACGTGCCTAGGACCCGTGTCAGGTGAATGCCCAGGTAGCTGAGGGGGGCAGTGGCAGAGCCCCTCCGTCTTGTTGGGGAGCCAAGGGGACCCCAGCTTTCGGCGGCCAGGGCCTGGAAAGCCTGAAGGGCCAGCTCACACTCCCGAGGGTGCCCTGCCTGCCGATAAACAACAAATCGTCAAGGTAATGTGGAGTCACGCAAGCCGGAGGGCACCCTCTGCCTGAAAGCCCATTCAAGGAAAGTGCTGAAAGTCTCAAAGGCGGCACAGGCAAAGGAGCAGCCCATGGGCATGGCCTTGTCCACATACCAATTTTCTTGGAAGTGGATGCCCAGCAGCTCGAAGTCCCACAGGGGAAATGGGCAGGAGGCGAGGAAGGCCGGAACTGAATGTCACACTTAGCTAGGGATGCCCCGGACCCGCCTGCCTGATGCAGAGGATGGCCTGCGTCCAGGGTGGCATAACGGACCCGAGGAACAAACCTCTGGGTCAATGAAATGATTCACGGAATTGCCGGGGTGGGAGAGGTGTTGAATGTAGCGAAACTCCCGGGGCTTTTCTTAGAGCCGCGGCGCCAATTGTGGGAGAGACCCTGAAGGTTGGGGAGAGGCGGGTGACTGAGCGGGCCAGCACAATGCGGCGGCCTGGATTTCCTTGTTGAGCTTGTCAGCCACCACTCCAGGAGATCGGCGGACAGATTTTTAGGTTGCTGGCATGGTAGAAGCCCTCCTTGGGCCTAGGTATGGGATCACGGAAGCCAGAAGAAAAACCATCCCCAGCAAGCGGCGCAGCCCCCCTGTCTGGAGTAGCGCTGCAGCCACTCCAACAGCACCCCAGCTGAGCGGGTGTAGGAGCCAGCGACTGCAGCGCTGAGGGGCAACTCAGTGTTTTCTTGAGCGGGGCTGCCCTGGCCACCGGCATCTTTTAGGGAGGAGCCCGGCGCCGGGTGACCGAGGCCTGCGAAAGGGAGGGCGTCCGCCCGGCTTGGGGCAGCTGATCCTGCTGTGGCTGCCGGAACAATTGGAGCAAGAGTGCTCAAATCTGCATTTGGCCGCTGGCAAGCACCTTAACTGTTAATTCCCAACGCACATCCCCTTTGCCCCCCACCGCCCCGCCCGGGTAGGCTCTACCCGAGGTTTTGTTAAGGGGCCGGGAGGTTCCCAGCCGCCCACTCCCATGGCAGGCTGGACCGACCATCAAGTTTGGTGCGTGGATGAGATCCCCAAGCGGAAAAGGCGCTTGTGCGGATTCTTCGCGGATGGCCTCGTCGTAGCGATGGCCGCCAGTTTCCCCAGCCAGCCGAGCCGCAGCACATGGGCCATGTGAGCTGCCAGGTGCCAGGCCGCCAGGATACGATGGCCCGATGAGGGCCAGGAATTCGGTGAAGCTCCTGCAGCCAGTTGTTAAGGGAATTCATTTCGGCTGCTGCGGGTCGCTTCCGTTTTTGTGCGAGCCTTCCCGCCCGACAAACCCAACTCCCCTCCCGCCGCAGGGAGCAAAGATGTCCACGTAATACCCATCCAGCGCCCGGCTCCCAGAGCTTCCTGGGGGAGGTGGGACCCGAGCCGAGGTTGCAGCGGTGCGTCGATTGGCCGTGCACCAGGGGATGGCGGCTTAAGCGCCGCCCCCAAAGCGCCTGCTTTGCAAGCCACAGTGGGAGAGCAGGCACCCTCTCCCCCCGCACCCAAAATTCCCCAGTAACCTGCGTCATCATCACCTCGAGTAGACTCACCCGGCGGCGAGGAGCTGGGGGGATCGCCTGGAGAGCAGGAACGCGCATGACGACCGCTTCCTCCTCCCTGCCCTCAGCGCGAGGGAGCCGGCCGGACGGCGATCCACCGATGTGGAGCGCTGACCGGTGGCGAAAGGATTGCAGCTCCTCCGGCTGCTCCGCTTCGAAGGAGCACCCGCCCGGCGCCCGCTGGCCGCCGCCGACGCGATGGAAGCGCTCAGGGCCCCGACCCGAGGTGGGGTCGGAGCTTCGCCAGCCGCTCCGGTGAGGACTTGGGGAAAGGTGCAACAGGGTGTCTGCCAGGTTGCGGACCAAGGCAGGATCAGGTGCCTATCTGGCCGATACAGGTTCGGGCCCGGGGAAGATGCAGAGCGGCACCCCGAGGACAGCGGGGAGGGCCCCCCCTAAGGGAGACTTGTCCTGCCGCGCCGACCGGCCGACGGCTCCCTGCCCGATGGGGAGACAAACCCAAGCCCGCTGACCGCCCTGCGCCCGGCTGCTCCGATTAAGCCCAACAACCAGGCGATGCGATCCGATGTACCCGGGCCAGTCTGGGCCCGGACCCTGTTCAACAGAGCACGAGCTCTGCCGATGCTTCCACCGCCTCTGCAGCAGGCTCCTGCTCTTTGCCCGACCGGCCCCATGGCGGCTGCGAGACCAGCCACGACCCAGAAGAGGTGAAAATAAGAAAAGGTTGAAACGAGAGAAGCGAGGAGAGCCAGAGGAAGAGGAAAAATCAGCTAAGAAGGACGTGACCAGTCTCCTTCCAGGCCTTACGCGAGACACCAAACACACGACCACGCCTTGCTGGTTCTCGCCGCCAGGAAGGGCGCGGACCGGGGAAGGCGTCTTAATATACCTGGGGTTCCTCCCGCCTTTTTGCTGGGAGCCAATCATTGCACCCGGTTCTGCAGCTTGCCGCCAGGCCATGCATGCCCCTTATCTTGCTGCATTGCTCACCACGGCAGCAATGGCTGCCCCTGGTTATTCAGGTGCATCTTATTTATGTTGAAGAACTTCTGGTCAGGCTCCAGTCTTCCATACTTGGGCAATGTGCTTGAGCGAGTTGTTCCTTCTCAGCTCCAGGGGCTCTTAGAAGAGACTGATTTTCTAGACCCACTTAATCTGCCTTCAGGTTAGGATATGGAAAAGAAACTGCGTTTGGTTTCCTTCATGGTTGACCTCTACCAAGAACTAGATGGGGAGGGAGAGTGACCTTGCTAGTTCTGCTGAATCACTCAGTAGTCATTAGTACTATTGACTATAGTATCCCACTGAACCACCTGTCAACCTTGGGACTGGAGGGCATTGTGTTATGATTGTTCTATCTGGGAGACCTGTTAGTGATTGATCTCAATGGGTGGTGCTGGGGGATCCCTGCTCAATGGGGTTCCTCAGGGTTTGGTCTTATCTCCCATATTATTTAACATCTATGTGAAGGTGCTGAAAAATGTCATCAGGAGGATCAGGCTGTAGTGTCACCAATGTGCAAATGATACATAGCTCCACCTTTCTTTTCCACCAAATTCTGTGGAGGCTGTTGATATTCTGAACCAGTGCTTGGATTCAGTAATGGGCTGGATGATGGTGAATAAGTTAAAATTGAATCCTGACAAGAAAAAGATTATCTGAGTTAGTAGAAAGGCAGACCAGGAACTTCAGATCTCTCCTATCTTGGATGGGGTTATTGTCCCCTTCTGAATCCAAGTTTGAACCTTGGAGTGCTACTCAATACAGCAGTCACCTTAGTGATTTCGTCCTGCTTTGGTTGGTGTTTCAACTGGTTCAATCAGATCTAACCACAGTGATCCATGCCATTACATCTAGGCTGAACTACTGCAGTGTGCTCTGCTTGGGGCTACCTTTAAAGAGTGTTTGGCAGCTGAAGTTGGTGCTGATCAATACAGTTAGACTGCTAGTTATGACCATCTATCGGGAATATGTGACGCCAATACTGCAACAATTACACTGACTACAAATTCACACCCAAGCCAAATTCCAGATGTTGGTTTTGACCTTTAAAGTCCTACATGACTTGGGACCAAGGCATCTGAAGGACTATCTTCTCACATATGTTCCTGCACAGGTGACAGAGAGGGGCCTTCCTAATTGTCCATTATATCAAAGAAGCTTGTTTGGTGGGGGCCTAAGAGAGGGCAGTTTCAATGGCAGCCCCATTATTATGGAACAGCCTCTCCAAGGAGATATCCCTGGACTCCTCACTTTTGATCCTTAGAAGGCAGTTGAATATGGTTTTATTTAGGACCTCATTAAGTTAGTATCAGCCCTCAACTGTGATTTTAATTTTAATGTATTTCATGCATTTAATCTATGTGGCAAGCTATCTTGAACTTTGTAAGGAAGAAGATCAATAAATGTTTTGAATAAATGAACAAAACAGTGTAAAAATGGTTCAGTGAAGGTCTTCCTCTTAAATCGGGAAATGCAGAGTGCTGAGATTTTTTTTTTTAAAAAAAGGCAGAACGGGGAAAATAATTAGTTTGTGGTGTTTTGTCCCCAGTGGTGGTTGTCCTTGTACATGGCTAAAAGTTATGACTGAGTGACACGAACGGAGAGAGCAGGAGACTGACAAGTCATTTGGAAAATAACTGAACATGCCTCGCCGCTTGTTCTAAATAGTATTTTCGAGCAGGGTTTTAAGGCTTGAACTTTTGAACTCATAAGTAACTGTAGAGCTTCATGCAAAACCTACATAAGTATTACCAATGAATGTTTAATGGAATGATTCAGTAACCTCAATGCCTGCTGGTGAAAGGGGAGGGAGGATGCTAATACTTACATAAGAACAGAAAAGGGCACTGTACTTGGGCAAAGTCCCATCTGTTCTCCAAGACCAGGTGGTCCATCATCCATGCACTAACCAGTCTGAGATCTACTGAGCTTGAACAGACTTGATAAATCCTATGTATTTCAAATCAAAGTAAGAATTATGATGCCACTAAGGCGATGTCAAAAAAGATGGATTTTGTTTTAAATATATGAAACAAGTTTGGAATCTGTTTTATAATAAAGAAGAAGCAACATACAAGCATTGGGGTGACATCTAATTGTCCAGGTCTGCTGAGGTTTATGTTGGGAACTTTTATAAGTTGAGTACTTTGTGTGTGTACGTGCATGTTAAGTACCGTCAAGTCACTTTTGACTCATAAAGATCCAATGAATCAATGTTCTCCAAAATGTCCTATCATTAACAGCATTGCTCAGGTCTTTCAAACTGAGGGGTGTGGCTTCCTTTATAGAGTCCATTCATGTCACATTGGATCTTTATCTTTTCCTGTCACTGTCAAGCTTCCCTAGCATTATTGTCTTTTCCAGTGACTCTCATCTTCTCATAATGTGACCAAAGTATGACAGCCTCAGTTTAGTCATTTTAGCTTCTAGGGACAGTTCAGGCTTGGTTAGATCTAGAGTCCACTTATTTTTCTTTTTGGTAATCCACCATGTTCATAACACTCTCTTTCCACACTACACTTCAAAGGAATCTTCCTCCTGTCAGTTTTCTTCATTGTCCAGTTTTCACACCCATACATAGTAGTAGGGAATACTATGGCATGAATTAAGTTGATCTCAGTTGCCAGTGACACATCCTTAAGAATATTTTCTATCTTCTTCAAGGCTGCCCTTCCTAATCTAAATCTCCTTCTAATTTCTTGGTTACAATATTTCTTTTGGTTGATGATGGAGGCAAGGAATACAAAGTCTTCAACAATTCCTATGTCCTCATTGTCTTCTTGATGGTAAGCTGTAGTCCTGTTTTGTCACTGTCTCCTTTAACTTTCACCAGTAGTCGTTTCAAGTCTTTGCAGTTTTCTGCCAGTAATGTAGTACCAGTAGTCATTTCAAGTCTTCGCAGTTTTCTGCCAGTAATGTAGTATCATACTTCAAATTGTTAAGTTCCCCCCCCCCCCCCGCCGCAATTTTCACTCCATCACTTCATCTAAAACTAGTCCAGCTTTCCTTATGGGAGCTATTGCGTGACTGTGTGTGTGTGGGGGGGAGAATCTATGTATTTATTGACATAAAGGAAATGTCTTGTTGTATTCATAAATTAGCTCAAGAACTTGACTTTCAACAAGCATCACATACTATCCTGACTCTGGCTTAGAAGGGTCTTACATTTCTCAACACCTGATCCAGGAATTCTCGTGTGTCACTGTAGGATAGCCACATGGTGTTCTCAGCAAGGATTTCCCTGCCAAACACATAGCTGGCGCTGTCAGTTTTGATAGCACTGATCACATATTGTAGGGGAACTGAGTGCCCAACACTAGTCCGCCACCCATCAAGCAGGTGATTGGCACTGTCAGACTTGACAGACTTGATTCTCTGCTTGGCAAGGCATTCAGGAATTTTCTCCTTGTGAAGAGGTGGAAAAACTTCAGGACAAGAGCAATGGAAACAGGGAAAGTGCCAGAGAATCTTCCTTATAAGGAAAGATTATAGCACTAGGAACTTTTTCACTTGGAAAAAAATGACCACGAGAAAGATTTATAAAGTCATGAATCATGGGGAGAAATTAATTAGATCTCCTGAATAACACCAAAACTTGGGATCACTCACTGAGATGGATGAGCGATAAAGGGATTTTAAAAAAAGATGGAAATATTTCTTCACACAGCCCATAATTAACTTCTAGAATGTTTTAGCACATAGTGTGGAGATGGTTACTGGTTTTCAAACAGGATTAAACTAATTCATGAAGGGTAGGTCTATTGATGATTTTAGAACATATGAGCTACATAGAACCTCTCTGTTCAGAGGCAGCATGTCTTTGAACAGTATGAGATACATGTTATTAAAATACCTCACGAATTCATAAACTTGCTCAAGTATCCTTTCCACTTTCTTCCAGGGAACACACTAGTAGGACATGGTGTGGTTGTTATTGAAGTAAATAAGATGCTGTGTTATTATGAATCTTCAGTCTGATCCAGAAGGACTTTACTTACATTTTTATGCTTTCCTTCAAAGCATCCTTGTGCATACACAAACCATTCAGAAAGGTAATACTAGCACAGAAACCAGTCTTTGTGAGGATCATTGCTGATGCATCAGGACAGAGGTATAACATGCATTGACATTGCTTCATGGTTGGAAGCCAGATTTGACTTATGACAGAGTTAATACTTGGTAACTATTTCCATGGAACATGTAAAGTAAAAAATAAAAGTTCTCCAGAGCATGTGTAAACACTATTTCCCTCACCACTGGCTGTCTATGTACCTCATACATTTTATCCCACCTTTTCTCAAAGGTTTTGAGGGGAGCATACAATGTGACTCTAAGGCTGATTCCTCATGGGCCAAAAACAGCGGTGTGAAAATGGTGTGAAAACAGTATAAACCCTTTTACACTGTTTTAAACCCTTTTACACCATTTTCACACTGCTGTTTTTGCCCCATGCGGAATCAGTCTAACAATAGAGTTGTTGTATATTTGACACTGGGCAGGATTTTTGGGTCAAACAATAGCATTTCCAAATAAGCTTCAGCCTGACACCTTCACCTTTGTCTTCTATAGGCATATGTGGTAGACCAACCAGCTCTTAAACTAATCTCTTCCCTTTTCACTCTGCCTCTTTCACTCACAATTGCCTTCAAGGGTGAAAACAATATATTCTTACTGTGACTGTATCGCTCATATTAAGGAAGGATGAATAAAGATGGCAGGTCCTTCTTTGCCCACTTTCTTTCCAGAAGAACTCCATACCAACTTGTGCTGGCTTACTTTCACTCTTGGGCTCATTCCGCACATGCAGAATAATGCACTTTCAAACTGCTTTCAGTGCTCTTTAAAGCTGTGCGGAACAGCAAAATCCACTTGCAAATAGAATAGAATAGAATAGAATAGAATCTTTATTGGCCAAGTGTGATTGGACACACAAGGAATTTGTCTCCGGTGCATATGCTCTCAGTGTACATAAAAGAAAATACATTTGTCAAGAATCATAAGGTACAGCACTTAATGATTGTCATATAGGTCTAGTAAGCAATCAGGAAACAATCAATAGTAATAAAAACATAAAATGTAAAATCATAAAATAAAATGAAATGTCAGCACAGGCTATAGTCATACAGTCATAATTGGGAGGAGATGGGTAATAGGAATGATGAAAAAAGTAGTGCAGTAATTATATAATAAATATATAATAAATAGTTTGACATTATCGAGGGAATTATTTGTTTAACAGAGTGATGGCATTAGAGGAAAAAACTGTTCTTATGTCTAGTTGTCTTGGTGTGCAGTGCTCTGTAGCGACGTTTAGAGGGTAAGAGTTGAAACAGTTTATGTCCAGGATGCGAGGGGTCAGTAAATATTTTCACAGCCCTTTTTTTGAC
The DNA here is from genome assembly GCF_021028975.2 of Sphaerodactylus townsendi. Classification (NCBI taxonomy): domain Eukaryota; kingdom Metazoa; phylum Chordata; class Lepidosauria; order Squamata; family Sphaerodactylidae; genus Sphaerodactylus; species Sphaerodactylus townsendi. Next base: position 38,382,347 of record NC_059427.1, on the reverse strand, counting down.
CCGTGCAGTATACAGGTCCTCAATGGAAGGCAGGTTAGCAGCAATTGTTTTTTCTGCAGTTCTGATTATTCTCTGAAGTCTGTGTCGATCTTCAGGACAAGTAGTTGTGAAAGCGGTTTGAAAACGCATTATTTTGCGTGTGCAGAAGGGGCCTTGGTTGCCTGATCACAGCTTTGGTGGTGCTGTGAAGTTTAACATAATAAAGGTCGATGGTAAACAGGCACTGTGCCCTGTAGTGAGTCTATGGCTCCTGCAGGGCAGAGATTCTTGTACCGACTCAATTAAAGTTGGCTTGCAGGAGATCCCTGATGCCCTGCAGTTTGTAAGAGTGAGGAAACTGCAAGGTTTCCCCTTGCTGCAGGGCTTCCCTCCTTCTGGGTGGCTCTGGAAGGTAAGACCAAAGGTTGGTTGCTTTTTAAAAAGCCCTCTGAAGGTAATATCTATATTGCTTATATTGATAACATAGAGGTTGCTTTCATGGCTTTTGCATTTTTAGGAAAAAGCTTGCCATCACTCCCTGAGAGCAGTTGTTGGGAGACCTCCCCCCACAAGGGGTCAACCACAGGCTTTCCCCTAAAAATGGAAGAGCCACAAAAGCAGCTTTCACCATATCGATATAAGCAATATCGACATTATCTTTAAAGAGTAATACTGATCTTTCCCTTTCCCTTTCTCTTTCCCTTTGAGCAGCACGGGAACCAGACAATAGCAAGCTACGTAGCACACAGTGGGGCAGCTCCTCACATTTAAACAGGGAAATGCGAGGAGACTCCACTGCAGAGGGACTGTAGGGCTAGCAGCCCCGCAGAAAGTGCTTCATGCATAATCGGCCAAAGACTCAGATTTGCTTTGTTCTTTCTCCAGCTCAAGGTGGCAACGCAATGAGGTTTTCTCATTTTACTTCAAACCAGCTCTGGAGAGCTTGTATGGGGGGGGAGGGGGGGCACACTTGTCTGAAAACAGAAACAAGAAGTCCAGATTCAGACCCCAACTTGGCTAAAAACAAAATACGCTACCTATATAACAATGTTGCTTGGCATACAAATATTCCAAAAGTAGCATCTTTTCTGTGTGCGCACACACGGATGACATATATTATAAGTTTGTGAAGAATAATGTTGTCTTTTAATAAGTACAGGAATAACTCAGTGGAGGCATCGCTGAGATGCCTAAAATTCATCATACTGTCCCCAGTTACATTTTATTTCTTATTTGTTTCCTAACACCCAGCTGTGCAGAACAATCCTCAAGGCTGGTATTTAAGACATCAAAACATCCAAAGAGCAGTGTCAGTTTTGCATGTGCACATTTATCCCTGTGGGATGTTGGCTAGCTGTCTGATTTTTAAAGTGGGTAGTTTCTAATCATTGTCATTTATGCCCAATAATTTTGTCATTAGTTTGGAAATTAGAGAATCATCTGACACCCTCAAGCTTGTCATGGGGATAAAATGAGGGCAGGATAACTATACACACAGGCTACTCTGAGCTCCTTGGAGGAAGGGTGGAATGCAAATGTAGAAATTGGGACAGCTGGAGCATGGGTAGGAAATGCATGCAGAGCACAAGGGGTCTATGTTCATACCCTGGTTGTGAGACACATGGAAGACACACAGTCCTCATTGAACATCTCCTTCAAAGTTTTGGTGCCATTGCTCATCAAACAGAAAGATGTTATAGCATGTAAAGAACCCCTTTTTGTTCTCTGTAAACAGATTTAAATAACCAATAAGAGGCCCCTTCCGCACACGCAAAATAATGCGTTTTCAAACCACTTTCACAACTGTTTTCAAGTGGATTTTGCTCTTCCGCACACTGAACACTGAAAGCAGTTTGAAAGTGCATTATTCTGCATGTGCGGAATGAGCCGGACACTCATTTCCTGCATATACATACAACCAGTGGCGGGATTCAAATAATTTAACAACTGGTTGTATACAAGCACCATTTTAACGACCAGTTCTGCCAAAGTGGTGCAAACCTGCTGAATCCCACCACTGCATACAACCATGTGGCAGCTGTTGTTTCCTCCCCTGGAATACGAATTAATCTGGTAACATCTTAAAAGCTGGCAATGCATTTCTGGAAACTGTACAAGTTTATAGTCTTGCAGCTCGTAGTGACACTACCAGAAGGTGAATCCAGTGAAACATGGCTGCTTGCTTTACAACCTTAGCCTGAATCCTTTATATAGTAATGAGCAAACATTTAGAGAAAAACCTTTAAAAACCCGGAGGGCAATGAAAATGGAGTAATAAACAGCAATGGTGCAATGAACAGCAATAGCAGAGCTTGCTCGTGTTAGCTATTCTTCCTTGTCATAAAGTAAGTATAAAGCTTCTTTCTTGAGCTCTGGATAGAAACCTTTTACTGATGACACTTCAGCTTCAACTGTGGACAGTCAGCATTTCCTAGCTCAACATCACTCCTGAGAGGAACATGCATTTAAAACTGAGATTCAAAATACCTCACAAGCATGTTTCTATCCAAAAAGGATCAGCCAAAATTCACCTTTTCCCTTCATGGTTTGGTCTCTGAACACAGTTTTCTGAATTAAGTAAAGTGCTTGCTGCCAACCTACAGGAGGTTTGTGTATGTGTGTGTATACATATATATATATATATATATGTGCAGCAACCACTTTATATATATCACTATACATATATAAACATAAAGCTTTCACAGGTGTGTGGATGAGCTTGGGCTAATGGCTTTCAGAATGGAACAAAGGCACAGAAAATACCACAAATTCATAAAATATGACATTTTAATCAAGCCTGGAGTGCTTGTCTAATTACATTTGACTGCACTTAAAAGGAAAACTGGAGGTGTCAGGTTAGTGTAGAGACAAGCAGAAAATTGTCCTCAGTACATCACTGATTATTATGAATACGATGGTGTCAAATTGCCCAGAAAAAGATATGGTAGTAAAGCCTTCTAAGAGTCATATTTCCAATTTTCTTTTCAATTTCATCTTGAAGTAAATTTGGTCACTAGTTTATTCAGAAGACTCTTTTCTGCAGTACATCTTTTTTTATATTTAAGTATGTATAATGGATCTGCTAAAAACATCAGAGACCATTAAGCTACAGAAGCATGAAATCAACTTGAAATTATTATTTTAATTCTAGGCACTTGTGCATAACAGTATGAGCACAGTGCCAAATAAACATTTATCAGAGCACAAGCTGGAGTTCTATGCACTAATGTGATTTTTTTTTCAGTTCTCAAGCACTATCTGCATGCATAATACAGCCAAGACAAAGACTCATGGGTGAAGGACTTCTAAAGGGGGTGAAAGCCAACCAGGAGTTAGCAGTCAATTTTATACCATGTTAGAAAAAACCTTATAAAATCAAAGTTTTATGTTTAGTACTGGGTATTGTTTTTTGTCTGCTTGCTTGTTCGTTTACACCACTTGTTCTGGGCAAGGTCTCTTCACAGTATTGTCCATTGAAGTCAATTATATTTTTTTTCTTGCAGGTTTAGATTCTACAGGAATGGCATATAGTTAGCTTTCTGATACGCCTATGGATGATGGTCACTGAAGAAAGGAAGCACTGAAAATGGAGGATGTAATAAGGCAAGAATTAAAGGGAGCCGAGTGAAGGCATGGAGAGGTTAGCTGCTACCACAGCAAATTATCATCGTTAGAGGTCAACGTTGGGCAACTCATGTACCCAGGATGAGTAACTGAAGGGGGAAACTGAGGAGGAAGACAGGTTAATCATTTTTCCAGTGGTGGGATGTGGGAACCTAATGGATATAAGTCATACATTTATTTACTGCAGTGCTACATCCTAATATGAAAGCAGGCAAGTCATCATATACTATAGATAAATCTACCTGTGTCAGAGCTTTGCAGCCAATAGGCTGGATCCAGCCAGCTTCCCAACTGATAACAAATGGACACAGATGTCCTCTTTGGCTTCCAGAAACCACATGGACACAGGATGTAGTAATGAGAAATACTGAATGAGACTATTGGCCCCATCTAAATCGACCTGTGGGAGTGGCACACAGCTGCCCCAGTGGATTTGCCCTTCCTGGAGCACTTGTCCTGGTAGAGATGCGATTCTGCTGGCTGTCAGCTGCTGCGGCCCTCCTTGGTGCTGGGTCATGGCAGCAGACACAGCGCCAATGTCCAAGTGCCCCTGCCACCACCAACATAATGGGCTGGGGGCATGGTCAAGATGGTGAGCCAAAAATAGTCAGCTTCCTCCTGGTCATTTGACAGCAGCCAGGACTTTTCACTTACAGCATCTAAAAAGATGCTGCAAGTCTGTTAAGCCCCATGTGGGCTTCTTAGTGGCAGGGAGACTTTTTAGCTTTGCAAGCCTCCCCACACCACCAGGAAGCCCCTTTGGGGGTGGCAGGGTGGCAAGGTTGTGGCACTGAGGCTAGCCGCCTGGTATTTGGATGGGACTGCCTGACCCTTTCTGCACAAGTCATCTAAAATGTTTCAAGAACTGATTTAAAAAAAAAAAAAAACCTTTACCACTATGTGTGTCTGCATTCACCTCCTCCATTGGCATCAAATATTATAATAATAATAAGCCTTTATTTGGCATAACAATAATCATAACACAATAAAAAACCTGAGATAAAAGGTATACAAATACAAAGGTTTAAGATAAAAGGTATACAAATACAAAGGTTTAAGATAAAATATAAATTATTGATTGTGCATCACCTCCAGTAAAAATTGTGCAACCAATTCACAAGTTTCATTGTCAGAACTGTCCAGAAGAAAAGGAAGTCTACTTGATTCTTCCATTTCACTAGGTATCCTAGAAAGAATGTTGGAATATTTTGATCTGATATTAGCAGATTTAGGACAGCAAAGCAGTTGATGTGCCAATGTTTCAATTTGTTGTTCACCACAAGAGCATACCCTTTCGCTCATTTCCGAGTTGTTAAATCTACCACGCAATAAAGCGGAGGGGAAAACATTGAAGAGAGCAAGTGTGAGGGCTCTTCTCTGCATTGGATTAGTCAAAAAATACAAATAGGGAGCCATCCTGTTTTGATATAGGGATATTGAAAGATGTCAGGGTGAACAAGTTTTCATAGCAGCCCTAAATAAATTAATCCATTCGCTTTCCAACAATTTTTGTTTTAACAAGTTGTAGGATTCTGAACTAGATAGCGGGAAAAGCGAGTCGAGAGATATACCAAGTGATTCAATCTTTCTTTCGATCAGAGAGAACCATGGATTAGCCTGAGTATCAGACAAAAGTAGGTTGAATCAGCGAGTGCTCATCATCGCGAGAAATGCAGAAGCGAAGCCAAAATTTAAAAGCTCTCAACCAAGCCCTATAAACTAATGAATTTTGGCCCAGTTCTAAACAGAGGGGCGTCATACGGTACACAATTTGGCAGGCCCATAATTTTACGGAAAAATTTGGATTGGACAGTATTCAAGAATTAGATCAACTGCTTGGAGCCAGATAGGTACTCCATAAAGTAACTGCGCTTCTATCTTAGAGTTAAAGATTTTTTAATGCTGCTGGGACAGGGAGTGGCCCTTTCCATAAAAGAAGCGTGCAATGGCAGAATAACTGATGGTATCACCTGCAATAGCAGCTTTTTTTTGTGGGGTAACCAGGAGGTTATAAGAAAATGTAATTCCAAGATATTTGTATTGGTTAACCTGCTCCACTGGCACTTTATTAATCGCCCAGTTATGTTTTTTGTATTGTTTGGCAAAGATCAAAATCTTGGTCTTTTGATAATTGATGACTAGTCCGTTATCTGTACAGTACTGCCCACATCTATTCAGCAGTGGACTAAGTCCAACTTTTGAGCGAGATAGAAGGATGGTATCATCAGCATATAGAAGTATTGGAATATGCCTTGAGCCTAATTTAGGGGCATGGTTATTAATTTCCAATAAGGCTGATGGAAGGTCACTCAAAAATAAATTGAAAAGGGTTGGTGCTAACACACAGCCTTGCCTCACACCTTTAAAGGTAGAAATAGAATCAGTCATGAGACCTTCACGTGAGCACTTAACTCTGCAGTTTGTGTTGGTATAAAAGTTGCCTGATTAGAAAGAAGTTTATTGTCTATTCCTTGTATAGCCAATTTATTCCAAAGACGTTCTCTAGAGACTGTGTCAAAAGCTGCCTTCAAATCAATGAAGGCAGCATAAAGGTTACTTCTTGGACTTTTGGGTATTTATTAACCAAATCGTAAGAAGCATAGCATGGTCTAACGTGGATTTCCCCCTCGTGAAGCCTATTTGCTCTGGGCCAATGATGTTCTGATGAATCGTCCAGGCCTGTAGTTTGGATAGAAGTGTCTTAGCATATATTTTCCCAATGACTGATGTCAAACTAATTGGGCGGAAGTTGGCAGGATCCGATGGGTCACCTTTTTTTATAAATAGGTACAATGACTGCAGATAGCCAAGGCTTAGGAATGAGGCCTGAGTCATTGATTTGGGTGAATAGATTGGCCAAAAGGGGTGCCCACCACTCTATATGCGACTTCAGTATCTCTGGGGAAATTATATCTGGGCCAGAGGCTTTACGGGGTTTCAATTCAGTTATTAGATCCATGATTTCCTGAGTTGTAACAGGAGGCCATTTGGAATCATCTAATGATGGAGATGGATGATAAATGTTACTGGTCTCTTCCTTTTGGAACAGCCATAAAATGATCTATCCAAACCTCAGGAGAATGGAAGAAACCGCCCTCATTTTATTGGAGTCAAGTCTGTTTGTCAAGGCCCAAAACTGTCTTGAGTCATTGGAGATTACAGCTTGATATAAGCGATCCCACTGATTCTGCGCATACTGAACCTGTTTCTCTTTCATTAAAGAATGAAGAGTAGTTTTATATTGAACTAGCTGATTAGCGACACAGGATTTCTAAATCTCTTGAATTGTTGGTAAGATGCGAATTAGTTTGTTTAATTCATGGCACTCTTTGTCAAACCAGGGGCACCTCTAGTGCTGTATGGAGGTTTCTGCTTAACGGACTTTTACAAGATAGTCTGTGATATACTTGATTAATGTTTCAAAATTGCCAATTGCCACACAAAGGCCGAACCTGCCTTATAAAAAGCACTTAAGAGATTACCTAGATGCTGAGAATTAATTAGCTCATTGGCGGTAAGGGCCAAATGGGATGTCCAGAAAAGCGTTAGGTAAATACTCTTTAGATGTATCCATAGGAGCGATCCACCCCCTCTTCCCTGATGGAGAACAAGGTTAAAGTGAGAGGTGATCTCCTAGTAGAAGGTCTCCTATCTTAAAAGACTGGACTGAAGTTCTTAATTTTGGTGACATAAAACAATAATCTATAACACTGTTCCCCAGCGTACTAACAAATGTGAAATTATTAGAACAGTCATAGCATTTTAGACCATTGAGCCATAACATGTTATGTTTGATAGCGAATTCGATCAGATTCCTAGCAGTGTAATTGGTCTGGGTATCCTCAGAATGACGCTCTGATGGAAGTAAGAGTGAATAGACATAATCGTTATCATCATAACCTTCACGTTCCAAATATGAGGTTAGATTATTACCCACTCTCGCATTGAAATCCCCCAATATAGTAATTTCAGTTGAAGGATATTTTAGTTCTAGCTCCTCAACAAACGAGGATAAATTTTGCCACGGGTCATCACGAACGTTATTATTCGCACCAGGGCGGATATACGTATTAATGAATATCAGTGATGATTTGCCCCAATTAATCAGCAATGCTTGAATTAAGTGGGAGGGGGTTGATAGAATTTTTGCTGGCAGAGAGACAGAAATTAAAATGCAGAGACCACCAGAAGGACGGCTGGGCCCATTGCATTGCATCAAATATTCATGAACCTCACCTAGAAAGATCAAATGTTTATGAATGTCACCTAGAAACTAGTAAGATTCCTTCTTAACATGCCACAGCTGAAGGCTGTAGGTGGATGGTTACTTCCCTTGTTCTGTTGTGGGAATTGGCATTTATATTCCCACACTGGGTCTTGGGATAAGCAGAGGGAAGGCTGATATATAAACATTTTACATAAATAAATGAGAGGAACACCAGCATTGTCATCGATTGATAGACTTCTCTCATGTATATCAGACATATGGGCTTCACTGGAAGCTGTGCCATTATTTTATGCCACTGGCATGGACTCCAGGAGCAGCAGTGGCGTAGTGGTTAAGAGCAGGTACACTTTAATCTGGAGACCCGAGTTTGATTCCCCGCTCAGCCACTTGAGCTGTGGAGGCTTATCTGGGGAATTAGAGTAGCCTGTGCATTCCAACACACGCCAGTTTGGGCTAATCACAGCTCTATGGAGCTCTCTCAGCCCACCCACCACACAGGTGTTTGTTGGGGACAGGGGGGCAGGGAAAGGAGATTGTAAGCCCCTTTGAGTCTCCAACAGGAGAGAAGAGGGTGTATAAATCCAGACTCCTCCTCCTCCTCCTCCTCCTCCTCCTCCTCCTCCTCCTCCTCTTCTTCTTCTTCTTCTTCTTCTTCTTCTTCTTCTTCTTTACTATGCTGTTAGTTCCCTGAGGATTTTCTGTTATCATGGAATACTAATTAGTTATGTCATTGTAATGCTGGGGTCCATGGTGAGTCTTTAGGACGGGGCTATTATTTTCTTTCCTCCTTTCTCCTACTCTGCAAAATAATTCACATTCAGTGGGCATCATCATGAACAAGTGAAGACCAGCATTTGCTTCCTACATCTTATAATACAAAACCTTGTTTTAAGTCATGTTTTTCAGATTACAATCAAGAGCACTATCTATCCATTTACCAAACCTGCACTGCAAGAGCAAATCAGGAAATATTGGGGACTTCTCTACTCTAGTTTTTTATGATGAATATTCCATTACGCTTTGTGAGTTGTCCAGTTCTCCCCCCCCCCCCGCCCATTTTTACATTTTGCTACCTGAATTATTTTTAGTATGTTAGAACGGACAAGCCTAAAATGATTTTGAAGGCTTTGCCTCAGGATGGTAATTAATTTCTCAGTTAACAGAAGCCTAATGCAAGCATCTGTATGACATGTTTAAAATAGTATTATAACAATACTTTCCTGTCCCTTTCCCACTTGTCAAGAAATAATTGCAATCAGTTAGAAGAACTTGCTTTCTATCAGTCTTGCTTTCTATCGAGCACAACTTTACATGAGGAAAATGACAGGAGCTTTTGCCCAGAGATCTCTCCCAGATTGCTGTCTGGGATCTTTTAAAACTGAAATCTAGAACTTTAGAATAAACAAACCATTAAGCAAGAACCTCTTCTGTGGTTTAGGCTCCTTCCACACATGCAGAATAATGCGCTTTCAATCCACTTTCACAATTGGTTGTGGTGGGTTTTCCGGGCTGTGTGGCCGTGGTCTGGTGGAGCTTGTTCCTAATGTTTCACCTGCATCTGTGGCTGGCATCTTCAGAGGTGTATCGCAGAGGGAAGTAACAGAAGATGCCAGCCACAGATGCAGGTGAAACGTTAGGAACAAGCTCCACCAGACCATGGCACACAGCCCAGAAAACCCACCACAACCAGTTGAATCCGGCTGTGAAAACCTTCAACAATACACATTCAAATTGTTTGCAAGTGGATTTTGCTATTCCACACAGTAAACTCCAGCTGCAAAGTGCATTGAAAGTACATTATTCTACATGTGCAGAAGAAGCCACAGCAAGCTCAGGATTACTTCAGAGGCAGAATTATCACTCGTCTAACTTCCAGCTTGCTTTGGAATGGAACAGTTTTTGCCCCCCATTCCATTGCAGAATGAGGACACATAGCCATGGAAGACAAAAACCAGGTGATCTGCTTAACAAACAGGAGGGGCAACTTAAAGCCAACTCTTCTTTGAAGAAGGTTGTTGCAGGGCTCAGCAGAAACGTCTGGATTTCCTTCTCAAACTAAATCAAGGATGGACCTCTTCTTGCTTAGTTTAGCCCCTCTTTATAACACTCTCCCACACATTCACACACCTTGCTGTTGTTAGTATATATACACTGGCTTAATGCACGTTTTATGAATCTGATGAAGAGAACTGTGACTCACAAAAGTTTATGCTGGAGTAAATTCTGTTAGCCTCTAAACTGCCACAGGGCTCTGTCTTGCCTTTCTCTGTACATATATTCTAATCTTAATGAATAGGTGTGATGGTAAATACTGCAACATCACAGGATGCTGTGAATTCGACCCTGTTTTGTCCACTGACATACTTTCAGGAAAGTCTGCACAATCATATTCAAACTCACTCAGGCAGATCGGCTTCATGTTGACTTAGAACCAAGTGCCACTGTATTCCATGGGACCTAGTCCCAGGCAAGCGTGATGGACAGTCCAATCCGGGGGGGGGGGGAATCCCCTACTGGAGCCAGCTCACCCATGTGCCAGCAGAAGTGCCCTTTTATGCTGGTGCAAGGGGCAAATGTACCAATGAAGAGGCAACTTAGCTGGGCAGCTGGCTACCACCCGGTTTCTCAGCACCTGACTCACAAGCTGGCTTCATTGTCCAAGCTGGCTGGTGCAAAATGCTATGCTGGCATGGCCGAGGACATTTCAAGGGCAGACTGGGGCCAACCTTAGTCGGTCTCCAGAGCCCAATGAGCTCTTATGTGCCAGCAAAGTCACCAGCAGAGATACACCATGATTTTTGTGGCATATCTCTATTCTGCCCTATGGGAAATGTTAAGATGAGTGTTTTATGTCACCTTTTTTGGGCTTCCTGTGCCATGGGAAAACCCTTTGGAGCAGGCGGGGTGGCACTGGAGTGGTGTCATCCCCACCCGCCAGACAGCTGTGATTGCTGTAGGACTGCAAACTACACCATATAGCTACACCATTTTAAAAATACCTCACTATCTCAGGCAAACATTTGCTGCTGTCTTCTGGCAGATACAGAAGATACTGCTAAGAATTATGGAATGTATTGTCAAAGGCTTTCACAGCCAGAATCAACGGGCTGTTGTGGGTTTTCCAGGCTGTGTGACCATGGCCACATAGCCCAGAAAACCCAGAACAGCCAATTATGCAATGACTTTCTTCCACTTATAAGATATTTGTTTGCAGAAGTGAAATATCAGATTGGGATCAACTGTGTGTGTCACTTTTGGTATAACTTTGTGTCTTTGTAGCTCTTCATTAACAGCACAACCATTCTCTGAAAGTTGAAGGTGTCCTCATGACTTCTTGCTAAATAGCCTGATGGCACATGCAGTCTTATAACGAATTATCAATCATGGTGCACAAAAATCTTAATTCAGTCTCTTAAGGAAAGACATACATAGACTTTTCACTGGACTCAGTGAAGTTTGCCAAGCTTTTTCTTTCCATATTCATGTCGGCATAGGAGCTTGCAGTGGAACTACTGGAGTATGAATAAAATATTCTTCTGTTAAAATATAGAGCAAGCCTTAACTCCCTTAGAGAGAAAATGCAGAGGGTGAGGATGGAAACAAATGTGATCAAGAGATTAAAATTTTAAACTTTATCCTTCTCATTTCGCACACAGCATCAAGTCCTGTTGCACATCCAGTCCTAGCTCTTGCTGAGCGGCTGAGAATGAGGGCTTGTTTATTTTCTTTCCTTTGTGCTTCGCTTTTCTGCTTTGTCACAATCTGTAAATCAGGCACAACCATTTTTTTAAACATTGCATTGGAAGTAAATGTTCAATATTTCATACCAAGTCTGATTCCAATATAAAATGGTGTTTGAAGAAGGATGCAAACTGACTTCCCAAATCTGACCAAAAAAACCCCCTTAAAATTAATGTGTGTTTATTTTAAGCAGGCAGGAAAAAGAAAAGTGACCATGAAGTATGGTCACATGATCAGAACTGGGAGGAGGCAATATTACCTGCATTAGTCTGGTTTGTTCCCTTTTAGTTAGGGAATTAGCTAACAGACCTACAATGTGAGAGGTGGTAATGAGATCTACACAATTTATACAGAGGTCACCCACAAAGAAATCCATTAAAAACCAGAATTGAAGGAGAAGGGTTACAATTTTATTGAGAGATTAAAATTAATAAAAAATACAGATGCAAAATGCAAACACACAGAGTTTTGAGAAACCTAGGATATAGAGAGAGATGATTGATAGCAGGGATAGATTAGGGTATTGGAAGGATGATATTTACCATTCCAGAAGTGAAGAGGTCCAAGGAGAATGAGAAAAGCAGTCAGCACTTTTCAGTGGAGCAGAGGAAAATCCAAGTGCCATTTGCCATGGATTTTTTAGGTCTAGTTCAGGGGTAGGGAACCTGTGGCTCTCCAGATGTTCAGGAACTACAATTCCCATCAGCCTCTGTCAGCATGGCCAATTGGCCATGCTGGTAGGGGCTGATGGGAATTGTAGTTCCTGAACATCTGGAGATCCGCAGGTTCCCTACCCCTGGTCTAGTTATACAAAAAATTGACCCTCTGGCTGTGATAAGAGGCACAATCTTCCTGAAACAATGCAAAGCTCTGTTCCCAAGTACAAACAATGCTGTGGAAAAGACTTGATTGGATTAAGACCTGGGAGTGCCCAACTCTTGATTAGTTTTGGGCTGTGCTGATGAAATTGAGACCAGGAGCATTTCAAGTCTGGATGAGCTTGGTATGTTAAAACAAAGAAACTCCAGAAAGTTGATGGCCCTTAATATCTGGCCCTTAATATCTGGACAGGAGATTAAGATTAAATTAATTTTTGGGAGGAGGGTACAGGGTGATCTAGCTGGTTTGCTGATGGAATCATGATGTGGATATTTGCAAGTTCTTTGTGAGGTCAGAGTGAGGTGCACCACTTGAAGGTCGAGTAGTTGTTATCCAAATTCAAGTGGCTGAGCCTTCAAGGAAGGCATTGTCTGAAGCTACTCATACATGATTCAGTGGCGGAGTGGGGGGTGGGGTGGATGTAATGTGTCTGGCAAGCCCTCTTGATATCAAAGCCTTGAATTAACACTGGTGTCCACCTTACCTTTGCTCTAATGATCTATGTGTCTGGGCTGACTATAGTATCAAGAAGTGACTGGTAGGGCCTTCAGAACCCCCCCCCCCCCCGGTTTGGCTATAGGCTTGCAACAGCAATAGTAGGCCACTTGCTGCTGCCAACAGTGCGAACAGGTTATAATCTCTCCACAGCCATCATTACACATCCATTACTGTTTGCACTCACTCTTATGTTCATCTATAATTTCATATCATTTTGGTTCTACCTTACACATACTCAGTGATTATTGGCAGCTAATGAAGCATGTCTAAGCAGGTCTACTCAGAAGGAAGTCTCATTTTAGTCAATAAAGTTTATATCAAGAAAAATAGTTTCAGAATAGCAGTCTAAATGATTTAATTAATCATGGTTATGGAATCCTATGTGTAATCTAATCCCCTTAAGAAGTGTTTTAAGAAGCAGATTTCGTAATTGAACCACAGTGCTGGAAAAGAGGTCCCTATTTCCCTGATCATAACATATCCACTCCTCATGACTATTTGCCATAACTGGAGCAAAAGGCAGGAAAAGAGACAGCATGTATCTTTTTTTCTCCAATGGCTGCTTCTAATAATTGCTTGCTGATGGGTAGTCTGGATTGGAAAAAAATGAGAGAAACATTAACCTCCATTCTCCAGGGTCATGACCCCAAATTCCCCCCAAAGCTATTTTTAGGCTAAGCTACACGCCAATGGATCTGATCATAGTGTGTTAACATGTAGAGCAACCCTTAACTTCCTTAAACAGATGATGCAGAAAATGAGGAGAGAACCATTCACCTCAGCTCATTTCCACCTTAGAGATGCATCGGCTGCCACACCTGATAATCTCCAAACTATGAAAGTTTTGCAATCCAGCAGAACAGCTCCAAGTAGAGTTGCCATGTCCTCACTGGCTTCCAGTGGGGGATGGGTGGGTAGGATTGCCAAACCCAGGCTGGGAAACTCCTGAAGATTTGGGGATTGAGCCTAGGAAGGACAGGGACCTCAACAGCATGCAAGGCCATATAATCCATCCTCCAAAGCAGCCATTTTATCCATGGTAATTGATCTATGGAGATGGGCTGTAATTTAGATATTATTGAGATACTTATCCCCAGTTATTCTGGGGATAATGGGATCCAGATCAGCTTACAATATCATTCACCCCTCCTCCATTTGATCCTCACAACAACCATATTGTGAGGAAGGTCAGGAGTTACTGGCCCACGATCATACAGGAAAGCTCTATGACAGTCTGACGATTCCAATATAAATATCCCAGATCCCAGTCTGACACATCAACCATCACACAGTGCTGGCTCTCAATGATCAGTTGACAGGAACTGAACAACAGCTGAAATAGGCAAATGTTTAATGTAGGCTCCAAAGGCTAAAGGCACAATCCCTTTCTGCAGAAGAAAAGCAGTGGTGTGGGCCTGCATGGTTTCCCAAATCCTTATTCCTAAATGTTGTACTGCCAAATGATGCAGAATTTATCCTGTCCTCTGACAATGTGTTTCATGTGTTACTTTTTTTTCTCCAACAACATACACTTGTCATTTCCTGTTTCTCAAGGCTTAGTTGCCTATCTCCTAGTTTCTTCTGAAGACTCTTTGGGAATGAGGAGGCATCTTCAAATTTTAATATCTGGGGCATATGCCTCCCTTAGGGTACTTAGAATGTTACAGTCATTATGTAGCGATAACTGCTGCAAACTTGGCCTCCTTTTCCCAGACCACTTCCATTAACTCCAATATAGGCTTTTAGAATCTCTTTTTGAATTTAGTTTCTAACCCATTCAGCTCTTCAGGGAAGAGATGTAGCTCAGCAACAGAGTACATGTTCTGAATGCAGAAGATCCCAGGGTCCATCTATGACAACTCCAACTATAACAGTCTTGGGCAACAAGCTTGGGAAAGATCTGTCTCTGTCTGATACCCTGACTGATACCACCCTCAGCTAGAGCTAGGGATGCCAGCCTCCAGGTGGGACCTGGAGATCCCCTAGAATTACAGCTCATCTCCAAACTACAGAGATCAGTTTCCCTGTTGAAAATTGATGTGTTAAAGGGTGGACTCTACAGCATTGTATCCCACTGCAATCCCCAGAGCAGTGGTTCTCAACCTTCCTAATGCCGCGACCCTTTAATACAGTTCCTCCTGTTGTAGTCTTAGGCAACCCCTGTGAAAGGGTCATTCGACCCCCAAAGGGATCGCGACGCACAGGTTGAGAACCGCTGCCCTAGAGCAGGGGTAGGGAACCTGCGGCTCTCCAGATGTTCAGGAACTACAATTCCCATCAGCCCCTACCAGCATGGCCAATTGGCCATGCTGACAGAGGCTGATGGGAATTGTAGTTCCTGAACATCTGGAGAGCCGCAGGTTCCCTACCCCTGCCCTAGAGTGATGAGCACAATCTTTTTTATTTGGTAAATTTCGGGTTCAGGTTTTAAAAACTCAGAGGCTGTTTCTGCACAGCCAAGGGAGAGAGCCTGCATCAACATTAATCATGCCGATGCAGGCTCTGCAGCCGTTCGCACAAACGGCCCCATGGGATGCGCAGCTGTTGGAGCAAGCTCTGCACAGCCGCGTATTCCCCTCCCCTGCCCCAAATGCCTCCTTTCCTTCTGCTGGCAGCCATCACTCTGTCGTCACTCTGAGGAGGGTAGGGGACACCCCCCCATGGCAAGAGCGACGGCTGAAGCACCGGAAGCCAGGGGTGTGTGTCCCCTTCCCTCCTCAGAGCGACAACAGAGCGACGGCTGCCAGCAGAAGGTAAGGAGGCATTTGGGACCAGGGAGGGGAGGGGAAAATGCTGGCTTCCACCAGCTGCTGTTCACATGGCAGTGGATGGAAGCCGGTGTTTGGAGGAAAACTCGCTCCCCAAGCAAGTTTTGAAAACATCGTTTTGGTGGGCACAGAGCGCTGCTGCATCAATTTGGCAGCGGCACCTGTGCGAAGGTCCCTGCCAAAACAATGTTTTACCAGGCTGAAGCCGTTGCTTTCAGCCCGTGCAGAAACCGCCAGACATTTTCGGTAGTGCTGTAGAAAGCAGATAACCATTGGCTTTATTTGGCATTGTACCAAAACTTTTCAGGTTCCTAAAACCCAAACCTGAATATTACCAATTTTTTTTAAAAAAATGTGCTCCCCCTCCCCAATTTTCCAATTTTACATGGACCTAGGAAATGATGGCAATGAGAGCTTCCACTGAATGCTGGACTTCAATATTCAGTTGAAGCTTTCCCCTTCCAGCAGAAAAAGCTGAATCATGTTCAGCTTTTCTGTACCAAGACTACATTTATCAGGTAAATTGATCACATAAATTAATTCATTTCTTCAGGTAAATTAAAAACCTGAAAAGAAGCCTGTAAGGCTTTTTCTGGTTTTTTAAGGTGATTTATCACCACTCCTAAATCCCTATCCACCCCGGGCTCCATTCCCAAATCTCCTAGTGTTTTCCAACCTGGATTTGGCAACTCTAGCCCCCCCACCCCACCCCACCCCTCTTACTGGTGGCCTGGAGTGACCTGGCATTATATCTAGGAAAAGTAATAAAGAATAAGATGGACTAATGATTTAAGAAAGCAAATTTATTTAATGGGACTTTCTCCCAGGAAACTGTTTTTGTCTAACAATGCAATCCTAAAGAAAGTTAACCCAGTCTAAGCTTATTCATTTCAATGGGCTTAGAGTGGAGTCACTCTCCTTCGGATTGCATTGTAACTCAGTGTAAGATTGTGTCATTTGTTCAACGAGGATTCCCACTACCACTAAGATATTTTTATTAGTGTAGGAGAGTCAGTGTGTTTTAATGGTAAAAGTATCCAGCTATGTTCCAATCCCTACTCTGTCACAGAAGCTTCCTGGTTGACCTTGGACCAGTCACACAGAGGCCCCTTCTGCACAAGCAAAATAATGTGTTTTCAAACCACTTTCACAACTGTTTGCAAGTGGATTTTGCCATTCCGCACAGCTTCAAAGAGCACTGAGAGCAGTTTGAAAGTGTATTATTCTGCATGTGCGGAACGAGCCAGCCTCTGCCTAACCTACCTGATAGGGTTTTGTCATGATAAAGTGTAGGAGAGGAGAATGATGCAAGCCCATTGGGGACAAAGGTGGGGTTCGAACAAAGTAAATAAAATAAAAAATAGTAAATAATTTGAGCAGAGGCAAGAGATTCAGGAAGGATCAAGATTTTAAAAAAATAAAAAGAATTCATTGTTATTTTTATATATTTAGCTAGCACCTCAAAATATTTATATCAGCACAGAACAAGCCCTTTCTTGAAGTAAAGGGATGTTGTACCTTGACCGGCCTGGATAGCACGCAAAACCATTTATTTGCATACATTTTTTTAAAAAAATGTATATATTAATTGGGGCATGCACAACAATCTAACAACTGCAGGGTGCTCAAAACAGAAATATGCCCTCTGAATTCCACCATGCCTCCAGGGTGTACCAGTGATGGTGCTAGGAGCAAAGGGAGCCTGGATGGTGCCTGGAGCAATGGGCTTGTACCAGTGGAAAATGAGCACATGCTTCAACTGCTGGAGCTAGGGGATAAAACTGGTCCTGACAAATAAACCTAAATAATTGGGGACAATCTCCCTAGCTATCATAATACATGATTGGTTTCCCATGTATTAAATATAGAACGTTGTGCTAAATCAAACTTTTAAAATTCTGCCCAGAGTACTTGAATGCTCCAGTTCATAAAATAAAAATGCTGTTGCAGATTTTACAATGAATATTAGTTTGATTAAGCAGGGGGTTTCTTGCACAGCATTGGTATTGGTGAAATCTCACAAATTTCTCAAGGAGGGATTGAGAGGAGACAGCAAGAGAGAGCTGGGATAGCACATATGGGGGGGGGGTGGAAATGAGCTAGAAAGAGAGGAAGAGAAAAAATAAGGAATGTAGCAAGACAGAGTTCAGAGATGGGCAGAGAGAGATTGCAAGAGAGAAGATGCTAGAGAAGACCAAGACCATAGTACCCAGAGAGAAGCAACATTTTCTTATCTTTGTTGATTCAGAAGTTGAGTGATGGAAAAAGAAGATGGTTGCTGTGAGCATTGGAATTTTCCAGCCAAAATGTTGCTTGCAGAATTCTATCCTCTCAAATGATGTATACCTCCTGGTGATCTTTCAACTATTTGCACATTAATCATTAGTTTATATCATGCCTAAGATCTTCCTCATGTACACCTAGGATAAAATCCAAATGGTTGCCATAGATATATCCAAAGGATAGATGCACTTAGAAGTATTTCTGGCTCACCTCAAAACTGTTTATTTGTTGGGAGGGCGCATCATAACCATTTTTCAAAATGGGGAGAGAGTTTCAGCCAGGGCTGAGCAAAGACCAGTTGTTCAGCATTACCCAGTTGTTCAGCATTACCCTTTGCGTGAAGCAGTGGAAGAACTTCTGCCTCTGGAAAAGCCTGTTATGTACAAGAACTTTATTATTTCTGTTCATATTGTCATGTCCATTAGCTGTCACCTACTGTAAGCTGCCTTGGGTTCGGCTTGACAGGATCTAAGCATTTTACAATAAAAGAATAAATGTTATTATTGGAGGTGAATGCTGTCTGATTGGCATAGGTTTCTTCCAAATGTGGAACTAGGTACATGGTTATTTGAATCATGTTCATATTTCCAGATATTTAGGTCTAGTTCATATACTCATGTTGACTATTTTTTATTAGTGTAGGAGAGTCAGTGTGTTTTAATGGTAAAAGTATCCAGCTAGGTTCAAATCCCTACTCTGTCACAGAAACTTCTGTGGGCCAGTCACACACACTCTGCCTAACCTACCTAATCTACCATGTATATATCATCTTAATAGCAGCCATTAAGATGGTATATATATGGGGGGATAGCCTCCCCCCGCTATCCCCCCCCATGTATATACCACCTTAATGGTCGCTATTTACTGTGCCTGACCCGCTCCCAGTGAGTTTGAGATTTTCCAGGTTGCCATCCAATGTTAGGTTTTTGCTTTGCTGGTTTGTTGTTTGTATTTTAAATTGCTATCGTTTTAAATGCCAATTGCGATTTTAATTGCTCTATCCTTGTACACCACTCACAGCCCTCCGGGGATGGGCAGTATAATAAATCAAAGAAATAATAATAATAATAATAATAATAATAATAATAATAATAATAATAATAATAATAATAATAATAATAATAATAATAACAACAACAACAACAATAATAATAATAATAATAATAATAATAATAATAATAATAATCATAATAATAATAATAATTATTATTATTATTATTCGTCGATACATCACACAGTCCTAGATGCTTGGGAAGTGTCCGACGTGTGATGGAATACAAAATCCAGCATATTGATCTTGCTTGCTGTGTGTAACTGTTTTGTATCAATAATAATAATAATAATAATAATAATAATAATAATAATAATAATAATAATAATAATAATAATAATAATAATATTCTCTTGGTACAGGCTGGCCACTGATTGAGATGCCCTAAATTTCTCAGTAAACGGGCTCATCAGACAAAATTACCATGTCACACTCAGACTACAGGCCAGCTAGGGAGATTTTCGTCTTGCATGAAGCAACTGAACAACTGCCAAATAAGGTTACAGCTGCTTGCTGGGTAAAAGCCAACTTTCAGCTGATGACAGATCAACTGTGCGTTGTGTTTCTTTCTGCCCTGTCCCCTCAGCAAAGTAGCTTTGGGGTGGGGAGAAGAAGCCAACTCGCAGCTGCTCCCTGAGCAAGCTTACAAGTCTTGTGCATCAGAAGTTGTTTTGTTTTCATTATTAATTCCAAAAGGAACTGTTTTGTCATTGGATTGTTTCATATGGGCCTGTTTCACTATTAACCTTTTCCTTAGTGCTATTTTGTTTTCATAATTCTCCTTCCCAGATAGATTTCTCTGTCACCTTCTTTTGTTGTCTTCTGCCAGCAAGTGAATACTTTTTGGTTTGTTTGTGCATCCAACTGTTACTGGCCCTTCTCCTTGGTTGTGGTGTTATGTGTGTTTGTGTGTTTATAAGTTTGTGTTGAATTGTTTTGCATATACTTTATTCTAATGCTGTTTTAATGTTGACATGTTTTAGGGCTATGAGTCTTAGAGGTACTATTTTTGGAAAGGTGGCATAGAATGTTTAAATAAATAAATAACAATGAATAAGTTGTAGAAGCACTTCAGTTTTATCAGAACTTTAAAATACTTGCTAATTTCAAAATCGGATAAGTTTCATTTTATGTTTATGTTTCACATCAAAAACTATTGTTCCAAATGGAATCATTTTTGTGCATTAATTTAACAATATATGAATTCAGAATCTAGAACTCACTGTTCTGTTCACTGCTCTTCGTTTTTCAAAATCATTTTTAAATGGCAACATAAATTCTATCTTAATATTATATTTTAATTTTATAGTTTTGCCCTTTAAAAATATTGCACTTCTGTCTGAATTAATTTGGTATTCATTACAAATACTGTAAAGATCCAGGAATAAATTTAAGTTACATTGCCTTGTCATATGTTCGTCTATCGGAATTTCATTTTAATTTAACTGTATGTAATAAGGCTCCAATGATTTCTGCTCTTAAATTTTACAGGAAAAAATCTATCCATATTCATAATAGAGAACTTGTCAGGTTGGATATGGATACTGTATTAAAGAACATGCTGGAATTACACAGATTGACTTTATGGCTTTTTTGCAAAAATCCACATTGTAGTTTCAGAAAACAAACCAAATGGCACTCTGAAGAGCCTGTGATTTACTTCAGATGTTTAAAAATTACCATCTCAAGTAGCAACCACAACTGTCCCAAGATTTTGGAACTGGGGAAGGGAGTAGCAGAGCTGTAGCGAGGGAGAACTGCGCCCGGGGCATGCCTGCACCCCTGCCCTCCCCGCCATGCCCCTCCCACACACCTCCACACCGACACACACCTGGTGTGTCATGCACCCCCTCCACCCCCTTGGCGCTATGCCACTAGGGAGTAGTTAACCAGTAATCCCAAGATGGTGCCAGTCAATTGGGTTCTATGTGCCCATTTGCTTCTCTGATTAAAAAAAAATCTCCCAAAGCAAATAGCCAGCCTTGTGCTTTTCTCTACCTAATGGGGTTAAGCTAAGAAGCATACTTTCTTGCTTCTGAGTGTGCAGTTCATTTTTACTTTATATTGCATTGCTGCCTTTATTCACTTCCACACTGGGTTTTTAGGCTGTCTTCATGTAACTCAGGAGACCACTGACTACATTGATCCCTATTGGAAAGCGGGGGGTGGGGGTGGGGTGGTTCAAAATCAATATACAACAGTACCATTTTTTATTAATAACAAGTAGAAATATCTATATGAAACAATACAAGACAAGAATAAGAATAAGAATAAGAATAAGAATAATAAGAACAGAGAATGGATTGAAAACAGCAGCACCCTTGTGGCTTGGCAAACAAATGTGAAATTGCTTAAAACAGGAAAACAAATCGACAAACATTTAACATAAGCGCAACAACTTCATAACTAGAAGTAAAACTAAATCATCATGGCTATGAGTGTAGCACAAGTGAAGGAAACAGGATCTTCAGTGCCCTTCAGGAAGGGCACTCAGAACAATGGCAAATAACAAAACAAAGAAGGGAGAGGGGAGTCCAAAATGTTAAGAAGAATTGCAGCACTGCTTCCTCCACATCTGTTCTTTTGCGGCTCTTCTGCTGCTGCAGACCTTTCTCTGGCTTGGGCCTGTAAGGAAATCAGCAATTCCCTCAGACCAGCTCAGGGCCTTCCCTCTCCTGCTGCAGGCCCGACTGATTCAGGGGGAAGAGTTTGAAACCATATCTTGCATTGCAACGTAACTAACAGCCTGAAAACCTTTTTGTTATAACAACACTCAAAGGGTAAATTCTAATATGTCATTTCTCTTTTGTAGGTCCCACTATGCACCAAAAAGTTCCCTTCAATCCAGCTCTCCACCTTCCCATTCCTGCTGCAGACCAGATTGACTGAGGGCTGGGAGTGAGGGCCAGGGGCTCTTGCAGTTGGTTACATATAAGCAAACTGACCAACTGCCCATGCCCAGTGAGCTCCTGCTCCTTATGCCCCAAAGTCCAAACCTCCCAATGGAAATAAAATGCAAACATGGAAATTGGAAGGGTTACATTAGGTGCTAATGGTAAATAGACCGGCCCCACAAACACACACACTTCTGCATGGCATTGTGCTACTATTATGCATGTTCTGGCTTCTCCTTGGCTTTGTTGTTAACTTTCCTAAACACACTTTACTATGTTGTTGTTATTGTTGTTGTTTAAATGAAAAAAAAACAGGGTGGGCACCACATGCATGGAGACGTCTGGATGTTTCCAGTCCCTCCCGCATTGATGTAGTTTTCCCTACCCTAGTTCCAGAATCACTACCCTGTACTAAAAGAGGGTCTTTTCTTTTAAATAAAAATTGGCAGTCAACACATTAATTTGTGAATCTGAGCTGTCAGTATATGGATATAGTGATATGCCAATTATTAATTAAAAATAAACAAAATAGTCAGAGTAAACAATGATGACCTTGATAGACCAAGAGTCTGTCTCAGTATAAGGCAGATTCATGCATTCCATGTTATTCTAACCACCGAAGTTATGTATTTGCATAATGGTTGCTATCGTTTCTAGTTAATTGGAAGAAAGTCCTTGTTGCAGTGTAAACAGCTGATAGACAGAAGGGTGGTGTGGAAGCAGTGTTGTAGGACTGCTCATCACACAAGGGCTACTGTGGCCACTGTTGCTCAGACATCTCATATGATGAACCTTCCACTGCAGCATGACTCTTTTCTCTGTTGTGGTAGCCTAAAGTCATGGTGCTAACAGTGTGGTGATAGCTCAGTGATAGGTCTTGTAAAATTGTTACCATGTGAAACTGTTTCCATGCCAACTTCGCCATCAGGTTTCAGAACCTAGGCTTTTCATTGCAAGCATGTAATTTGTTCACCACATGTAAACTAGATAATTGTGGATGAGGTTCTTTGAGTTCTGTGAATTCTAGTGTTCCACATAGGCTGCAGTAATGTTGTCTCTTAAAAGATACATCTCAACTACATAGGGTCTGATAAGTGGGCGCAGCTTGGGCAGGGTTTGTAGCATCACTATTTCTGGAGAACATCTCATTCACCACTGATCTAATGATGGAATGTTTTCTCATTGATTGAGAACCTATGCTCCAGGATAGTTTACTGAATCTCAAAATCCCAATTTTGAGACCCAGTGAACTATCCTGGAGCATAACTATCCCAATTTGGAGATCTGCCCACTCATGTCAGCCTGAGGTAGGCATGCTTGCATCTTATTGGTGGGAGGCTACAAATTACCATTTCAATATTTGTGCTGATTTGCCTCATATTAAGGCAAGTTACAGGCAGTGAAGATATCCCTATTGATCTCTGTTTTCCTCCTGGAAATTAGTAATCTAAATGCTTTGAAAATCTGGCTGCTTTAAAGTTGTAAACTCTCTGCTAGTCATAGGAATTAATACTTAGATTTTGCATGACAGAAGCTATATCATGCAGAATTAAAGTGGTATAAACATGGGCAACTGTTTGTCTTAGGCACAGAATATCATATTTTAGTACGAAGGGTTTGAATAGATGAATGATTTGGTTCCTAACAATTCTAACACTCTTCACCTAAAGACTAAAGCATTCACAACCCGTGCCTTTAATAACTGAAGGTTTGTTTTATTTGTACTCTGAGTCCTCAAAGTCGCACTTCTTTAGTGCTTTCATTACTTTCTCCACTAACTTCTGCTAAAACTCACCCAAGGAACTGAAACAACAGTTTAAGAACTAATAATCAGAAGTGAGATTGCTTCCACAACTGAGTCTCCCAAGAGCTCCAGCCCCACTGATGACCTTCTAGACTGAGCTGGAGTGATATAAGTTGAACAGACATTGACATTCACAGCAAAAGGCTGCTTCAACAGCCAAACCCAATGGATAAAAATGAAAGGTGGTTTGACAGTGAACATAATAGTGATGCCCTTTTGAACAATTATTGCACAAATTAAATGCTGACTCGATTAAGAGCCTAGGGCTACACTGTACCCAGCATTATTACTGGAGAAGCAAAGTTAATTCAGCTGCAAGAAAATGTTTTCTTCCATTGTCATTTATTGTGGAAGAGGACTCCCTACCTTGATTCATCTGATCCAGCCGTGAGGCTTCAGGTCACAGTGGCTTCAAGACTAGACCACTCTAATGCACTTTACAAAGCTCTACCCTTGCAATAACCTTGGAAACGCTGAAGTCACTCAATTAGCTGCCCATCAGTTAACATGTTCAGTTGAAGGTACTGGCACCTACAAAGCCTGCAGCACCTTGGAACCTCATATCTGGATATGTCTCATGCTATTTGATTACATTGTCCTGTAATTCACCTTGAATCTCAGTGAGAAATGTGAATTAAGGAGCTAACAAATGAATAAAATAGGATATATGAATGAGGCTATGTTCACTCCTACTGTTTTCAATCTAATCAGAAAAGCCTGGGTTGAGTCCCATTTCACCCTGCAGTTCACTAGGTGAACTTGGGCCTATTGCATTCTCACAGGCTAAACGTCGTGACAGAAAAACTGGAAGAAGGGACCATTTACACCACCCAGAGCTACGTGGAGGAAGGATCCATTAAAATGTAATAAATATGTTCGTTTTCTCAGTATTTATTTGCTTTCCTGTTCATTGGTTTCCATATATATTTCGGCTAGAAATTCTTAGTTCTCCCATACAGTTTGGGTGATGTTCTCAGCAACTGAAGGCAAAATACATTTCTTGCTCTTGTACAAGAGATGGTGCCTGGCAAATATTAGACTGGTAGAGACTGGTGGGAGAAAATGCAGAGGAATGCATTTGGCCCTTCATGAAGCCAAGCAGAGGTATTCACAACCCATGCCTTTAATAACTGAAGGTTTGTTTTATTTGTACTCTGAGTCCTCAAAGTCGCAGATCCAGGTTCAAGTTCCCAATGGGGGCCAGGAGGGAGGGGCGGAGAAGTGCCTACCTGGTAGGATGCTCTCAAGCATCCTGTGACAGCTCCAAACAACAGTAAAATGTTATTTGGTATTTCATTGGGGGAGGGGATAAGTGTCCCATGCTGTGGTTTCGTGCACATCTTTAAATGTGGATGGGACATAGATAGTACTCTGCCTAGCAGTGTTTAAAAGTTTTTACTTGGTATAGCACAATGTGCTTGATATGTTGCTCACCTCATCGGCTCCTTTCCAAAACTAGAGAAAAGGGGGGGGGGGGGTGTCCTGCTTGGTTTTTCTGCTATTGCTGTGGATCCACCAATCAGAAGCATTGCCCTTGCGGGGGAAGAGCAAATCAGAATGCAGCGTGGCTGCATCTGCATTGTAAAGACAAAAAAAGCTGGGTTCATGTGAAAGAAATTGGAATATTTCCTCCTGGTCTTAACTCAATTCCTTCACAGAAAAGGGCACTTATGTGAAGGGAGAAACCAGGATAAAATAGACCTGGATTTTAAAATACTGAATGTAACCTGGTATTATTATGCTGCGCGGAATCGGCCTTTGACTAACTAATGACCATGAACACTATGAGGAAAAGAAATGTTGGCAAAAACTCATGAGATTGATTCAGACGTTCCAATAGACATGAGTAGAATCTGTGGCAGTAATGTCTACTTTGCCTCTTAGTCTGCAAAACCAGGATTTGACTCACAAATAATCATTCAAAGAAGAATAATTGGTTTTTATATCCTGCTTTTCTCTACCTTCAAGGAATTTCAAAGGAGTTTCAAATCTCTCATTTCACACTTCAACAACAGATACCTTGTGAGGTAAGTAGGGCTGAAAGAGTTCAGAGAGAACTATGACTAGCCCAAGGTCACCCAGCAGGCTTCATGTGGAAGAACAAGGAAAAAAACCTGGTTCACCAGATTAAAGTCTGCCGCTCATATGGAAGAGTGGGGAATCTGTTGGATGTAGCAATACCTAATGTGTAAAGGAACTGAGAAGAAGACCCATTAGGGTGTGAGCAAGTGGTCTACAGAGGACTGTAAAGTTAGTGACACCTCTGTGCTGTTGTGTCACTTCCTGTTTGTCCTTAGATTGATACTCTCAGGTCTAATATCCTGCTCCTTGAATATTGGGGGGGGGGGAGAGAGAGAGAGAGAGAGAGATCCTAGCTTGCAAGATAGCAGCATGCTATCTCTTCCTCTTTTCTATCGTAAATGTACTTCCTAATAAACATTTACTTTTTGCCCTTTTAATCAGTGTGTTAGCCACTTCTCTGTGCTGTAAAGTCCAGCAGAATCAAACCTGGTTCTCCAGATTAGACTCCACTGCTCTTAATCACTAAACCAGTGCTTTCATTATTTACCCTGCATCCCCCACAGAGACCTGGTTGGTATTATAATCTACACAGGGGAAAAATTCAGGAATGAGCCATGCTTAAGCCAGTGTCCACATTTTTATATCAAGTGAAACCATAGTTAAATCTGACAGTAATAGAACAGCTTCAAAGTATAGTTTCAAATCCTGGTTTGAATAACTTCTCCCTCATAGTTTTCAGGATATCCCAAGTTTGGAGGATGTACTCCAAATTAGTCAAATATACCATCTAGAAGGCGCACATTTTAATGGTTCTGCTTGCTTTGGTGCCATTTTTTTTTCTGACAGTCTCATGTGACGCCATGACTAAAAGTTACCCTAAAGCCAATTCACACAAGGGAGAAGCAAATCAAAAGGAAATTTTAACCTGAAGTAGGAGCAGGGAGTAGGAATTCAGCAGCATTCCTGAAGAGAACAAAATTAGTTTAAAGGGAGAAAGAAATGGCAGAAAGATGCATTTGGGGGACAGTTGGGGATACAGCCAGGGAGGAGAGATGAGAAAGTTGTGCCCTGTGGTTGGAAATGTTTCTACCTGTGATAACATTCAGCTGGATCCATCCTACACACACACACGCACACATGCACGGACACGTATATACACTAGAAGCAAAGCATGGGAGATGCACTGGGCCCTAGCAAAGGGTTGAAGAGGAAGCATCTCTCTCTCTCTTCCCCATAGGGTTTTCAAGGCAAGAGACAGCTGCAGGTGGTTTGCCATTGCCTGCCTCTGCATCGCAACCTTGGAATTCCTTGGTGCCCATTCAAATACTAGGCAGGGCCAGGGCTGAAAGTGTCTGACTGACTAAAGTCACTCAGCAAGCTTCAAAGTTCTCAATTTATTCATTATGTTTCCACTTTTTTCTTTCTGGGGGATCAAACAGCTAGATAGCATTTGATCGATCTCACCAGTCTGAAAATCCAGCTGTTGTGACTGATATATGACACTTACCTCAGGATGTGATAGCAGTTGAGCTAGGTAGGGATGCTTTTATTCCTTTTTTGGAAGGGCTCTAAAGAAGACATTGCTCTTATTCAGATTGCTTCTCATGTTTTGGAGTTCTTGTTGCCTGAATGGCCCTTCTGGTCTCTTCCAACTCAAACAACATATTTCTATATTGAACATTAAAGGCCTGTTTGACTTCCTGACTTGGCTGGCCCATGTCTGACCTAAAAGCTAGTATGAGCTTGTCAGAAAAGCTTACGAGATGCTGAAGTTGGATTTTCTAACAAGCAGACAAGATGCTATTGTCTATATAATCAAAATTTACTTTAGCTGGGAATACTTTTTGCTATAGATATATTACTCTACTTGTCCTTGTGGAACAACTGGCAAGAACAAACCGAAAGGCCATTCTTAGGTCATGCTTAATGAGAAGTATATTTAGGACGAAATAATGTAACCTGCACTATTCATTCCAGCAGACAGAGTTGAGCATGATTCCTCTGTATACTGATTAGCAGAATAACACTGTTTCTTTATCCCATTGGACTTATTTGCAAGCTCCCCAGAGGCAGCTCCCTAAATACTGCGAGAGTAGACCTGAGTGAACCCCCTCCCCCAGATGTCCATCGGCCACTCATAATGGAGCACAGCCAATTGTTGCTGCCCCCAAGCCACCACTAGGAAGCTTGAAGAAAGCTTCCTCCCCTACTTGCCTTTCGGTCCCCTACTCACAAAACAGTCCCAAATGATTCTAGAGTCATTGGTTGTTAAAATACAATCATTACTAATAATTGTTCATTGAGATGACTATAACATTAATACGCAACCTGATATCCACTTGTGTGCTTCAAGTCAGGGTACATAAATTAATTCCAGAATAATGAGGAATTTGTTCTTTTCGTCTTATCTCCTGCAATGAACAATTTTGATTAAATATTTAAATTTGAAACATAACAAATGTCTACCTATATAGTTTTCTGTTTATCCATTTATGGAGACTGTTTCATCCTTGAAGAACATGAGTTGGACAACCAGATGACCATAAATGATTGGTAGGAATTCCTTTGAATTGGTATTAGGACTCTGATACAAACAACCTGATGCAATTGCATCTCCAACCCAGCACTCAAATGGTATTTAAGGGGGCCCCTTGCTGGAAGCCCCCCCCCACCCCCCGATGTTCATACACCCCTCTTTTTTGTGGGTGGGTGGAGTGGAAGATTTTACATTATGCCTGGGTTTTAGAATGAGTATTTATTGTGTTTTTAGACTGTGGTTTTTAGAAAGGGGTTTTATTATGTTTTTTACTGTCATAATGTTAATGATTGTGTTAATGATGCATGTTTCATTGCAACCTACCCTATGACTGTGGTAAAGGGTGAGTAATAAAAGTAAATAGAAAAAAATTCTCTTGTACATTTACAGCTACATTTCCCATAGCACATGACAAAAACGAGTGGACCTGAACCAACTGAACACCAGCAGAGAAGTCATTTTACAATCTTATCTAGTTCAGTGACTTTCGAAAATCCTGGGTTGAGGGAGGTGGATTCCACACAGGCCAAAATATAAGAAATGTTGGGTGCAATACAAACTATTTGTGTGGGGGGGAGGGGGGGATCCCGTTCCCAAAATGAGATATTTGGGGAATGGAGGTTGGGAGGGTGGGGTTTAGAGAAGGGAAGTAACTCAACAGTATATGATGTCATACAGTCTACCCTCCAAAGCAACCATTTCCTCCAGGGCAACTGAAGATCAATTGCAATACAAGGAGGTCTCCAGGCCCCATCTGGAGGTTGGCAACACTATTCCCTAACCATAGTTGGTGAATGATCACATTCATCATGGTTAATTTAACTGAACCATGATTTTGCTTTTGAAACCGTGGTCTTCCAAACTGAGCCTTGATATACCAAATACAGGATAAGAATCATAATAATTCAGATAAATTGAGACCATTCTATTTTTGCTTTCTGGGCCTACCAACACATTTCGTTCCAGCTGTGTACAAAGGAGGGTGACCGTATCATCTGACTCTTAACAGCTTCTAGACTTGCATAGCAATTTACTTATATGGCTTCCAGTGGCTGTAATAGCTAAATGGCTGCAGTTGTCATGTGGGGATATATAAATTCCACCAAAGGGAAAACCACAGTTCCTGGTGTTATAAAGTGGAAAAAAAGAAGCTTTCTAGCATTGTACTTTTCTCATCTATCCCAATTTTACCAACTGCAATGCTGATTAACATACTAATAGCATTCTCTGTAACACCCCAAAAAAGATTCCAGTTCAGATTATCCATTAAAAAACTACAGTGATAGTGTCTGCTAGTTGTAATAAGGAACACACTAACCTGCTAACGGTTTCTTTAATGTAAGCAGGCTCTTTTTCAAAAAAATAATTGCCCCAAATTGGAGGAGTACCGGCACTGTCTAAACATTCATAGCATGCAGCTAAGGAGCAGGCTTTTCATTACAAAGTTCTACTCTTTCCACTTGGATTGTTTCTGCTCTGAATGGTCTTGTTTGCTACTCTCTTGTTTCCCTTGAAATTTTCTCATTCTTGCACAATGTTAGCAACTGACAAAGCCAGGTGTCTGCAAAGATACAGAAGAATGAGAACACTTGGAGTTACTTCTCAGTTTCTTCCCTACTTGTACCCCCTGCTGACCATTAAAGCATCTAAAATCTATTTTTTTAAAAAATAGGCATGCTGCTGCCACCACTCTGGAAGTTCAGGCTCCCGTGCAATTTTTGATGAAATAATCCCAATGTTTTCTAGGAAGCAATCCCAGAAATGTGAGACCTAAAGGGGTTGTAATGTTGGACTGGTATTTGAGAACTCCTTTTTCAGCCACAAAGCTTACTGAATGACCTTTGACCCTTAACTTACCTGACAGGACAGAGTTCCCAAAAATGTCAGGAGACATTTTGGGTGGTGCTTGAGGAAGGTGGAATTTGGGGAAGATATATAATTTCCAGATGATGCTCCCCTAGTCTGTATAGCCTTAACCATAAAGACTAGGGAGAACTTCTAGAGAGGCTTTTTTCCCTGCTTAGGGGCAGAAAGTTGGAGATGGTAGTGGGAAATTCCCTGACCAGGGCAGCTAAATAGGAGGCCTATCACAGGCCTGTTGTGAGAATGCAACAGAAAAAGGGAAATCATGTATTTACCTTGAGCGGTTAGGTGGGGTGGAATAAAAATGTGCCCGATAGAGATGACTCATTCTGCAGCATGTGCCCAGTTCACCTGATTAGGCTGTTGCTAGAAGGCATGGGAGGTTCAGTTGCCAGGAAGAGATGGCTCATTTTGCAGCATGCACACCATGATCAGGTTGCTGCTAGGAGGTGGAGGAGGATCAAATACCTGGAAGAGGTGGCTCATTCTGCAATATGCGTGCCCCATTCCTCCAATGAGGTTGTTGTTCAGAAGAGCGGGGAACTCAATTCCAAAGAAGAGATGGCTTGTTCTGCTGTGTATGTGCCCTGTTCTCCCAGTTAGGGTGTTACTAAGGAAAGACTCAGTTGCCAAGCAGAGATGGTTTGTTCTGCAGTACATGTCCTGTTTCCCCAATAAGGCTGCTTCTAGGAGATAGGAGAGGCTCAATTAGCTAGCTGTGATGACACGCTCTGCAATGCATGGTCCCCATTCCTTTGATTAGACTGCTCCTAGGAAGTGGTCAATCTACCTCCTTTTAAATGTATCTCTGGCTGTGACTATCACCACATCCTTGGGCAACCAGTTCCACATTTTAGCCCTTCACTGTGTAAAGAAGTATTTCCTTTTGTCTATCCTGAATTTCTTCCCCTTAGCTTCATTGGATGCCCTCAACTTCTAGTACTTTGGGGGAGGCTGAAAAAGTTCTCTTCCCTGTGCATAACCTCTATCATGTCCCCCCTTACTTGTCTCTTTGCTAAAATGAAACAGGGCTGCACATGGTGCCACTGGATACACTGGATATGGCTATCTTGATTAATGGTTATGTGTTACATGTAAATATACTGGTCTTTATGTCACTACGATGTCAAAATTTCTGTAATTGCCTAACATGTGCTTTAAATCTTTGCAATGCTGTGGATTCCTGTAGGTGTCAGTCGTTTAGCTTGGCTAACCAATGTCGTTTTTACAGAATAAAGACTAGGCAGTGAGCTTCTTTGGTTTGAGTTTAAATTTCCCCCATTGTATTGACTTCCCTGCCACATTTCTGTCTTACTGGAAAACTGATTACCTGAGCTTGCAAGAGCTCTTGTTTTAGGAGAGGCCACCCTTCACTTCCAGCATTTTTGCCATGGAATTACTCTCACCATGCCTCTGAGTTCATTAAGGTCTGTCTAACATCTAACATACATTTCTGGCTATGAACTCCCTTGGCTCCTGACAACAACAGGAATTCTAGGAGGAATTCATAGATAATATATGGATAAGATAATGTAAAAATGTATTATTCATTAACAATTCACAGAGGTCAAGACAATTTCTTGCATCGAAAAGAGTTGTTGATTAGATATGTACATTACATATGTTGATTATATGCATATATATATAAAGAAAAAATACATATTGTCAAAGGCTTTCACGGTTGGAATCAACTGATTGTTGTGAGTTTTCTGGGCTGTGTGGCTGTAGTTTGGTAGTTTTTTCTCCTAATGTTTGACCCACATCTATAGCTGGCATCTTCAGAGGCATGTCACAGTAAGATGTGTTTCTCTCGGTGGCCCAATGTGGAGTGATTGTGTGGTAGAGTATATGTTTTGACCACCTCACAGAGAGTGTGAGGTGCATTTGCATGTGTCCAGGTGGAGTTCAATTGCAGTTGCATTTACATGTGTCAGGTTGGAGATCTGAAATTATAACTGATCTCCAGATTACACAGGTAACTTACTTATTATTTATGTTAAAAAACACATGTATTCCACTTCTTGAGAAAATGGCTGTTTTAGAAGGTGGACCATATGACATTATACCTTACTGAGACTCCTCTCCTCCCTAAACTCCACTCTCCCAGGCCCCACCCTCAAATCTCCAGGTGTATTCAAACAAGAAAGTGGCAACTCTCTATCATGTAACTTGGAGGAGTGGGGTGGAATGCTTAACCACCTTTCCACTCCCAATTGGTTTTCCTGCTTGTTGCTTCCTCTCCACTTTACAAATATAGATTATTTCCGTCTTCACTGTCTCTCACATAGTACTTCCAGATAAGGATTATGAAGCTGTGAAATAAATAACACCTGTTGGATAAGTTCTCTGCCCTTGAAGGATTGTTCTGTATAATATAATTTAAATTACATGAATCTATTTTTATGAAAACCATAAAGCAGGCCAGGGGAGTTCCCTGAGAGACCGTTCCACAGAATGATGGGCAGAGTCCCAAGTAATCAGTCCTGCCATCATGCCCTCATTCCCTAATGTGTCTGCTTGCTTAACTCACCACATTAGTAATCACAAAGAGGAAGAGACACTTAAAGGATAAATCATTGTCCTCTTATACTGCTGTAGTCCTGTAGCTTCAGTAGCAAGCATGGTGGTTAGATGGCAAGGATTAGATCTAGACTGGGAAGAGGCAGTTTTTTCTGACTCTTTACCTGCATAGGTTCAGTGGTTCGGTCACAGTCAGCGTAATTTAGGATTGGTGAGAAGACAAAAAGGAATGACCCTAGTTTATCTTGTGCCAAGTTCCCTGTAGAAAAAAAAATGAAATATAAATTGGAAAGAGACAAAATGGCAACACGAAATTCACTTCTGGCAGTGAACTGATCATTTTAACCACTGGCTGGGTAAAGAACTATTTCTTCTAGTTCATCCTGAAACTATTGCTCATCAATTAAATTGGGTGCCTTCAAGTTATAGTAGTCAAATAGAGGGAGAAAAAGATCTGTTTATCAGCTCTCTGCTCCACCTTCTATGGCTGATTATGCACTTTCTAAATGCTCCATGGCTTAGCCAGGGGGTGTACCTGCTGCCGGGCTTTTCACCCTACTTGTAGTTCCTCTATGCTATCCAGCTCTGCCTTTGCTCTAGTCAGGGCCAGTGAGGGAATCCCCAAATGGTTCCCCACAAACCCCAGGCTTTCCCATAAGCACTGCTTAAGCACCACAAACTCTTCCGTAGTCTCTTTCACACATGTGCAGGCAGCCTCTGTTTCCCGTGTTTGGATTGGCTGAATCTCGCCCCATTCCCTCCACTCGCTTTTACTATTCAGTTTTACATGACTCTGAATACAAATCAGGCACTGAGAATCAGCACCCTCACCCCCCCCTCCCCATCTAAAATTCTTGTGTGTGCAACGGGATCGCCATCCTCCACCACCCCTCTGTTTAAAATGTAAATCTAAAATCCTTGCATGTGTGAGAGGATCGCCGCCCTCCCGTTAGCGGCACCTGCACACGCCACTTTTCTGCTCAAGGTTTCACCCTCCTTTCTAAAAACCAAAGTTTCTCCCTCCATTTTTTCCATTGCAAGGGGGAGGGCACCGTTTCTCAGCGCCTGTCCATTGGTGAGGCAGGCCAGAGCAACGAGGTGGGAAAACCGGTCCCATTTCTGCATTGGAGGAGTTTTGCACATTGGCAGAAGCCTCCAGAGCAACAAAGGGGCATTTCAAAAGGACCTTAACCTTTGCGGATCAGGAAATTCGCAGAGGAAAGCCATTGCCACAGGGCGGCTCTGAAGCAGAAATGTGGCAGCCACACTGCAGCACCAGGGGCTGTGCAAAACTCCCACTTGCATCAGGACATTCCCCATGCCAACAAAGGGGAAATTTCGGCATGCAAAATCAGCCTATCATGTCCCCCAACATATCTTCTTGGGTGAAAGTTCCCATGTTTATTTGGCTGGAGATTCTATAACATGCTACTTACCACCTCTCTGGGTCCAGTTTGTGTAATACCCTGGCACCTTAAATACAGCCATGGTAGTGTTCAGGGCACCAGTGGAAAATAAGATACAGAGATTAGAGTAAAAGTGTTTTCTCGCCTTTTCTTCCTGCCATTACCACCACAGTGGTATCCATTGGGAGGAGAAGAGGAGATGAGAAGTACAGAGAAGATGGGCTCTTCCCTGCACTGTTGTAGTTGGAAAAAGATTGGGAGGTTAAATGTGACTTTCAAGTGACTTTCAAGAGCAAACACAGTACATGGTTA
Source organism: Sphaerodactylus townsendi (assembly GCF_021028975.2). Classification (NCBI taxonomy): domain Eukaryota; kingdom Metazoa; phylum Chordata; class Lepidosauria; order Squamata; family Sphaerodactylidae; genus Sphaerodactylus; species Sphaerodactylus townsendi. Next base: position 38,347,939 of record NC_059427.1, on the reverse strand, counting down.
GAGTGTAACACTTGGATCTGAAGAACCCAGATTCAGATCCTCAAGTTTCCATGAAGGTTGCTAGGTAACGTTGGACCACTCGTGAGCTAACCTACTTCACTGGATTATTGTGAGAATAAAACTGAGCTACTGGGAGGTGAGGCTGGAGGAGGACTCATCTCTTTTCAACATGTTTTCCATTTGGTGTAAAAAATAGGTACCATATATACTCGTGTATAAGTCGGCCCGAATATAAGTCGAGGCACCTAATTTTGCCACAAAAAACTGGGAAAACTTATTGTAAGTGGAAAAAAGGGTCAACAAGAACAATATGGTATCAACAATAACTTTAAAAGTACAAAAACCTTAGCTCAATCAGCAACCAAGCTAAAACACAAGAGTTAAAATCCTTCAAAACTGGATTCCTCATCATCATCTGTATGTCCAAATGTAACCCAACTTAGATTTTAAGAGGGATATTATCAAAAATGGAAAAGGAGTTCAAGTCTTTGACAGTGTGATCCTACCTTGTGACCCTTAACATTCACCAGACTTACAACAAAAGAAACTTTAAATCTGTTTTCTGTTTTATAAATAATAGTGTGCAGTATAACAATGAAATATGGCAAACCAATACAGAAACATTAATAAGACATCCCCTGAAAATAAGACGTAGTGGAGGTTTTGCTGATGTGCTAAATATAAAGCATCCCCCGAAAGTAAGACGTAGCAAAGTTTTTGTTTGGAAGAATGCCCATCGAACAGAACACCAGAGCATGCAGCTGTAGAGCGAAAAAATAAGACATCCCCTGAAAATAAGACATAGCGCATCTTTGGGAGAAAAAATTAATATAAGACACTGTCTTATTTTCGGGGAAACACAGTAGTTCTGGCCTGCTATGCAAAACAGACTAGCAGGGTCTCAGTCCCTTACAGTTCTTTCTAGCCGGGTTCTGTGGCACTGTTGATGGACTTGCAGCTTTGCTGTTCTTTGCTGAGTCCTCTCCTTATTGTCAAGCCTTCAAGGGTAGCCCTGAACTATGCAAAAATAGTTCATAACAACTGAATGCCAGCTACAGGCCTCTTAACAATTCTGAGAAAAATAATATTTATATAGCACCCATTATAACATTTTGTAAAAGGAAACCAAAATACAAACTAATAGTCAATCAATATAAACACATTATCTCCTTCACAACAATTAATACAAACATTCTCATACCTGAAATATGCAAATGCAGTTCATAACTGAACTCTGAGGAACTGAATTCTGAGGAAATGGAACCTTTTCTTCCTTATATGGAAAATCTGAGCTCTTTACCTCCCCTTAATGGACCCTGGATTACACAAACAGAGCTTAGCTATAGTAGAGCACCAGTTACCATATTTCCTTGAGTATAAGTCGACCCGAATATAAGTCGAGGGAGGCTTTTTCAGCATTAAAAATGTGCTGAAAAAGTCAACTTACACACGAGTATTTCACCCCTCTTTAGAAGTGAACAGACAGGTAAATAATATACATGTCATAAACAATACATGCTTCTTTCTCATACAATGTGGTCATCACCCTTCCAAATCTAGGGAAATTTGACATCAATGGGTGATATGCATGGGTTGCCCCAATCATATCTACTTTGCTGTGAGTGTAATGACTGCTGAGGTAGTCAGCCACAACATATAACAAGAAATAAGGAGAGCTGAAATAGTTAGCATTGCATGAGGTAATGTGGATAATCGTAAGGAGATATGAAAGAGCATTTGTAGGCAAGGATAGGCTTTGATATGCCTCTAAAATCCTTAACATAAGCAGGATATAAAAAAGCTTGTTTTGCCAAGAGATATCATGATATTTGTCAGTAATACACAGCAGTTGCTTGAGCAACTGATTAAATGGGGGCTTTGAGTCTAAAGGAGTCAAATTCAACAAGGAAATCTCTTATATTTTTAAAAATAAAAGCTACTAAGATAAGAGGTGGGGAAGAGAGAGAGAGTTGTTCTTGAGGCAGGGCATGCTGAGATCTCCCTTCTCATACACAAGCCATGAATCAGATCTATTGAAGATTCTTGTCTTTCACATTTGAAAAAAGAATATGGACAAAGGGAGTTCAAGAGGGAAGATAACAAGCAAAAATAGATATTACAAAAAACAAAGGAAACAATGTATCACTCATTAGACCAGTGGTGGTGAACCTTTGACACTCCAGATGTTATGGACTACAATTCCCATCAGCCTCTGCCAGCATTGGCCATGCTGGCAGGGGCTGATGGGAATTGTAATCCATAACATCTGGAGTGCCAAAGGTTCGTCACCATGGCATTAGACAATCTGAATGAGTGATTCCTCTCCTATGGAAACAGTACAGAAACCTTAGTATTAGAATGTCAGGGATGAATATGCAATAGCTGAAGGAATTGGGAAGGCTATAAAGCCGTATACAGTCACTATGGTAACAATAAACCTAATATGCTGTGAGAGGTTAAGCTGGACATTATACTTTAACAAGAATAGTAAAGGGTTGGAGAAGAACAGCCACACAGATGTCAGAGTATTAAGTGGGCATGTGCTTGTTCTGAAGAATTTAGCCTGGTTCTGAACATGCTCTCTTTTAACATGAAACACTTCAATACTGGGTGTTTGGCCTAGCTTGAGTGCTGTTTGGAAACCCCCTTCCCACAGTCGACATAGCATTATGGTGCTCCTATGCACCTTCTGTCTTTCCCTTGGTTTTCCTGAGATCTACAGTATTTTTGTAAATATCACAGCAAAACTGGGGGGGGGGGGGGGGGCTGCCATGCAGATAGCAAAATCTGCATCTTTCCTAGCCCAAACTACATCATCATCTCCCTACCCCAGTCCCTCATGATAGCCATTTTCTCCCACTATGCCACTAGGGGAGTTATGTCATCTATTAATTTAATTTCCAACTGTATCCATTACCTGCAGATACTTAAATGTCCCCCACCCTTGCTACTGCCATTCCTTCTCTGTTTCTGTCTTTTAAAAAATCAGCCATGGCTACTGTCATTTCCCTCCTCCAACTACTATTATTCCTTTTCTCTGTGTGTCTGTCCCTTTTTTTCCATTACACCCATGCTGCCTTTCAGCTCCCGCTGCAAGTCATGGGTGCTTTCTCCCCACTGTCCAACCTGTCCATTGCCACCTCCTCCCTGAGCCTCTCCCAGCTCCCACTTGCCCTCACCACAGCTGTCCCACTGCTTCCACATCAAGGTCTCCTGTGGCCTTTCCCAGTTCCAGTCTCTCTGTCCCTGGAAGTTGCTGAACTCTATTACTGCCTCACCTTTGAGTGACTACCCCCTTTCAGTCTGAACTTTCTCCCACCTCTTCTATGGTTCCCAACTACCTCTCAGCTGGTCCATGGCTTCCTTTCAACAGCCCTAGTGGCTAGCAAACATTCCCCAAGCACCTGAGGTTCCTTATAGTCCTATCATCATTTTCTCCAGCCAGGCAATCTTCCAGGCAGTCCAGAGATGCTTTAGACATCCACTGCCATGGAGACTGGATCAGGAGCCATTCCAAGCATTCTGGGCTCCATCTTTGCTGCAGCCAATCCCTCTCCACCTCAATAGTAAGTGCATTGTCTGCACACCTGCAGACAACACTTCAAAAAAAAATCAGGGGTATTTAACCCTCCACCTTTTTTGTTTTCAGATTTTTCTGCAAAATTGGGGGGGTATCCCCATCTCCAGATTTAAGTATCCACAGACTAGGGCCATGGTGGCGAACCTTTGGCACTCCAGATGTTATGGACTACAATTCCCATCAGCCCCTGCCAGCATGGCCAATTGGACTACAATTCCCATCAGCATGGCCAATTGGACTACAATTCCCATCAGCATGGCCAATTGGCCATGCTGGCAGGGGCTGATGGGAATTGTAGTCCATAACATCTGGAGTGCCAAAGGTTCGCCACCCCTGGACTAGGGGTACAGGTGGGAATTAGAAACATAGATAACAGCAGTAAAAGGAGAAGCAATGAAAAACATATGCATTTATGAACTGAAAATTACAGCTGTGGAAGCATCATCAAGTGTTCAAGACTGTGATAGTTTCCCACTTCTGATGGTGACTATGAGAATCCCTTATGCTGATTAATGCAACAGAAAGAAATGGCTTAATGAGGGAATGTAATGTCTAGAATGATTAAAGGAACAAGTAGGCAAGTTCAGGTTAGTTTTTGAACACTGACAAGTTTGGTGGTGATTTTGATCATTGTTAGTGTCCACAGGATCAGAGGAAAATGTGATGATCTTGTTGGAAATTTGGTTAAATATGGATCAGCGCAGCCCTGTGAGTGCAGTAAAGGAGCTCCTCCAAACAGATACATGCAAAAGGGAACACTTACATTTATTTTAAGTATCTTCAGATCACAAGCATTGTTCCAGGCAAAAAGTAGATAGATACTAAAGAGATAACTTTCCGTATAATAAGTGGGCATTCTAACATGCTGTCACGTATGTGCGAGTATGATTTGCTTCTGTGGGGAAACCCCAGCAGGAGCAGGTAGCCATTAAATTGTGCTCAGTGCAAAGGAGAAGAAAAAAATGGCTGCAGGGTGAAGATGTAGGAAGTTGGTGGGTGGAGCCTTAGACATGGAGCACGAACAATAGAACAGCTTAAAGATACAGTACAGTAAACCTTTATTAGACATAAAGCTTAAAGATACATAGCGCCCCCATTGTCCACGCATGCATAACTCGCTTATTCCAACAGATATTTCGTGATTAATTAATTTACAAGAATGGCTATCATCTTGTAAATACCTCTTTATTAGCATTAGGTGCTTTAGCACCATTAGTAGGATTTCAGACCTTTAACATTTAATCTTCTTTTTACAGGAAGTGAAAACTAGGCCTCACTGAGATCAGTAAGCATGATATTATTGAGTGCAGTGACACTGGGCTTACGTTAAAGTTTTCTCATTTCTTCCCCTAACCATTTAAATGACACTGATCATTGGGTGCATTGAACTACTTCTGTTAAAAAACGAAGTTCACAGCTTTTGCAGCATGCCATGCCATATGTGTGAGACAGGATAGTAAAGAAAATGATTCAAAACCCCAAGAGAATCTGAATTGCGCTGGGGTGACTAATATGGGAATAACCTACTTGTAATTAAAAGAGATAGATATCTTCAAGTCAAAGGAATGCAGGCTCATTACTTTTTTTGGTCTCCTGTGTAAAATGGTCTCATTTATCTTGTCATGAGAACAATGTAATCCACAATATCTGCCTTGTCTTGAGAAGCAGATTGGTTTTAAAGGAGGACATGCCACACTGGGAAGGGGGGGGAGGAAAGGTATATGTTATAAATCCTTGCCTCAGGAAACCCTTAAAGTGCACAAAAATGTCATTGGTTTCTTTTGAGTGTCTTGACGGAAGCTATAATTGTCTGCACCTATTTTGGAGTTCAGAACTTGTCCAGTGGCAAAGTCTACTAATAGGTGATAAGATTTTTCAGCAGAAAAAAAGTGAAAATGAGAAAAGTATTCAAAATTATATAATATTTAAACTAGAAAGTTCAGGGATACAAGGAAGTTTTTCATGCAAGTCTCTCTGGTAACAACTTTGGTAACAGATAACACATTACATGTTATAATTATAAGGTTGTCTCCCCCCCTACACACACACACCTTCTGCCACCAATCCTAACAGTCACCAATTTTGTGCAACTCGGAGTGCAATGATACCAATGATATTATGTCAGGCATTGTATTTGCCAAGACATTATAGAAAGACATGGATTCAATTTCTTTTCAAGTGACTTTCAAGAGCAAACACAGCACATAGTTAAAGCATCAGATTTGGATCTGGGGAAACCATGGGTTGGTTGCCACGCATCCCCAGAACATCTAGTTTGTGCCTGAACAGTATAAATGGCATTTTTAAAAAACCATACTGGGCCCACAGACTTTGGATGTATAACCGCTAACAATTCAAAAGTCAAACTGCAACAAAACTCACAGCAAAAGAGCAAAAATGAATGAGTGTAAGAGAGCCTATTTGAATAATATGAAATGACACAATTTAACATGATTGGTAGTTGGCAGGTTAAGCTATCATCCACAAAGTTTCCTCAGTCCAACACTGATTGCTGAAAGTGATTTATTAGGAAGTAGGGTGCATGACCACTTGCGATATGTAATCAATATACACAGGAGAACAACTGTTTTAAGGCACTGGCATAAATCTGTGCAAGGTTTGCACTTGGATTACTGGCAGCGTAATTTGCCTTTCTGTGTAGCATCTCTAAGAAGCCCTTTAGCTTCATTAAAAAAAAAACTTGTCTGCTGTTCACTTAAGATAATGCTCATTGTAGGATCCCACCCACCCCTTCAATATACATTAACAATTTTTTTTTTGGGGGGGGGGGGAATAGTCATATTTGGTCCCTTACTGAGGTACATCTGGTTCTAGAGCCATAGGTTTCAAACCTAAGCTACAAATTAGCTCAGTAGTCAGTCAGTCAGAAACCTTTATTGAGCTTCAAAAGGAAAATCAGCAAATAGAATTATACATAAGTGAACTAAAAAGAATATTCAAAAATATACAAAGATAACATAAGCAGAAAAAGAACCCAGAAGGTTAATTCAGAGTATTAATCAGGAAATTGGCCACCATTCCCAGTAGTATAGGATCCTGATAATTCAGAAGATAATTCAATTTGGAGTTAAGAGAGCAAGGGCCTGCCAAAGTTGGGGTCTTAAGAAAAAAAAGTTGGGTCTAAATTCACTAAATTTTGGACAATGAACAAAATATGCTTGAGTGACACTTCAAGAATTAGCCAATAAGTACAAGTGTGCTTCTGGTGTAGAGATTTCATAAATCTCCCTAGAGGTGATGTGTGAGGAAATGTGTTGGTTTTTGCTCTAGTAATCACCAATCTCAGCTTAGGGTCATACAGTATGTTTACATAACCATCTATCCATTATTTCCTGGGTATAATATCGAAATAAAGTGTGTGTGGGGGGGGACAAACTCCTTGCTTTGCCAATTAATAATTGATAATCCTGGTCAAATAATCACTCCTTAATACAATGGAGGATCTCATTTGTTGAGAGCATATGAAGTTGGTCCCAAGTAAAACCCAGGGAAAAAATCTTGGATTCAATAAAGGTCCACCAGGCAGAAAGTTGAAGTTCAGGAAGGGCAAGATAGTTAAGGCTGTTTGAGTTGTGAAAAAAGCATTGCCAGATCAGAATGTAAGAATAATCCACGTTTGTTGCCTTTGGCCGTTTCCCCACTCACCTTTTGTTGCACGCTACTCACTCTAAGTAACGCGGGTTCCAGGGGCACTCCCCACTACCGGAGCGGTGACAACGCAGCCACCACGATTCTGCCACCCTCACGACCCCTCAGCATGCGTCATTTCTGTTCCTGTTCAGAACAGCGCCTTTTGGGAAACCCCACACGACTACCTGCAGTGGGGAGCCTGACTGCGCTCTCAAAAAACTCGAAGCTTACAAAACCGTTTTGCCTCTGCTTTTTTTTTAAAGTGAGGAAATGGCCTTTGTTTCCAAAAGATGCTGTCCTGCCTCAAGGCAAAGAGCGCATAAGGTACACAGTGGGGGAGCCTAAATAGTTTTGGAATCTAGATTGTATTCGCTCCAATGAAATGTGCCAGGCATCAATCCTGCCCAATAGTGTTGCTCTCCAAGTACCAGTTTGTAGGCTTGAAAGTGCTTGAAAAAATCAAAATCTTAGATTTAAGTGGGTTAATTGATAACAAATTGTTAACAAAATATTCACTGCATTCAAACAAAAGGCAGGTTAGATTGACCTTGGTAAGGGATAATAAGAGTGTGTCGTCTGTATTGGCAACGGCTCATTTTCTACGGTGGGACAATGTGTATCGACAGTTCTCAAAGTGGGAGTAAGGTAATTAACAAACTAATTGAACAAAAAGGGACCAAAGCACAGCTTTATTTGACTCCTTTGGTTACTAAAATTAGCTCAGTAATTGGGTATGTGAGGCTCTATCATGTTAAATCTCTTACCTGAAAATTTAGGAATATAAATCACACTGCATTGATGTGATACAAGTACATCTTACGCTGTGTGATACCTGTAAAAATTCACTCCTTGATGGATCTCCAGGTCCCTGCCGTGTTTACTATTGATCCATGTCTACTTGTGGAAGTCATGGCTGATGGTTATTATTTGTTTGTTTGTTAGTGGGTGGTTGCTCTTAATGGCTGCCAAACTCTTGGCAGACATTGACCAGGTGCTGGAACATGCTATGGAAGGATTCAGAAGATCCCTGTCAGGTTTCATGGACTGGAAACAGTTAAAGGCAGAAAAGACAACAGAAGCAGGGATTTATCACTAAGCACATTCCTGCATCATTTGATTAACATCTGCCTTGTACATTCTCAAAGACTATATTTTTTCCTTCTTCTCAAAAGACTCAGGTATAACTTTAAACCAGTTGTATACAGAATCAATCTAATGAAGAACCAGCCTGGTGTAGTGGTTAAGAGTAGGTGGACTCTAATTTGGAGAACCAAGTTTGATTCCCCACTCTTCCACATGAGTGATAGACTTTTATCTGGTGAACTGGATTTGTTTCCTCGCTCCTCACTCCTACACACAAAACCACCTGGATGACCTTACTGGATGACCTTATGCTAGTCACAGTTCTTTCAGGACTCTCTCAGCCCCACCTACCTCACAAGGTGTCTGTTGTGGGCAGAGGAAGGGAAGGAGTTTTGAAGCTGCTTTGTGACCAGTTATGATTGTGGAAAGCGGGATATAAATCCAAATTCTTCTTCCTCAATACATTCTGAACAGAAGACAGACAAGAGGTCTTAACTATATCTCTTTCCACACACAGTTGTTTTATGTTTTAAATTTCTTATATATTATGGAGAACTCCAAAACCTTTGCCTTTTTTGTGACATTTTGGTGGTCTGAAGGTATATTTTTAAAGCTCAGGCTGAAATAGTATATTGAGCTGGGTTCCTATTGAGGAGTATGGCCATCCAATCATAAAGATATTAGAATGAATAATCCAAGAGGTGCCTTGCTGAAGGTCAAAATGATCATAGTTTGGTGGCACAATATCAGACAGCACAAGGATAGAGTGAAGCATCTATCCCTGTGTCAAATTCAGGCATGCAAACAATTTTGCGGGAATGGGAATTATGCGTGCCTGTAATTGAAATGAGCTTTGGAAAATAAAAGTTGAAGTTACAGGTCGGGGGCAGGGGGGAGAGCAAGAAGTGATGCAGAAAAACATTGGTATGTCAAGAAGAAAGAAGTGAAAGCTGTAGACAAGATTGAATGTTTAATGGGTTATCTGATAGGTACATCTTCTAATTCCTTGCAAGAAAAGGCAGTATCTGTTGAGATTTCTCTAGTCTTTAATGAATTCCTTAACAGACAGATCATCTCTGACACCCAAAACATGATACTGATGCAAACTGCAGAATGAAATGGGTTGACCTTACAAGGGGGTAAACCTTCGAGTTTGCCTTACATTCAATCTGAATGAACATATCCAGATTAACTCATATATCTGAAGGTTACCCTAAATATTATGTTAGATGTCCTTAACAAGAACAATCATTTAAAATTCTTATGGTTTTTTAAAATTCAGGAAAGCCTACCTTTTCAATTGCTTTTTTCCAACTGGCTATTGTGGGTTCTATGGGCTGTGTGGCCATGGTCTGGTCGTTTTTGCTCCTAACTACCAGGTCACAGCAACACAGCTTGCAAAAACCACCACAGCCATTTGATTCTGGCCATGAAAGCCTTCGACCATACATTGTTTTTTTTTCACATCAACTGGCTCCTTCCCAAAGTTTCAAATTAAGGATAAGAAAAGGGAAGAGATGTGGGATAGTAAGATGATCCAATCCATCAAGCACACTTAGGAATCTGTTAATGATTTAGCACTGTGGAGGAAGATATGACTCAGTTTTAAAAGCTCATCGCTTCTTGTAACATTCAGCATGCTGGATTTGATGGCTTTGCTTGATGTGAGGTGAACTGTGGATAAAATAGGAGATTGACACATCGATAGCATCAGTTTTGTACATGAAGACACATGGGGTGTTTTGAGGAAGCAATGCACATCTTTCTGGTTTGCTCCAATAAGACCTGTTTACTTCCCCATTGCACAAAGTGCTGTATACTTGTGTGCTATGGCAGACAATTCATTCTGGCCAGGTGTATGCCCTCTGAAATTCCATCAAAGCAAATTTCCAGGCCAGTTTTTCTAAGGCAATGAGAGAACTCCTTCTTGATTTTGTGTGTCAATCAAGTCAGCAGTGTTTCTGATGAAGGCATGTGCAAATGGAAGGCGGTAGCACAGGGAGGCAAGGACAGTCCACCTCTGTAAGTCTTTAAATGTTGGATTCAGGGAAATGGACCACTCAAGCCTGAAAGACATGTCACTATGGTAACAGAACATGCATGTTTTGTTTTCAGTTCCTCTCTGAGAAGAAAGTGCAACAATTTCTCAGTGGATTTTTAACACAGTCCAGTAGGCAGGCTACTAAAGTTCTGTAGTAAAAAATACCCTCTGATACTATCATCTGTGTTTCAGATGCATTTGATACATGTTTTTTTTTTCAGTTGCATATCCCAAAAGTTTCTAGAGGCTTACTTCAGAGTACTGCTGTTCAGGTGAAACAGAGGGAGAAAAATAAAGAATGAGACAATAAAATAATGACAATATGAGGGAAAATGTAAATAACCCGAACCAGCTGCCTACTTTTAGACTACAATAGTAAACATATTTTGTGTTCCTATGGTTAAAATGAAAGCAGAATATTTATTTTAATTATAAAATATGTATGCTATCTGTTTGCCCAACCAGGGCCACCAGAGAAGCTAAAAGTGTGTTTGTGTACATATGGGATTCCAGAAGCCAGAGGCCAAAAGCCAAGGGCAATTTCCCACCACCACAATCTAAAACGTACCTTCCAGGTAGGACTAGAACTACCACAAAAATGGTATCTTCTAGTTCCAACCTCAAAAAGACCAAGAGGATACTATGATCATCAAAAGTAACTGAAAGGTCCAGGGGAATTAACATAATTGCACTCTCTAGATCCATCTCCTGGTGGAGGTAATCCACCAGGACAATGTACGCTATTTCATCCCCATAGCTAGGCCTGAAACTAGACTGGAAGGGATTGAAAGAATCCACTTCACCCAGAAATCGCTAAAGTTGTCCAGGAACAGAGGTGGAGCAACAGGAAATTGCGCCCGGTGCACATGTGCCCCGCCACGGTGTCACCCACTTCAACCCTGGAATGCCCCCAGAATGCCCCCACTGCACCCCCTCCACAGCCCAGCCATGCCTTCGCTGCTACTTCGCCTGGGGCAACACGTCCACAGTCCCATGGGTGCTACGCCACTGTCCAGCAATCACCAATGCAATCCACATAGTATGAACAATTTCATTCTTTTGCCCAGGTGCTCCGCTTCTAGGAAAAAATTGAGTATTTTCACTCTCCCACCAAAAAACAACACGCCCCCCTAACACACACAAAATTCAGAATGATAAAAATTTGTCAAATAATGACAACTTTAGCCAAGATATCTTATTTGTTGGACCATCCTGCAGCTGTCTCTAAAAATAATATGATTTCTGTCACCCTTCCACCTGAATCCATGCTTTGTCCAGGGATCCATTCATGGGTATCAATCCAATATCATTTCTTACCCCAAAACTTGTCTGAAGTGGTACTGAAACAGTTGACTGGGTTCAATTTTGGCAGCTAAACTGACTCAAAATTATTCCTAAACATAATTCATCACCCTTGGTCTTAGATGTGAAATTTACCAAATTGAATAAAGTTAAAATTGCAAGATAGTTATCCTAAAGACCCTAAAAATGGCTGAACAAAACTATCTGAATCAACAACTCCGGCAACTTGACAGCTTCCATTATCAAGGCTGTATAGCTATTCCAAGCCATTAAGGACCATTAAAGCACTTTTCTCAAGTCCCTGATCACCCATCAGTTTGTTAGGCAAAATCATAGTGATAAGCTCTTTCGGGCTAATCAAGAGAGACAAATTCATAACACTATTCATTATCTATCAAGCAGAACAAAAATAAGTAATTTGAACCAGTTTGGAGCAATGATTAACCAATTGCCACATTTTAAAAAGAATATTTAAAATGCACAAGTTTGCGGGGAATTATCATACACTAAAACAAGGACATCTATTTTATGTGAATGTATCCTTTAAAAAGATCTAAACTTTCTTGTATGAGTATTTCTTCTGCATTTAATAAAGATCTGCAGCTTTCCGATGCAGAAGAATTTATAATAGCAGGGCACAACCTTGTTTTGTGCATTAATGATCCCACGATACTAACTACCACCTTCTAGTTCAGTAAACCCAATTATTAATGAAGATTAAAACCTCCTGTTTGCCCACAATAATATATGCCAGGGTTAAATAATTCACCTCTTTATCAGACTTTAACCACCCTGATTAAGACTAACCGCGATAGGATGGTTAAAGGCAATAAAGAGTAATTAGTCCACATTAACCACTCTTGGAAATCTTAATGGAAAATAAAAGTCCTCAGAAACAGGCTTCTGTAGTTGTTAAAGGGAAAAGGGATACTGGGACAACCCCCATTAGCTTACAGGTTCTAATTCAACAGATAAAGACAACTAGTCCCTTCATACACAGGTATGGAAAGAACATAGAAAAATTATCATTACACATTTCAGGATGTCCTGAATATGCGGAACAGTCTAGTTCTGATCCTGTGGCTTGAGTTTACTACTGAGCACGACGTCAGCCCAACTGGCAGCCAATGTTCAGTCCATAAAAGTTTCACCGCCCTCCTTCCTGCATAACGTCTTCTTAGAACTAGAATAAAAGATTCAGGTTTGTGTAACAGTTTTGTTGCAAAACCCCAATATAAAGCAGCCCATGGGTAAGGGATTATTGCAGACTAGAAGGGTAGGACTACAATGTCAACCTCAAAAGGCAATTTTTTTTCATATATGAACTCAAATATGAATTTATTATAGCCGTGCAACTCAGAAAAAAAAGTTCTTATCAAATGCCTCAAGCACCCAAAAGCTAGAAATCCCAGGAATTTAAATAATGCTAAATGAGTTCATTCAAAAGCATTTCTTCTTCACTTGCAATTAAACAGGATGCAGATTAGACACATTGGGTTGGGCTATGGATTCTGCAGCAAGAGAGGGAAAGAGCAAGGAACAGGGCTTAGAAAAATGCTTGCTAATCAAATAACATGAGTGTATAACACAAACTCATTCTCACTCCATTAGTGATAGTGATATATCCTCTGAGACTTCAAGAACAAATATGCCCACCTCAACCTGGATATAACTGTACTATAATGCACTGGTAGAGTCCAGTGATAGGGGAATCCATGTTGTCCCTGAAATTTAATTGTCAGGGAGTTCTGGAACACTAAAGAGATGCAAATGTGAAAAATGTGTATAGTGAATATAGATATTGTGTCCGTTCCCATAAGGCATGTTTTCAGCAAACATTTTGAAAGAATCTGTTCATGTACCAATTTATGAGTTACAGATTCAACTTGAAACATTGTCTGACCAATACCTGCTGAAAGCCAAAGTGAATGAGGGTCCAATATCCCTCACAAGAGAAGTTAAAACAGTTGGCCCATGGAAGCTCATGAATCCTACTGGATTCCAGAACATTCTAGGGAAATTTAGAATATTTATTTATTTATTTGATTTATTAATCGCCCTCCCCCAAAGGGCTCAGGGTAACGTACAGCATTAAAATAACAGTAATTAAAACCTACTATTCAATATTTAAAAACAAAGACACAGATGGCGATAAAACCCTCCCCCACCCCCACTCCACCCCTTGAGCCCACTGGAGGCCGGGACGGTGGGACATACTTCAGCCTGGCTGGCCAAATACCATACACATGCTGCAATGGGAATCTGAGTAGTAAATGGGTATAGGCTGGTGAAATCATAATAATGTATCATTATGTTGTCACTGTGAAACTTTTGATGTGACCTTAATTAATTACTAATGTATCCCATTCATTTTTTAAAAAAATTCTGCTGATACATGACATTCGTGCATCAATTGAGCCACCCTGCATCCTTTAAAGAAAAGTGGTTAAAATATTTAAATAAATATGCTACATATACTACACAAGGGCCAGGTATAATATTACTATGAGGACATAGGGAGTTTAGCTTGAATGCTCTGCTTGTATTTACTTTGTGAATTCATCAAGTGTGTATTGTTCAAGCATAATGTTACAATATTTGGTATGTACTGTATATAATGTGTTCTTTCTATCTTCAAAATTTTAATAAAATTTAATATTTTTTTAAAAAAAATACTACATTCCATTTATGCCACAAAATAACATAAAGGTAATCCTAAAATGTGTTGATTTGAATGGGGAAAAAATCCATATAGATGTAGTCCCTAGAACTCAACATAGCAGAAATTATTTGAAGAGCCACTGATACCCTTCTCTGCCATTACTTCATAATTACTCCATGAATGTCCTGACCTCCCATGACCCTGATACAGCTACTGCTGACTCAGATGGAGAAAAGGAGGAAGCATCTGATGGGCCATTGTTGCCAGCTGCTGACCCTCTTGCTCCTAACACAGCTGAAACTGACACTGACACTGCCAGATTGAAACAGACAAGCAGCTCAGATCTGGGTGATCCTGCAACACCCACTCCTCCTGACTGCAGACTCTCAGAGCCAGCTACTGTTCTCAGTCTGCCAGGCTCTCCCCCCACCACTGGAAAGGAGGTGCAGGCATTTGGCAGATTAAATGCAAGAGAGTAAGAAAAGTCTGAGGACAGTCAGACGACAGCTGCTCCGCTGATGATCCTGATTGCAACTGAAGCAGTTGACTCTCCAGCACATAACAATAACTGAGAATGTACTGCTTCTGTAGAAGCAACACATCTGTCTGGTTTGTGCTCTCACTTCTAACAACCTTGACCTGTCCACTTGCCTGACCCTGGACCAGCTGTGACCCCAGACTGCTTAAAAAATATCTCTTGGAGACCCCTCTGGTTTGGACTTTCTCTGTCTCACTGTTTCCTTGACTTACCTGAACTGCTTTGACTATGCTCTTGAAAATCCCTTCACTTGAGTACTCTCTGTCTACCTCCTTGGCTTGACCAGAGTATAGAACCATGCCTTGCACCTGACCCTGCTCTTTAAACCAAGTGTCAGGAGTGCGGTGTCGACAATGAACCTCTGTGCACAGATAGCAGCCTTCTGAATATCATTGCTAGGGAAGACAAGCAGAGGCCTTCAGCTGGTGGTCCTAGTCCACAGTAATCCAAAATGAGTTGTCTTTTTAATTATTAGATCCCACAGCCTAATCAAGCCAAAGAATATAGCCAGTTAGAAACTGTATAATTCTCTCTAAGCTTTGCCCCAAATATATGAAATTTTAGTGGGATGGTTAATTGTATATCTGAGATTGTAAGTGATGGTAAAAATAGAATATAACTATTTTAAGAAATAAACAAGTGAATACATTCAACACTGTTGATACCATTTGCCCGCACAGCACTCATTTCAGATATATCTGTTCCATCAACAGTACAAATCCTTAACAAGTGATGACCTACAACATTTGTGCCAGTGAGGATTTTATATGAATGGCAGAAGAGAGAAGCAGATGAGAAATAGGAAATGTTTTCAAAAAGGCAAATTGATCTCTTTGCATGTTGTTTTGCAGCAAAATTACATCAGCAGCACTGGGTTTCCAATGGCTCACTGGATCTTCCTTTTAATTACTTATTTCATGTATTTATTTCATTAGGTTTTTTTTTATGCTGTCCTTTCCCTTATGGGCTCAACTGAGCACTTTCCCATGTTTTTTTTATCATAGTACTGAAGTACTGTATCAGAAAAAATGCCTGTGTCGATGCACAATAATGCACATCCAATGCAAATTTCTATCATGTTTTCCTGGTATCATTTTTTTTTCTATTTTCTCCAACATCCCTCTTCTATATTCTGCCTCTTTCTGTTGTGAGGCAAATTGCTCCTGATCACAGGATAGACATTTCAGGCTATGACAGAAAATACTTTTTTTAAGGATTCCCATGGAAGGTCACAATGCTTGAAGCACAATACTTGTTATTTCTTTAAAGGCAATATGCACAGGGCTCTGAATACCTGGAGCTTCTGCGGGTTTATTTTTAGGAGGCAGGTACTTATCTTCTCACTTGCATGAAAGGAGGAACAACTGGTGGTTATTTCAAACGTTACTGGGCTCAGTTTAGCGAACACTGGATGTCAGTGGTACTCAAAACAAAACAAAAACTCCCCCAACCACAAAATATCAAAAAGACTCACAGTATTTTCTACAGCTTCTTCCAAGCTATTATGTGAATTTAAACTGCATTATCCTGCTTGAATCTATAGAAGTCTGGAATATCCCAATGTTGCCAGCAGTGCCTCACCTCCAATTTGAACAATGGGGAAACCTGCAAGGAAGAACAAAAAAAAGCCATTTAAGTGACCTCATGCTGTGTTTTGGGAGAAAAAAGAAGATTGTTAGATGGAACAAAAGAAGCCCATCCTCCAGTCTTAAGTCCTCTCCTAGGAGACAACCACATATTAGTAGTTTATAGTTGGCTAGGACCTTGTATGGTTTGCTTTGCATGGAGATGTGTGCTCAATCATACAGTAACTACCTATATCTCTATCACTTTGTTAGAAACATTTCTATCAGTCATCAGCTAAGAAAATATCAGATTTCCTATTTATCTGTATATTTATTTCCTGCCCATCACTGAAGTCCCTGGGTGGCATACAATCATAAAACACCCTTAAGCAATCTTAAAACCATCATAAAATCTATTCTAAAAACCAACCCCATCTCTCACCCTAACCATCCTAAAAATACAGAACCAATCCTCTCCCATAATCCCCCCCAAACACTAGGCTGGGGTTGAATGAATAGAGGACCAGTATGGCGATAGCAAGTACTAAATAAAAGGGGGAATGGGGGGAAGCACCACCCAGAAGGGATCAGCTGTATGTTCTGGTGCATGGGGGGGGGGGGGGGGTCTTAACTAGGCACCTAAACTCTTACAGAATTGGCATTTGATGGGCCTTTGCGTGGAGAGTATCCCAAAGCACCAGGGTCCACACAGAGAAGGCTCTCTGGGCAGCCCCCATGCCCCAAATATGGGAAGGTGCTGGAGACATCAGGAAGCCTCCCCCCACTGACCTTGGCACTCAGGCTGGTCTATATGGGTGGAGGCGTTCTTTCAGAAATATAGGGTCCACTCTATATATGACTTTGTAAGTCAATATCAGCATCTTGAATTGGACCTGGTAGTGACAGACATGAGTTCAGAAAATCAGTGTCATTCAGGTGTGCCTGCAATTGGGGTGCCACCACCCTCTCCAAATATCCAAAAGGAGAATATTGACCACTTGGCAGTAGTTGTTAAGCACTGTTGGATCCAGAACTGATCTCATCAGGAGGGGATGGATCATAGCCTCCTTTAAGTCAGCCGGTATCTCACACACCTCTGGGGTGGCATTAAGAACTTCCTGGACCCATCAAGCCAACCCCTCTTGACTAGCTTTAATCAGTCAAGATGGGCAAGAATCCAGGTGACAGATAGTAGGACAGACCCCTACAAGCACCCTGTCCATATCCTTGGGCTGCAACAATTGGAAATGATCCCAAACTACCTGAGAAGATGATATGTTGGACACCTCCTCCAGACTATCTCTAACTATGAGGCCAATTCCTGACAAATATGGGTGATTTCATCCCAAATGTGCCTTACAAACATGTCATAGTTGATTTCAGCAGGTCATGCCAATCCCACATTTCCCTGATAACTGGCATAACTAAGACATTATAAACTGAGGTTAATATCCTCAGGAAAGGAAGAACAGAAATAAACGCAAAACAGAATTGACAAATCCTGTGTTAAAAGAAACGGGATTGTCAACTCCTGCTGGGGAAATTTCTAGAAATTTTGGGGCAGCACCTGGAGCGGGAAGAGAGTTCTGCATAAATACAATATCATGCCCTATGATGTTAGATCCAGCTCCATTGAACATCCAGGTCAATGATAACCTCCTAAGACTCCTCCTCTTTTTGTGATGTCACTTGATCAAAATTTTAAATTTAAATTTTCTACCTCATATTCTTTCCTGTCTTTTTCTTCCATCTTCCATCACTTGAAGGCTTCTGTATGTATGTGTTCTTTTTGTCATATTAAACCTTTGATCCTAAATATTTCTGCTGTTTTAACTGACTGATACCCAGCTATGTTCTATTCACCCTAAAAAGTGTCTCAATATTCTCTTCTGTTTTTATTGGTGTTAAGAGAAAAAGTCAATTCTGAAGACCTACTAGAGCAGTGGTGGCGAACCTATGGCAGGGGCCATGCTGGCAGGGGCTGATGAGAATTGTAGTGCATGAACATCTGGAATGCCATAGGTTCACCACCACGGTACTAGAGGACATTAGTCAACATCTGTCTGATCCCTCTTTCAACTTCCAGTTTGTCCATGGTCTTTCGTGTCTGTAGTGGTGACAATCAATCCCTCTCTCCTACTCTCTGTGGTATATTGTAGCATTTATTTAGTATACTATAGGAGAAACAGAAGCCCTAAAGTATCCACTTTCTGTAGTGATTCTAGGATTTTCATTTCTCCTAGATTCTATGGTATATCATATAGTCTATCCTCCAACACTGCTGTTTTCTTCAGAGGAACTGATCTCTGAAATTCCAGGAGGCTGGTAAAGCAAGACAAGGCTAGCAATCAGTCACCAAAGAATATCCATATTGTGCTGTGAGAACAATACTACACACACCTTTGTATTTACTCAGGATTTTAAAAAATCTACCTACCAAATCTTAAAAGCCTGCCTGGTGTACTGTTTAAGAAAGGTGGACTTTGGAGAACCAGGTTTGATTCCCCACACTGTTAGCATGATCTGGACACAGAAATCCAAAAGGAGGTCAGAGCAAAAAGGTTCTCCACTTGATTTAACTTACAGAGTCAAGTATCCTGTTTGTTAGCTGACAGGTGCCTGAGCCTAACCACAAGCTAGCTTGTGTTAGCCTCATCCTATCACAGTTTCCAAGAAGATGTCTGCCTCTACTGTTCTTTGCAATATTAAGAAAAGTTCTTTGCTCTGTAACATTCTGGGTAGCCCCCACCTCTTGTCCAACATGTTGCTATGCAGAATAAGTATTAACCTTGCTAAATTAGCTTTTATAAGACGGAACTATTTGCCATACAAAGTAGTGCTGATGACATGGAAATTGATTCAGTGGTGGCGAACCTTTGGCACTCCAGATGTTATGGACTACAATTCCCATCAGCCCCTTCCAGCATGGCCAATTGGCCATGCTGCAAGGGACTGATGGGAATTGTAGTCCATAACATCTGGAGTGCCAAAGGTTCGCCACCACGGTAATAACTGAGCTAACTGCACCCACTTGTAATCTCTATAAAAGTTTATGCACACCTTTGATCTGGATCCTGAACCTTCAGGTAACCAGATATCTATCTGTTCTTGTGGCTATCTTGTGGCTATCTGAATAAACTATCTTCCTGGTCAAGAAACGATCGTCCAATTGCTGTTTGACCTTGTCCTGTTCGTGACTGCTGCCTTGGACAGAGGTAACAGTTTGAGGTAACAACACCTCCACATGAAGCCTGCTAGGTGACCTTGGGCAGACACAATTATCTCAGAACTCTCTCTGTCCACGCAATGTCAAACCATCTCCAAATATCTCTTGTTCTGAAAACCCTACAGAGTCACCATAAAGTTAGCTGTGACTTGACAACATGCACACACACAAGATCCAGGGTTGAGCTGAGAATTATGTAAACAAATAACAATCACAACTCTGTTTCCCATTTCTTTTCAGTCCTAGCTCATCTTTGAATTCTTCAGACAAAAAACTGGGTATAACTGAAAGTAGTCCATCTCTGCTAGGAGCTGCTGAAAGGCAAACCGTCAAGCAATTTCTGAGAGGCACAAGCATTCAGGACTGTGCAGGTGCTTATCTGAATCAGGGAACATTGCAAAAAATTCCCTGACAATCCAAGGATGATTAGACTGTGATAAATCCTTAAAGACCAGCACGAACAATCTGGAAAATCTCTCATTTCCAGAACCTTGTGTGATTGATGCCAGCCTGAAGGCCCAGTGCTCCTGTCCCCAATGGAACTGGTAACTCATGCTGCCTACCTGTACCTGCCTTCGTTAAACAGTGTGGGGTTGCCATCATATCCCTCCCACCACACTCCTAACACAATGTTAACTTTCAGAAATATATTCCCATTCGCTGGGGGAAGAAAAATCAAAATTCTATTAACAAGCTGTGTCAGTGTAATGATGAAAAGTTTCATCTGTTTTACAACAGATGGTCTTGTTCATGGGGGCATGATTCATTGTTCACTGCTTTCTGCGTCACCATAATATAGAGGAACTGTATGGTATCAGCAGGATTTACTAACTTCATTTTTCTGTTTCTTTTGAATTTGGCTGCTTTCATATTTCAACACGAATTTCTGAACAAAGCCACAACTAGGTGGCAAGTACAGAAATGAGGAGCCCAGAGATGAAACAGGCAGAAGAAATGCCAGGAAAAAAGCAGACACTTCTGATGTAGTTAAAGAATAACAACGCACTACACTCACAACAGGGAGGATTGAGGCCTTTTGCCACCAGTGATGAGCTATCAAGTAATGTGACTAGGACACAGAAGTAATTTTGAGGGAAAACTACAAAAGTGCAGTATAGGAAAATGATAAGTGATCAAATGTAAAAGTCTATAGGCTGAAGGATAAAAGTCCAAATATGCCACCAAAGACTTCTCGGGGGCCATTTTTTTCCATTTTACTAACATCATGGCAGGTGATTCCATGTGATGAAATGTTGAACTGCTATCCTGTATGCAAAGAAATGGTTTTTCCCCCTTGAGATTTGAAAGGAGCATTTAAACATTTTCTTCCTCTGGGCCAGAGGGAGGAGGAAGCCATTTTAGTTGCTTACTTGCCTCACATCGGTCACCTTTTCAAAAATGAAATTCAAGATACAGTAGGATGGGCCACCCCCCACCCTTCACCTCCATCCCGCATGCAGGTATCAGAGATTTGGAGGTCATACAGACAGAAGGACATCAGGAGGAATATTCCTGTAGGCAGCAGGAAAAACTTCCTTGATTGATCAGGTCAAGGAGGCAAAGACTGGGAATTCATAAAACTCTTGGGAGTAAGGGGGAAAATCTTCTTCTGGCTTGTACCATCAGAAGGGACACAGCTCTTGCTGTGGTCTGGAGAAGGCAGCCGCTATGCTTGGCCAAGGAACTGAAGGACATTTTCCAGGTAATGGAAAACATGTAGACAGCTGTAACATCCTAAGCATCAGAGCCTAGCTTATGATACCATCTGATAAGGTATATATAGAGGATGGGACAAAGGAATTGAGTTTATCTCTCATTTCTTTGGAAAACCTTGCTCAATCTGGTGCTGTGCTAAAAGTATGCTTGTAAACATTTTCTTCGTAATAAATACTTTTTAACTTTAGATGGTGGTAGTAGTTTTCTGTACCACATAGACTCCCACTGTCTCGGACATGCTATTTTAAATAGGTGGTGCCAGAAATGTGGGAAGGCTGGTAGTTGGCATGTGGCCATTTTTTCAGAGGCACTTCAAGTAGTAAATTGTCCCCGTGGTGCCCTGGAGTGGGGAAGCTGGAGATACAGAGATAAAGCCAGAGTTGGAAAGGAGGCTGGGGGGTCCTGACCCTCCCCAGTGGGAAATTCCTATGAAGGTCAGATGGTGGCAGCAGTTACTCTAGAGAGAAGCCCCTCTTGGTGTATTTGGGAACCCCTGGGCAGGGCAGAATACAGCCTGCAGGTCAAAACTTTTGAGTATCGCAACTGCTAGAATTGATTAGATCCCAACCATTTGAAACGTCATGTTCAAAGTGCATTCAGGAGAATATACTGAATCAAATTTTAATCCCACCTTTCCTCTAAAGATCTTGGGGTACTGTTTACATTTCTCCCATATGATCCAAACAACCCTAATGCTATTAATACTGCTTTAATGCTACTAGCGCTTTCAGCCCTGGGCTCAGCTTGGAGGAATGCTCTGTCAGGTGAGACTAGGGCCCTGCAGGATCTGACCCGATTTCACAGGGCCTGTAAGACAGAGTTGTTCCACCAGGCCTATGGTTGAGGCAGCAATGGCATTCCATTCAGCAGGCCTCCCTCTCCTCATCCCTGTTCTGTATTTCCCTTTTAAAATTAATATAAACTTTTTGATTATTGCAGTTTTTACACCATCTGGGTAAATGTACTCGATTATTATAAGATGGACTGTGATGTTATATCTATTTTCTTTTTATGTTTTATATTGGAAGCTGCCCTGAGCCTGCAAGGCAAAAGGTGGCCTATAAAAAGACAGAAAGGAGGGAAGGGGAAGAAAGGAGGGACTCAGACAGCATATATAGCCAAGATGACCCATTTCAACTTCGTTGGCTCCTTAATGGCAGCCTCAAAAATAATTATTGACATTATTGAAATATAAGAGAAAAGGTAGAAGAGTGTTGGAAGAATGTCACATAAGCAGCCAAGCTGTGACAATAAAGGCCCATTACTCATGGAACACTTAACTCAGGCCTTTTAGCTGCATGGTGGGGCTGAAGTGTCATCTCCTACCGTGTTTCCCCGAAAATAAGACCTACCCCGAAAATAAGCCCTATCGTGATTTTTCCGGATTTTTGGAGGAGGCTTAAAATATAAGCCCTACTCCAAAAATAAGCCCTACAGATCAGGATGGTGTGATCCAGCAGGGTGCTCCCTGCCAATGAGGACACAGCTTGCATTACGCGTGATGGGGAAGCAACGGGACTGCTGAGAGCCCGCCTTAATGAATTGTGACGGTACCGTATTTCCCCTAAAATAAGCCCTACCCCCATCTTTTGGTGCAAAAATTAATATAAAACCCTGCCTTATTTTTGGGGAAACACGGTAGCATTTCTCCATTTACGTGCAAAAAAGCAGCCCAGTCCTCTCTGCAGCTAGTCTCAACAGGCCTTTGTTTCTTGGTTCTCTTAACTCCACCCCTTTTAAAGGCACAGATCAATAACACTCAGTAGTCTCAATCATATACATCTGATATTCTCCCCCGCCCTTCCCCTCCACACTCTCTCTCTCTCTCTCTCTCTCTCTCCCCCCCCCACTTTCCCCCAGCCTCTTTCTCCCTGGAGAGATTGTTTTAAAAAAGAGGTATGTATGCAAAAAAACACCATGTTTTTTAAAGCCCCCTCAATCACTGGGTAGGGAAGAAATGGAGAGGAGGAGCCAGAATCAGACTCTGCTTGTGCTGTTCCTTGCAAAAGTCAACTCTGTTATGTCAATACATTGATATATCAAAACAAGCATTAGAGAAGCAGGAAGGAACCAGCAACCTGGGAGGGACCAAGGGGGAAGGCATGAATAGAAATTCAAGGAGTAGAAAGGGTGGAACTAGGCAGGCTGACCATGGGCAGAAGGAAAAGGTCAGAGGCAAAGCTGTGCTCACTGTAAAATCTCCCAGATCTGATAGCAAAGCAAAATTAAATTCTTGCTACAAATGGTCTCACTTGCCACAGGGAGACTAGAAAGTGAAAACAGGGCTTCAGGAAATACCTCCATACAAGAAATCTTGCTGCAACAGACATTTGCCTTCACTGCACAGCAGATGCCTTGTGCGTAATCAGCCAAAGAGTAGCTAGCATAATGCACTACTTTGAAGTCTAGTTTATACTATGGCACCCTGGAGTGGAGAATATCCACCCTGTATTTCTTCCTACAGGGAATCTCTTCCCATTCCTCTTCCTCCCCATGGTGCTGCATTCATCAGGCTGCAAGTACAAAAGGTGTGCCACTTGAAACTCCAAAGCAACATCCCATCCTGGTTAAAATGTTGTATGTAAATTCAGCAAGAAACGATGGGCACAGCGCTACCATACAGAGTGAAGGCATAGAAATGCATTATGGAGCACTATTTAATCTACTGCTCCCCAAGGTGACCTGAGGAATGTACTGCTCAGTAGGCTAGACAGCAACACCCACACTTCCCTAAATGGCATGCCCATTTTCATTGAGAATCTATGCTGAGAAGTGGACCACAGGATGAGGTTAAAAAGGGTAAAGTGGTGCCAATAATGAGAGATTATACCCTTTTGCCTTTGGGAGAGGGAGAAATTAGCTAGGTGGGCAGTAACCAAAGCAATGCTGGGCCATCCCTGTTGAGCTACCAGTTTTTAACTAATTGAAATGTTTGTAGTAAATCATGCTCTGACCATATTTTTTTGTTACATGAACAGACTTGAAATGTCTTTCAAATTAAATTAAATACACACTAGAATTTAACATTTTCTGTTGCCATGTACACAGACAGCTATAAAGACTTTAGAACTGTCTCTATTTGTCACTTTTAATGTCTTGGGATGGGTTCAGATAGCTCACTAACAGTATGGCAACAAGGTGCCAAGATGTCAGTTACATTTTCATTGCATGTGTAACCCTATGTTCAGAATAGGATGACCCAGAAAGGAGTGGAGACTGAAAGCAGCAGAAAGCTGCAAAGCTCATGAGTTTGGAGGAAGCAAGGCTACCAGACTGGGAACTTGCTATCTCCATTGTTACTCACTTGCCAGGCCACTCCTATTCAGATGCCCTCACCTATTGACCTTTACTCACAGGTATATATACTCCATTTGC
The DNA here is from genome assembly GCF_021028975.2 of Sphaerodactylus townsendi. Lineage (NCBI taxonomy): Eukaryota > Metazoa > Chordata > Lepidosauria > Squamata > Sphaerodactylidae > Sphaerodactylus > Sphaerodactylus townsendi. The sequence continues at coordinate 38,323,200 of NC_059427.1, read as the reverse complement.
TTTCCTTTCCTACTATCAGATCCTCTGAAGATGCCAGCCACAGATGCAGGTGAAACGTCAGGAGAGAATGCTGCTAGAACACGGCCATACAGCCCGGAAACCACACAACACCCCACTTATGGAAGATCTAGAGCAGTGGTTCCAAACCCTTTTTCACATGTGTATCCCTTGGCAAGCCATTTCCAAAAAATTGTACCCCCCATATTAGCAAATCCATTATGTAATATTTTTTTTGCGTACACCACACACTGTAATGCATACCCCTGTGGGTGTGCGTACCTCAGGTTGGGAACCACTGATCGAGAGAAATCAAATGTTCCAAATGCTGTTTACAAATAATGCCATGCCCTACTCCCCAGAGAAAATATGAACTACCAGTCCAGCTTTGCCATCTCCCATTCCATGCTGGCTTTGCATGCAGATGGCTCCGTGTTTATAAAGCCATGTCATGAATTGGTATTCAGCATGCAAACAATCCAAGGCGTTTGCTCATCGCAGAGGCATTTCTAATTAACCAGCAAGCTCCAGATTGCAGTATGGCTGTCTTTTGCGCAATCTGGTGAGTGTGTCACTTAAGCCCCAGATTTCTCTGTTTAGAGGTTAAACTCCTGCTGGTTTCGTTGGGTGAAAGGATTTTCACACAGGTTTCCTTTAGCTGCATGTCACAGTATTATTCTGAGAGCAAATGAAGCCAACTGGGTGGAGAGTAATGTGTGACATACTCAAGCTACTGTTCTCATTTTATGAGGGAATACAGAGTATATTGTGCATGAAGGTGGCTTGTAGGTGTTTGAGCTGCTCTCTTCACAGTTGGGTTTCTTATTACTGCCCATCCTACTCACCCCTTTTAGAAAAAAAAATCAGTGAGGTTATTCTAAGAAGTTATAACTTTTGGGCACAGATAAGAATGTCGCTCAGAGTGAATGTCTTCATTTCAGCAGCCAAGCAGAAAATGAGGGACAATGTTGTTAATCTCTTGAATGATTTTCCTGCCTTCGACCATTTCCAATCTTGACTCAGGCCTAACTGTCCGTTAGAAATAAATGTGGTGGGTCAGATGAATGACCTCCAATTCCAGACTAATAAAGGGAACGTTCCTTGTTTATACTGGTTGACCATCTTTGATATGGTTGATCATTTAGTAGAGATCAGAGTGGGTATTCAAGGGACAATGGTCCATAGGTTGAACAAGCTGAAACTAAATCTAGATAAGGTTGAAGTGATGTTGGTGGGTAAGGATTTTGTTCTGGAAAGGACTGTTCTACCTACCTTGAGTAGGGTGAACTTCTCCTTAGCATATTCAGTATAGACCTTAGGGATCCTATTAGATCTTGCTCAAGTGCTTTATTTCACATTTCTTTCCATGTTTTCACAGGAATAATTGCCAAAGCACAGTGCTTTTGAGAGCAACGGCTCAGACTTAGGGGAGAATTTTTTTATATATTGTGTCCTACCATGAGAGAGGACTGCATAAATCATATACTGATTTATTAATGTATAAGTATTTATAGCCCACCTCATACTAGTGTCTTACACAAGTATGTAACTTAACTTATGGCTTACACTTAACTTATGGCTTACATAAGTTAAAAACAATGAAAATAATATTTGTTGGCAAATTGATTTGGAGATCAGAATTGTTCCGCAGGTCTTTGGGAGAATGTTCTAAGGTAGAAGATTGTGTTGGAAAGCATTGGTGTATGGCACACATTTGGATTAGGAGGGATTTGTTTGATGGATTTCTTTCCACTGTTATGAATTTCAGAGATGTATGTACTGGCGATTTGTAGTCTGTTGGGATGATTTATCACAGAAGAGGGGTCATAAAGTTGTGAAAGTAGCACACTTTTTAAATGCAGCAAAAACTTTCAGGACAGAGAGAGAGCTTTTTATTCTGAGATAACTGTAACCTTGTCGTGTGAAAAGTAGCCTGCTTGGTCAGACAACTGAAGGATATATTTATTTATCTGTTTTAAATTATTCTCGCTCTCTTGTCTTTAGGATAGGAACCCAAAAAGGGAAGCAAAAAAATTTAACGCGCACAAAAATCTAATATAGCAAACCCATTTTAGTGTCAGCCATCCCATATGTCTTTTTGAACTATTTTATAACCAATTCTGAAAGCCATAAGAGTTTCAGATACCTTCTAGGAGACTATTCGAAAAGGTCTACCACAGAGGAGACTCAAGAATGAACCACAGCCATCCTGAGTTATACCTTTCAAAGTTAGGTTTGCCAGCCTTCAGGTGGTACTGGAAATCTTCTGGCATAATGAGTGCTATCCAGGTGAAGGAGATCAGTTCACCTCAGGAAAATGGCCACTTTGGAAGGTGGATTCTATCCCATTATATCCCATTGAGATCCTCCCTTCCCCAAACCCTGCCCTTCTCAGGCTCCACCCCCATAATCCCCAATTATTTCTCAACCCTGAGCTGGCAACCCTATCCTAAGTCCATTGAAGCCAATGTGCTTACAAGCAGTGGCGTAGCACCAAGGGGACGGGGGGACATGCGATGCACCAGGTGGAGCAAGACAGGGCAGATGGGGGCGTGGCAGGGGCACAGGGCACACACGTACCCCAGGCACAGTTCCCCCTCACTCTGCCCCTGCTTACAAGAGTGTAGCTACACTACAAATTGCTCATATGTAGGGACAGAGAAGATATTTCAGTAGACAGCAAGTTAAAAACAAGTTAAAAAACAAAAGGGAAAGAATTGATTATTCTGTTCTTGCCCCATTCCAGCATCCTACCTACACCTGAGCCGAGTTCCACATGGCAAACAGACTAGACTAGACTAGACTAGACTAGACAGACTAGAAAGTTCCAAAGTGTCATAAGGCTTACTCCAGTTTTCTGGTCAAAGTTCTTTAACTGCAGCAAGCTGACATTAAAGAGCAAAGAAACAACCAAGAAAGAAGCAAAATGCTGAGGGAGCAAAATCATGGAATCAGAATTGATTTGGCCAGGAAAGGTTTAACTGGTTCTGCTCTAGCACCTTCCCTTCTTCCATTCCTCTAAAATGCACATTTTTTCTTATAACTCTGCAACAAAAAGGTTCCAGATTTATTTTTAAATAAAATCATAGCATTCAGAGTGGGAGCATGGATTATTTCTAAGGGGGCATACTTACATGTACCCACTATATCTTCAGGCCTGGAAGTCTTTCAAGTATATAGATCTCTCCTGGTCATAAAGGACTTCAAGGACATTGAATTGAACCTGAAAGTTTGGATTGAATGCAGAAACAAAAGTCTAAGTAATGGAAGCAACTCAGAATTGTATTTCAAGTAGGGTTGGACTTGATGGCCCTTGTGGTCTCTTCCAACTCTATGATTCTACCAGTATGTACTAATATAGCCAAATTAGCTACTTCTGGACAACAACCTAGTTGTTGCATCCTATACCAACTTAAATTTCCAAGTTGTCTTCAAGGGCATTCTCACACACATGTGTCTCACAATAGGCTAGTTGTAAAATTGCTGTAGCATGGATCCCCTTGAGCAGAATAACTGAGTTCAGAGAGGAGGAAAAACTGTCTAGCAATCCACTGCCTATTCTCAGGCTTTCATGGGGAAAGAGGAATACTCTGGCGCCTGTTCCCAAAAGCATTACTGGTTCCTTTTATTGAAAATAAGATCACAGAGGGACCTGGCTTTCAAAGTTGTTGCATTCTAGATCTCCAGAACTTTTGGCTGGGGGGTTTGTGGCAAAAACAAGACATTTCTTTAACTTTCATGAGGTATTTTAGCAGTCTTACCCAAATTCCTGTTTTCATTTGGGATTTGTAGCTATTTCTCCAGAGTAGGTCCATCAATATTTGCCTCAAAATCCTTATAAAAGATTTAGTGGTGATATGTAGATCACTCAAGCATTCTCAGTAGTCTCATAAAAAATATTTTCTTCAAAATATCTTCTGATCTAAACAGGAACCTCTGAATTTACCTCACAGTTGGAAAATGAGGGGGGAAAGTCATAATTGTATCTGAAAGCCCCACCTCTCTCCAGCCTGCTTCCCCAGGCTGTTGGATCTGGGAAAATAGCAGCCATTTCTGGAATCCGTTTTTCAAAACATATTTCATTTGAAAACTGGTTTGTTGATTCAGTTATTACATAATAACATGCTTCAACAACTGGTGGTTATGTTATATAAAATAATACAATCAAACCATATTAAAATGCATTTTTTTCCACATTTGTTTTCTGACCTTGATTTCAGGAAAGGCTAGGTTTCACTGAAATCCTCCGAATTTTCCTAGGATCCACAGTGATCACCTAAAAGCTTCATATCAAATCCATCTTAGAGCTACTTCCATCAGCTTGGGCCTCATCTGTATAAGGCCAAATACCACTCAGATCCTTCATCATCTGTTAAATGAGCTCAGGAAGTGACTCTACTGATTTATCTATCACTATGTCCCATCATCCAAGCACCACAACAGCCATACTTTCTATATATATATATATTTTAAAACCCTATTTGTTTCAGCTTTCAGGGTCATCTGCTTTAATCATCGTTCTGAAAAGCCATTGTTTATTTTTCCTCTCATCTTCCTTCTTACCTACCAGATCATTAGGCTATTCTCTGGAAGGTCTCTATGATGGAATCCTCCAAGACTTCATGAATATTAATGGCCTTGTTTATCCTGAGGCCGTGCTTGTCTAGTCACTTCAAAAGAGAACTCATAAATGGACAGGTTCTCCCCACCCTTAGAGGTTATAATGTAGATGATACACAAAATGGTCAAGGAAGAAGACTGCGTACATGCAGTGGCATAGCACCAAGGGGACGGGGGGACATGCGATGCACCAGGTGGAGCAAGACAGGGCAGATGGGGGCGTGGCAGGGGCACAGGGCACACACGTACCCCAGGCACAGTTCCCCCTCACTCTGCCCCTGCTTACAAGAGTGTGGAAGGAAGGTCAAGGGAAAGTCCCCCAGGCACAGTTCCCCCTCACTCTGCCCCTGCTTACAAGAGTGTGGAAGGAAGGTCAAGGGAAAGTCCCTATGGCAGCACAGAAGCATTTTACAAATAGAGGAAAAGAACATGGCTGGCTCCACTCTATCATTATCTATTGATATTCTTCATGTGCAGCAGGTAGTTATTTATTTTCCCACCCACAGCCCTGAATATTTTCTATGGCTGGAGCTAGAAAGTTTTGCCATCTGCATTAAAGGAAAGTATACACAGCTAGTGTGGGGTAGTGGTTAGGGTACTAGACTTTTACTGGGAGATCTTTGTTTTCTCTTTGCCCCCTCTGTGGATGCACACACAGCTCCAATTAAAATGTGAGTCTGGCAAGGCAAAATAACTCACATGTGGAAATTTGCGCTTTCATAGTCTCTTGTTTAAAGAGGGCTGCCAGGCACAGCACAGCAGCTATACATGCTTAATTAGCACAGCAATGCAACACCCGCTTTGGCTATGCACCCCTGGTATACTAAGTATGGATAGTTGATTTGCATGAGTAGAGAGCACCAATAAATGAGACACTATGGCCCTTTATTCACATATCACTTACTGTGTGGCTAGGAAGCAGTGGCTTTGCAATCTTTGCTCCAAAGTCAGGGTTTTGTGCAGTGGTGGGATCCAAAAATTTTAATAACAGGTACCGATGGTGGTGGGATTCAAACAGTGGCACCGCCGCAAATACGCACCTCCAGTCCCTATTGGGAGTGCCCTTCTCGGGACTCAGAAAAAAATAGTAACCACTTCTAGAGAAGTGGTGAGGACTGGTTGGATCCCACCTCTGGTTTTGTGTATGCACCATCCCCTTTCCCCACATCTTTTTGTTTACACTTGGTTAACCTCCCCTAAAATGTTTCTGTTTGGACTAATCTACCATTCCCCCTTCCCCCGCCTTCTTTTTCATCAACATGGGTTTTTTGAAGTTGCCTGCCTTTGTGTTTTGGTTTATCTGGTTTATTGCTAGTTTGCTGGACAGATGGATCAAACTTTTTCAGACTTCCCTGTAGGCACCCTTCAAAGTTTTCCGATCATGGCGGGGGGGAGGGGCATGGCTGGAGCATGTGGGGGAGTGAGTGGCAGCAATCTCCTTTATGTTCTACATAAAGCATCCTCCCCCCTTTCTCCCTCCTCCTCGGACCATCTAGTTCAGGGGTAGGGAACCTGCGGCTCTCCAGATGTTCAGGAACTACAATTCCCATCAGCCCCTACCAGCATGGCCAATTGGCCATTCTGACAGAGGCTGATGGGAATTGTAGTTCCTGAACATCTGGAGAGCCACAGGTTCCCTACCCCTGATCTAGCTTAACTAGTTTCCCCCTCCCAGGACCATCTAGTTTAACTAGTTGTCAGTTTCACTAGGTTCATTGTAGGACTGATAAACAGCACTGAAAATTTGTTTGTTTTTTAAAAAAGGATCCATTGTGGGAACCTCCAAAAAACCTCCAACTGTCCCAACATAGTGGAGGCACGGGAGGGAGGTGGGCAGCGGAGTGGGAGGTTCTGGTGTGCTGTGAGTGGGAGAAGGCAGGAAAAAGCAAGAAAACCGAAAGAAACCATAACAGATAGGGATCTCCTTTGATTTCCCTGAGGGAGGAAAAAAGTTGCAATAACAGAACTTTTATAAACTGCAGGAGTTCTCAGATCTGAGAGCAGGGTGACTACTGAAAAGGGGGAAAACTTGTGCATAATGTAATCCTCCTGATCTGTGGTGGCACAAAGGGGGAGAGAATGGTCTTTCTACCTGGAATGCTGCCCTCTGACCTGGCAGAACAGTGCTCTGAACATAGGAGTCAGTTTGAATTCATCTTGGGACTGTGTCTGACCTTGTGGGCAAGACTGCCTCCCCCTGCCCTAACCTCATGCCTGGCACATATGCAGGAAACAGCATTTGAATATGAACAACAGCACACCTGGGTGAAACCAGTTCTCTTTTGTTTATATTCCTTAGCGTTTCTTCTGACTCATCCTCCTTGTGACCATCTAGGTTGCAACCCCCGTTAAGGGTCATTACCAGGTTTTTTGTCCAAGGACCGACAAAACCCATCAGGTAATGCCATCAGGTCAAGAGTCTGGCACTCAAGACTATTACTTCACCGGGAACAGCAGGAAAAATCCTTTGTTCAAGGATTTCCTTTGCCCCAAGACAGGTTTTTCCCTATAAAAGCACTCCTCAGACCCCAGTTAGATGTTCAACATTATCACACACCAACATACTGCTCAATAATATTGCTCCATCAGCGCAGATCATTTCAGAGCCTAGTGCTGGCCCATTAGTTCTCTGTCTCCTGGACATCTACTACAAGACTGGTAAGTATAATCTTTAATGTCCCATCCCTTCTCTCTATATATATCCAAAACCTGTCTTTAAACCTCTAAATTACATCCTAGGAAACCTTGTATGTGTGTGTTTTTACCACCAGTAATTGAGTGATTGCGAGTGTGATTTCATTTTATTTCATTTTCTTATTTTCTCAATAAAATCCTTACAAGAATTTATTTTCTCTGCTGGTTTCTTATAGTAAGCTGAAACTTGTATACACAGGCAGTATTTATACACAAAGCTCAAGTTACCCAATGTTCCTTAAGCCACGCTAAGCGACCTTGTGCTCTACAGCTAATTTCTCCCAACCAAAGAAGGTCGTTGCATCCCACCATTTGGGGTAACAATAACCAATAATCAAACCCAAAGGGAGTATATGCTCAAAGTGAAAAAATACCACATGTATGTAAATGGCCATGACTGCAAGGCACTTTTGTTTCATCAACCTCAAGTTATTTCAGGCCGCAAATTCATATGTACACAAGAAAAAAAATACACAGAATCAGTATGGGGTAGTGATTGGAATATTGGACCTGGACCAGGGACATTTGGGTTCAAGTCCCTATTGTGCAATAACACTCATTAGGTGATCTTGGGCTGGTCACTCTTTCTCTGCCCAATCCATCCCACAGGGTTGCTGTGAAGAAAATTATGGGATCACCCTACCCATGCATACTGATCTGAGCACCTTGGGAAAGGATAAGAGCTGTGTGTGATACAGCAGATTTGAGAGATATGTGCACTATATCGATTAACTGTGCACAAACCATGACAACAGTTATTTAAGCTTAGCAAACCCTTACTGTGACTACTCTTTTCACTCGGAAAGTGGAGTATAAGGAAATACATATTTGGGCCAGAACCATTAATTCATGCGAACTCTATTAGAATAAAGCCAAAGTCCAAAGTCACTACACTAACTTGTCTGACTTGGACAAAGCATAACTCCCTTTCTAGAAAACAGAGCATTCTGGGATATCTTTCAGAAGAATGACAGTAAACATTATGCTCTGTGTGGAAAATGTACTCATCCACATAAACTGCATGTTCAAGTTGCATCCATGCCTGCATAGATTTAGGTACAAATTTTTATTCAGCACTATCTGATTGAACAAAGGTAGCAGAAGTAAAAACAAATTGCTGAGTAAAATATGACAGTCCTTATCACATTTTTAACTGTCAGTGTTTCTTAAAAAACTGAAGTCACAGCCTTGAAGAAGGAAAAGAAATTTTTCAAACTTTAATTTGTAACATAATGACAGGTAAAATAAAGATGAGGCACAGACAGAAAAAGGCATGTAGATGGAAAGTTAATTAAGGATAAAACATGTAAAATGTTGAAAACATTAGACAGAAGAAAAAGGACGAAGATTAGAAGCATAATTCAAAGCAACACATCACCGGTGAGAAAGAAAGTGGAAAAATGAAAGAAAATTTGCACTCAGTGTTAATAAAACATGCTCCAAGTCCATATGGTGGAAGAACCTAATAAATGAGAAAGTGAGGCCTCTAGGAGATAGTGAGGATAATTTATTGACAGCAGAAGCAGCCCTTAATAAATAATTAAGAGAATTATTTGCCTCATTGGGCACAGGGGAGCTTGAGGGACAGATGCCAGAGTCAGAGAGGCATTTACCATGGATGTTGCAGGAAACACAGCATGAAAGAGGGATTTCAGATGGTGCAGCTTTCCTAATGCTGCATTACACACTGTGCCTGCCAAAATGTCTATGATTAAAGATCTGGGAGTTTCATCATTAAGTAAAATAGATAATTTATAGTTCTATCTCCCATAAATGTGTCTAATCTTTTCCAAAGCTATCTGATGGCCCCAGGCTTTAGCAGCATAGAAGTACTATGACTTTTCCCACAGCCAGGGATGGTAGTAATGTCAAGATAAGGTAATCTCAGAAGGCCACGGGCTGTAAGGGAGAAGTCCTCATTATTGGTGGTGTAAAGTCCTGTCAAGTTGTAGTTGACAGTATGGTGACACTTTAGGGCACAGGTGTTAAACTCGTGGCCCTCCAAATGTTATGGACCACAGTTCCCATCATCCCTACCAGCATGATGCTGGCAGGTGATTATGGGAACTGTAGTCCATAACATCTGGAGGGCCGCGAGTTTGACACCTGTGCTGTAGGGTTTCCAAGGCAAGAGATGTTCAGGAGCGGTTTGCCATTGCCTACCTCTGATCAACAACCCTGGTGGTCTCCCATCGAAATTCTAATCCTGCTTAGCTCCTGAGAACTGACAATATTGGGCTTGCCTGGATCATCCTGGTCAAGGTTGTCATCAGTGCTGGCAGAGTAATTAACACATCAGGGCTACGTAACCTGATTAAAGTGTACATAAATCCTTATTCCAGAACTATCACTTGATAGTGAAAAGAAGAGACAGGGACAAGGTCCTAGCTACATCACTAGCTGAGAGGGCAGAGAGAGAATGCAGAACCTCTGAGAAGAAACAGGATATTGCTCTAAGAATGACAACAATACAGAACATGCTGATCTTACTAACCTTTCTTCTTGCTGCCCCGTAAAGGGCTTTCTCCTATCTTGTTTGTACACCAAACATTGCCCATTTCAACAATTATTACCTCTCTCCAAACAAAGACAATGTTGATGGACTCCTCTTGTGTGGCTCAGAACTTACCCTAGTGGTGCATTAGTTGCCAGCATGGTTAACAGCAGTGGACTCTGATCTGGAGAACTGGATTTAATTCTCCACTCCTCCACATGAGTGGTGGACTCTTATATGGTGAACTGGATTTGTTTCCACACTCCTACACATGAAACCTGCCAGGTAATCTTGGTCTAGTCATAGTTTATTCAAAAATCTCTCAGCCCCACCTACCCCACCATATCTGCCTTAACCAAAAATGAGCTATGACAATTAAATTTGTCCTCTCCTGATCTGCTTTGGCTAACATCCTTCCCACTAAAGGGAGAGAAGGGAATGTGTAATAAAGATATCCGGCCATGCTCTCTGGAATGCATCCCCCAAAGAGCGGGGAACAAAAATGAGATGCCTTTGAATTGCTCCAAAGCAAAAAGGTCTGAGGTTGACACCACTTTTGGAAAATCTTTTGCAGAACACATTGTTTTATTTCCCACTAATGATTTGTTTCCTGCACCCTGCTTAGCTGGTCTGCTCTGAAATCCTCATTTCTTGCAATTGTTTCCAACTGAACTGCATGTTGGATTGCTCGCTCCCAGATCCTGGATGCCTCCAGCATTAGCTTTCTAGATCCTGTCCCTCTTTGCTTTGGTAAGTGGAACATGGTTGCCTTGTTTGTTTGCATTAGGATTGTTTCCCCTGCCATGATATCTATGAATGGGTTAAAGTCATTGTAATGGGAGCCACTACGCCACTACTCGTAAAGGCGGTCTAGAATGGAGACCGAGCGGGCACACTTCTAAAGCTCTTCTGGAGATCCTGTCAGGCTTATTCCAGCTGCTCCCTCTGAGAGAATATTGATAGGTCTGTGAGGGGATTGTAAAAATGTAAATGTGCAATCACAGGAACTATACATTTCGTAAAAACCCTAGAAGCTGTAGATAACCAAAAGTGGAACACTGTATATTTGTAAACTTTACTCTCATACTTAAACAGTAGCCACTTCCTGTAGCCCTCATGAGTTGAAACATGGAAATATGCATCTTTCATATCAAGAACCACAAACTATTGTGAAACTTTTAATACCTGAATAACAGATAACAGTGAAACAATGCAGAATTTTGTAACAGAATTTTGTAACAGAATTTTGTTAAGTTCCCTTAAATCAAGAATTGGTCAGAACCTTCCATCCTTCTCAGCTAAGAAGAAACTTGAGTAAAAACCCTTGGATACATTGGAGCTACTTTCTTCCTCAATGGCAAGCACCCTTTGATAACAAAGTGTGTACTTCCTCCTCCAGTTGGGGTAACTGATTATTGGTTGCAAACTTTTCAAACATTAACTGTGGCAATGACTAGAACTCTAACATATATCCAACTTAAACAATTTTTAACACCCTGGAGTCTCCAGTAATATCCTCACAGACCTCCTTATGGCCAGTCAATCTCTTTCTAATTAGTCAGACTGATGGTTTCCCAGGTTTTTGCCTCTTTTCCCCTTGTTCTTGGCCCAGCTTCCCTCTGCCATGAGAGTGCCCTCCGCCATTCTGAGGATACTCTCTACATTGATACTGAGATGGCCTGTACTCCTTTCTATACGGCTGCCAACATTGCTGGTAGAAAGGCTTGGATTTTTGCTGAGATGCCCCCTGAGGGAGCACTCCCAAGGACTTTGCAGTCTTCCTGTTCTCATGGATTTTAGCCAAGTGTTATCTGTCTTAGATTAAAAGAGAGTCTCTCCTTCAAGGGACAGATCAGTAGTGAAGCTACAAGGGGGAAGGGGGGGTGCACCGGGCACATGTCTGGGGGCACAGAAAATCACCCCCAGGCCCCTCCACCTGCCCCCTGCCCCCCCATGGCACCCCCCTTCCCACACTTACATTAGTTCCTTTCCTTTTCCTAGAACTTTTTCAGGCTGAAAAAAGGACTGCTCACAGTACAGGCTAAAAATGGCATGAGAAACTACAGTTCCCAGGATACCTTGGGTCTCACAAGGTCTCCTGGGAAGTATAGTTCCCATCAGGCCATTTTTAAGCCTGAACTGTGAATAGGTCTTTTTTTCAGCCTGAAAAAGTTCTAGGAAAAAGAAAGGAACTAAGGTAAGTGTGGGAAGCGGGGGAGCTGCGGGGGGCCATCGGGGGCATAAAATATAGACTGTGCACTGGGTGAAGTTTGGCCCAGCTACACCTCTGGGACAGATCCTCTACCCTCTTACTGGGCAAAGCTGTCATTCATAAGCAGGTATGGTACCTTAAAACCACAGCAGCTGCCAATGCCCTTTCTGCACAGCCTCAACTAAGCTGCAATCACAGTCTTCAGCAGTTTCAGAGAGTAGGTCAGAGCCAGAACAGCCCTGACCAGGATTCAAATAAGGGGGAAGGGCCAGAAAAATTGTAGGACCAATCCCAGGCCAGCAGGGCTTAACAGCCAACCCACTGACCACTAGTAGGGGAGCTCCCAGCTGGGAGGGACCCTGCTGAGGGGGATAAAAGGGAAGTAGGTGGGAATGCCAGGTTGTTTGGTATGCTGACAGGGAAAGGATGAGAAAGTGTAGAGCATGGGCTCGCTATAGCAGCTGTGATGTTAACTGCCTGACTATATGTAAAGGGCTTGTAAATTGAAGCCAGAGTCATGTCTTCTTTGGTCGTAAAAGTAGCTAAGCTCCTGTGAGGCCAAGATGGCTTATCCTGCAGGGATGGCAGTCAAAGCGGGGACTCACAAACTCTCTGCATGACATAAAATTATCAGTACTATTGGACATGTAGGGATACTTATGCTGTGCAGAAACAAAACCATGTTATGTCTTTTCTGATGTGAATTGATGTGGTCCAGAATTCTTCTTCATTCTTTGTAACATATGGATCATTCACCACCAACAATGAATTCCAAAAGTTAATTATGCATTATATGAACATTCTTCAGGTCTTCAACTAACTCTCATTCACTTTCATTGTATGATTACCAAATGCTAATGTCTAAAGATAGAAACTAATTTTAACTCTCTCCACATAATGTATAATGCATGAAGGGAGCTAATTACTGCCTCCTTTCACATGTCTGGGCAGCAGAAGCCAATGAGGGTAGCACAAAATAACCAGTGATTGGTGGCCGAGTGGAGAGAAAAATGCACCCTCATTGTCATCAGCTACCATTGCTTGGCAGTGGCAATGGCAGGGGTGGCTTGGTAAGCACTGTGTTGATGCTGCATTGGTGGCTAGTCCTTAGGCCACCCACAGTTTTTGTCACCAAGTGATGGCCCCTAGTAAGGGCATAAGCTCCTTGTAGATTGCTACTCACTGACAGCTGCACCCATTCACCTCAAAGGACACTATTTTGTCTGGGCTCCTCTTAATATTGATGGTGCACCTTGTTCTAACACCAAAGTATACTGACACATAACACTATGTGTGCTGGAATGTGGTATAAGCATATCCTGTGCGTACCTGTGATTAAAGGTACAAAGAGAAAACTATGTGATTTGGCCCGCTGGGTTCCAGATTCTGAAAAGATTTTAACAAGCTTGGCAAGCCACTCAGTTATAAGCCTTTAACTGGAAGAATTGCATAACAAGGTTAAGAGAACAAATGTACACAAACAGAAATAAAGCTGGGTTCTCCCCTGGATTATTCTGGCTTGTCTCCTGTTGAAATGCCCTCCTCGATGAATCTGTCTAGAAATTTGGCCTGATGAGGATAATTATGATATTAGATCAGACAGTCAAGCTCAGAAGCACTAAATCATTAATTTAGAGATCTAAGATCTCTTATATGCCTATCAATATCTTGGCATTGCTATCTACAGACATGCTCAGGCAGAATACATCGGATGGAAGCTGGATAAAATAAATAGCTTTCTCTGCTGAAGGGTGAACACACAGCTCATGCCTGGTAGAGCAAAGCTCTGGCAAAAAAAAATGGGTGCACATGATTATGTGCAAAATAAATTGATTCTACTCTTTCATCATTGTCTGCTGTATTTTCTACTACATATATCTTGTGTGTACCTATCCAGATGCAGTGGGGTTGCACAAAAACAGTGAAACAACATTATGTACTATTTCTCCATCCAAAAGATCAAAACCCCTGTGCTGGATCCCTATTGGCTAGACTGCGGGTAACAGCCACCCCTGCCAGGCAAGAGGTGGTAAACATCTGCTAGGTGGCACTAAAGCTGGATGAAAAGCATCATGTGGCTAGGGCAGAAATAAAGCAGAAGAAATGCCTTATTGAGTGAACATGGTACTACATCAGTTAACTGGGCCAGGACTGGTTAGGTTGGGGAGTGCCCCCAGGTAAGGAGGCCCATATACTGAAGAGAAGGACCAAGCTCCATGAGACATTGGCAGCTGTGTGCCATATAGGATTTATAAAGAGCCTGGCAGTACAACTTAGGGAGATTGAAAGAGGGGAGAGAGTAAATCAACTGCTTCGTTAAATCAACTGCTTTGTGACCTGGTTATGCGTTCCTTTGTGATTCAGAAGAGCAAGGAAAGAACCCTTTTGTCATGCCCAGTCTTATACCAGGCCTGACAACAATTCTCCTTCTGATGGGAAGTGAGTATGGTCCTCTGTCTTTCCCACCCTCTCCTTCCCAAGCTTTCCTGGGAATCCACATCCTGTTGTTGCTGTTTAACACCTGGGGTAGAGATAAGAAAACCCAGCTGCATTCCTTTCTAGCTGAGAAAGAAGAGTCAGGTTTCTCTCGGAAGGAGGCATGTGGTTTGGTGTGGGGTGGTTAGTCATTTGATTTCTGTATTTATAGAGGGGTTTGGGCGGGGTTTTTCCAGTTGTGTCAAAAAATACCCGATGGCCTTATTTCACCTGAACTGCTGTTTCTGAATAAAGACTTTTGCTAAAACAGATGTGTTCTCCCTGAGCAGTCGGGGGGGGGGGGGTCTTAATACCTGTGTGGATATTTAGGCAATAAGTAGGGCCCAAGTGCTTCTTTATCTGTCTCCTCTGCTCCTGGCCATGGAATGATGATGGCTCCCCAGCCTGCTGCAGTAGATGATATCAGTCCTCTCTCCCCTGGCCTGCAGCCCCAGCTGTGGGGTTGGTTCACAGCTCCATATATGGAAACCAGGATTCATGTTCCCTGCAGCTAAGGACTAACACAAATGGTCCAATTCAGAAAAGGGGACAAATGTTAGAGAGTGATAAATAATTTTTTGAATGAAGAAAAAACAACCACTGTACTTCAGCACAATGTTACACCATAAGAGGCACCATAAGAGGCAGAGATGCCAATGGAGAGGACAAAGTCACCAGTATCTGGGTGCAGAGGTGCAACTGGGCCAAACTGCACCTGGGGCACACTCTATGTTTTCTGCCCCCCCCCCCCCCACACACACACACACACCACTTACCTTAGTTCAGCCTGAAAAAGTGCTGAAATTGTTCAGGCCTGTTCAGTTCAGGCTGAAAAAAGCCTTGGTGGGAACTACACTACCTAGGAGACCTTAGGGCTCGCAAGGTCTCTTGGGTAGTGTAGTTCCCACCAGGGCCCTTTTCAGGCCGCTTTTCAGTCTGAACTTTTTTATGCTGAACTAAGGTAAGTGTTGGGGGGCTTTGCAACATGCACCCCCTCCATCCTCTTGTAGCTACTGTCCGGATATCCCACAGCTCCATGGTGGTGAAACCCAGAAGTGGATGTCTTTGCAGACCTATTTTGGTGTTTGAGCAGATGCCGGTGTGGTGATGGTGGGTGGAGCAGGCTGGGGCATTCCCAGGGGTGGAGCCAAATTTTATCAGCATCCACCCTGGTTTGAAGCTGGGGACACCATGGTGTGGGACTCAGAGTAATGCCGTTTGAAAGGGTGGCGTAACTCTGGGCCTTTCCCCACTCTTTTCCATCCCCCCTATGCCACGCGCTGCTCTCAGCGCGCGGCATCCCAGGCGCGCGCCCAGGCGTCCCCATGACCTGCGCTCTGCGCGGGGTCATCAAAAGGTGCCCTTAAGAAGAGCGCCTGGGATGCCATGCGCTGAGGGGGCACGACAGCGGCAGCGTCGGGGCGGCTGCGCTGTCGCCGCCACTGTCACGGGGAGTGCCGGGGGACCCCGTACTACTGTCCTCAAGTAGCGTGGGGCTTAAGGTAAGTGGGGAAAGGCCCTCTGTCTTGGGCTCTGGGGAGCTTTCCAGGCAGCCAGTTTGTTTATTTGTTTGCTTTTGCTGCTTCCCTGCACCATTTGAAAGCCCTCTGGAGGTGCTGCAGTGGCACAGCAGCAACACCATTGTCAGCTGTCAGAGCCCTGTGGATGGTGCTGCCCATGTTTGAATGCCCTGAACTGTCATCCAGTTGAAATAGTGGTACAATTTTCATGTACCACCTGGCCTACTTTTTATACCTGTAAGTTCCTTTCTGGTTCTTACAGTCAAGTGCTGTCAAGTCACAGCTGACTTACTGCAACCCCATAGGGTTTTCAAAGCAAGAGATGTTTGGAGGTGGTTTTCCATCGCTTGCCTCCATGGGCGAATTCCCACTTGAAAATTGCAAGTGGATCCTAACCTGTTCCTTGCGAATCCGTGTCCTCCTCATCGCAGTTTCTCCCTCCCCACCACAGTGAGCAGGCAGGAGACATTCCTGGGTGCAGGCATCGTTGCAATCCCCACAGCCATGTGATCGCGCTTCATTGCCCTAACCTGATTGGTCGGTGTTCAGTTGGGCGGGACCTGTTAGCCACTTCAGAAACACTACCCATTTTTACCCATTAAAAAACCCGTGCGAACGATAAAGTGCAACCTCTATGAATACTTGTTATTTACTGTATAACAACTATTTTCTGAAAGTTTTACCGTTAAATCGGTGAATGGGCGACCGTATAAACGGTCAACTTTCCACCGTTGTTTCCCACAGTCCCCTTAGCGACCAAATGATGCGCGTGCACAGCAACAGCTCCGGGAGCACTGATTGGCTGCGCGAA
Source organism: Sphaerodactylus townsendi (assembly GCF_021028975.2). Taxonomy (NCBI): domain Eukaryota; kingdom Metazoa; phylum Chordata; class Lepidosauria; order Squamata; family Sphaerodactylidae; genus Sphaerodactylus; species Sphaerodactylus townsendi. The sequence continues at coordinate 38,306,377 of NC_059427.1, read as the reverse complement.
AAGCGCGTCACGCTCTGGGGCGGGGAACGACTCCAGGTTCCAAACCTTGTTCCTCCCCTTGGAACAGCCGTAAACTGTGATAACGGGGCCTGAACCACTTGCATCCAGGTTCTGCCAGAATGCGGATTAACAGGGCGAACGAGCGTCAGAAACGGTTGCTGCCACAGAAGCCATGGGGAGGACGTCGATGAAACCGTGTTAGTAAGTGACCTGAAACCGTGCTAAGGAAGTAGTGGGAATTCGCCCCATGAAAGCTAAGAGAGTTCTGAGAGAACTGTGACTAGCCCAGGGTTACCCAGCAAGCTTCATGTACAGGAGGAAGGAAACAAACCCAGTTCTCCAGATTAGAGTCCTTTGCTCTGAACCACTACACCACACTGGCTGTCTCTTACTAATTACCCAAACATAACAACCGGTATTCATCCAAAATAGTGTGCTGTGAAGAGATATACAATAATGCCAGCTACAACAGAACTGTTGTGTTGGATCCAGCAGATAATCTCTGCTGAAGGAAGGGAAGCCAATTTTCATTGATCTCCCCTTATTGTAGCAGACCTTTGACTCCTCACTCTCTCTGGTCTTTGGGGTATCTCATCCTCCAAGAGCAACATTTTAGGGTCCATTCTGGGATACTGCCCAGAAACTTCCCTATCAGTGGAGATTCTAACTGGGAGAAGGAGAAGGAGAGAAGAAGACGAGACGAGACGACGACAAAGATGACGAAGACGAGGACGAAGAAGAGTTTGGATTTATATCCCCCCTTTCTCTCCTGTAGGAGACTCAAAGGGGTTTACAATTTCCTTGCCCTTCCCCCCTCACAACAAACACCCTGTGAGGTAGGTGAGGCTGAGAGAGGTCCGAGAAGCTGTGACTAGCCCAAGGTCACCCAGCTGGCATGTGTGGGCGTGTACAGGCTAATCTGAATTCCCCAGATAACCCTCCACAGCTCAGGTGGCAGAGCGGAGAATCAAACCCGGTTCCTCCAGATTAGATACACGAGCTCTTAACCTCCTACGCCACTGCTGCTCCAAGTATCTCTGATGCTAACTGCATGTGGTAAGTAATTTACACTCTAAGTAATTAAAGACAAGGGGGAAAGTATCAGCCTGGTTTTCACAGCTGATTGCTTGAAAGGCTTGGGATCAGATCAAGAGGTCTTCCTAAATCAGTGGAATGCACACAATGGCAAATGGCAATGCCCGAGGCAACATACTGTGATATACCTGGAATGCCTACATTAAGGACATTACATTAATCCTTTTTCTATACAGCTTTATTCCAGTATTGCTTCATTTCTCGCCCTCTGGTAGTGAGATTCACCAAAGTTCTGCCAAAGTGCTGCCAGGTTACGGAAATTTGGAGGACAGGAGGGTTGTTAGGAGCTGACGCGCAGCCTCAACCTGGCCCGCAGGACTACCCCGTCCCCAGACGAACTCTCGGTGGGGATGGCCGATGAGCCAGGCAAACCCCAATGGCCACGCAAGCCCCAATGGCTGCACTCCTCTCCCCCCAACTCACCAGGTGACCTTGCAGGCCTGGAGGCTGAGGACAGGGGGAGAAATGCATCCACCACTGTGCCCAACCACTGTACCAGGTCGGAAGAGGGAGGCGGAGCCGTTGGGAGACCCCACCCTCTGGAGAATGCCCAAGCCTCAGCCAGCAGAGTGGGGCGCAGGCTAAGAAGGAGGGGGCGTGGCCTGGTAGGGCCAGGGGAGGGACCCGCAGCAGACAAGCCAATTGGGTCCAAGTGCTGGGGAGGGATAAAAGGAAGGAAGAAAGGGTGGAAGACCCTCTTTTCTTCTGTGAGGAGACTCAAGGTGGCTTACAAGTTCCTTTCCCTTCATCTCCCCACAACAGACACTTTGTGAGGTAGGTGGGGCTGAGAGAGTTCCAAAGAACTGTGACTTGCCTAATGTCACCTAGCAGGAATGTAGGTTCATCAGATAAGCCTCTGCCACTCAGGTGGAGGAGTGGGGAATCAAACCCAGTTCTCCAGATTAGAATCTACCTGCTCTTAACCACTATACCATGCTGGCTTTCTTATCAACACCAGGGCTTAAAAGAGTCCACTTAATAGTTCTTCTCTCAAGAAATTCAAATACAATAATTTCCATTTGTATTCATTTCAAAGATCCTAATAGTTTCAGAAACAAAAATGATAATAATATTTATAACTAACTATAGCCTACATAGAGCAATTGTTAAAAATAGCCTGCTCATACATTTCCATCCAATATATTACTCTCACCTTTCATTACATTTCAATATACTTGTGCACTTAGGCAAATGGCGTATTGGTGTTTAAATCTATCTAGTTAGTAATACATGACCTAGCGCCTACCCAATTCCTTCTGAGTCTCAAAAGTCCATAGGGATAACTATCCATAAGTGTAATCCTTCAGACAAACATTGTCAAGTCCAAATGTTGATTCAATCCAGACAGAATTACCATATTAAGTTGAAATACGAAGTAAGCCTCTCTCCATTTCAATTCCCACTTGATGACAATGCATTTATCAGTCTTTTCCACAGTGTCAAGGAGGAGAAAATGAAAGGATACCAGAGCCTGGCTCATCTGTAAAAAGTGTTCCACCAGTGGTGCCTCTCTCACCTTTTTCTGCATTCTGGAAGCATGTTCAAGCATCCTTACCTTAATCCTTTGAGTAATTTCTTCCATGTAATGCAACCTACAAGCACAGATGATTAAATGAACAGAATTTAAGGTGTTACAATTGTTGAATCTAGAAAATTCCTCATAGAAACCCACATTGTCTACTGCAAAGTCTTTATACTCCATTTCCTGGAGATCCCCTGGAATTACAAGTCAACTCTAGACTACAGAGATCAGTTTCCTGGAAAAAAAAGTGTTGCCTTGGAAGGTGGACTCAATGGCATTGTATCCCACTGAGGTTTCTGTCCTCCTTATGCTCCAACCTCAAAATCCTCAGGTGTTTCCCAACTTGGCAATTTTAACCCCCATCCTTTACTAGAGACCAGGGCGGATCTGGCAACCTTAATGTGTGTCCTGTTATATCTTTCTGAGAAATTGCATAGGCAGACCACCAAGGAATGCCAAGGTTGCTATGAAAGAGGCAGGCAATGGCAAACCACCTCAGAATGTCTCTTGCCTTGAACGCCATACAGGGCTCCCATAAGTCAATTGCAACTTGAGGACATAAAAAAGGGGACAGCTTTTCAAAATGTTCTGCTCAAGGGGGTTACAATGAAAACAACATAACACTATAAAAACAAGCCACTAAAAACAAGCTATTGCACATGTACAACATTATCCATAAAACAAAAGCAGACGGTTAAAAAAACACTAGCAAGATAAACCACCAATTAAAAGTCTGGGTTAAAAGCTGTGTTTTGGTGTGGCACCAAAAAGAAAGAAAATCAGGCATCTGGTGAGCCTCAAGGAGGATGGATGTTGAAAGGCAAAATGCCATGACTGAAAATGTCCTGTCTCTGGTCACCATACATTCCACCTATGAAGGTGTGGCTCAGAGAACAGGTTTTGAATGACAGAACTTAACCAGATAGGCTTGATAGTAACCTTCTTTCGGGTATCCTGGCCCAAGCTATTTAGGGCCAAAGGGAGGTGCTAAAAGGGCTTGTGAAAGCAGTATGACCTATCACTTGCAAATTCACCCTCCTTGGAGTGCACATCCCTGTGGAGGGGGGCAGGAACGCCGGCAGCTGCACATCTCAAAGCCTTACCAGCATGGGGTAGGGAGTGCAGGCCAGGACATTCCCCAGGGAAGGGCACATGGTAACATATGTCCTCTAAAACTTATGAAGCTTTTTGGCAGCGTGTGAGTTTGGGGACTCTCCTGAGACAGCACCACTGACAGAGCCAATGAAGGCCTGGCCTAGGAACAGAGTAAAAAGAACCTCTGAAACTCTCAGGCTCTTTCCGCACAGCGCACAGCGGAAAGGCTGCCCCTGCACCGGCAGGAATTCTGCTGGTGGAGGGGGGGGCCGTTCGCACGGGAGCGTGCAAGCAGCCCCCGCAGAGGCCGGCGCAGGAGAGGCGGCTCCGCACGGAGCTGCCTCTTCCCCGTCCCTCTCCCACTCACCTTGTCGCCTTTGTCGCCCTGCTGGCCTCCTAAGACCCACCCACGCTGCCCTCCGACCTCCAGGGGTCAGGAGACAGCGAGGGAGGGTCTTAGGAGGCCAGCAGGGCAACGAAGGTGACGAGGTGAGTGGGAGAGGGACGGGGAAAACAGCGTGTTCCCAGCGGTGCCATTTGCACCGCGCCGCCGGGAATGCGCTGTTTTCCAAAAACCTCCCTCCAGGAGGGAGGTTTTTGGAGGCGGCCTGACGCTGCCCTGGGGGTGGAGGACGCTGCCCTGGGGGTGGAGGAACCTGGGGGAGCCAGGTCAGTGCTGCTGCGTTTTAGCAGCTCCGCTTGTGCGAACGGCTCCCTGGGGAAAGCGTTTTTGCCGTCCCCAGGGCGCCGTAAATGGCCCGTGCGGAAAGGGCCTCAGATTGAATGGAAGCTGAGACAAAGGAAAGATGGCTGACCTCAGGACAGCTGGCCCTATCACCAGCTGCAGCAAACCTAGCCCTGTTGGTTTTGAGGGAGTGATCTAGACAGATCTCTGATGTTTTAAAGGGTGGTTTCTAAGACGTCATACCCCACAGAGGTCTCTATTTTCCCCAGGCTCCATCCCCAAAGCTCCAGGAGTTTTCAACCTGGATATGACCACCTTAATTCCCCATCTCTCACCAGTGTCTGGCGTGAGAGGGACCTGGCAGCCCTACCTGTGGATGGGGTCATGATGAGCTGGTTGCAATCCAATGGCACATTCATCTTCTTTCCAGATTCTAGTCCAATATTCTTACCACAATGCCATGCTGGCTGTCTGGTCAAGAATGTATGGTTCAGATACAGCTCCACTCTCCATCACTATCTCATTACCTCTGTTCATTATCAAGTAATAATATTTTCTGACATCAGATATGAGCTCTGAAAACATTAGATTGTCGATATGATTCGGTTCTGCACGCAGCTGCATCTTTTAGAGCTGAGTATTAATGAGTAGGACTGGGAAACTCGAGTGATAATGCTACACAGCAATGGAAGGTCCAGGATGTGGAGACCTTTGACTGCAGTGTTCCTTCCACCATCTAGTTTCTGTGTAGCCCTTCAGAATACATGCTCTGACCCAGAGACTAGTGCTTTATATTTCTTCCCAACATAAAGAGCCATGCATAACTTATTCTCCAGTTTACATATTGAACTCTTCGCAGAATATTTAGTAGCAAGAGTAGCCATAAATATTTATGGAATTGTAAAGCAGCATTTGTAATCTTCTGTCCGCATTTGGTGTATGACCTGGATCTAATTCAGTTAGCTAATATTGCAGTCATTGGAGAGGTCCTAATTTACATCTGACAGTCTGATCTCTGTCAACTTAAGGGGCAAGACTCACCTTGTTGGTAAGATCTAAAATAAATCATAATTGAGTGACTGGAGCATGAACAGAATAACTTCAATTTAATATTTGCTAGAAAACTGCAGTCAAAAAGTTGGGTGGTTATTGCAAACATATGTGTCAAATCCAGTGTTCCCCTGATTTCTGGGCCTTCCAGCCACTGTAAGATTGCCACGCTTCCAAGCAATAGTTAGGTTTCCAACTCTGCTTTTGAAAGATTGTGGAGATTTGAGGGCACTGGACAGAGAGGAGGTGGAGGAGGGGGGGGGGAAGGAGCTAAGATGGAATGTGAGGTCATGATGTTTGCCTGCCAAAACTGCCATTTCTCTATGATCTGGAGGTTGGAAAACCTAGTTGCGGTGACCATAGGAGCAAACTATGCCTTCCAAATCTTTCCTATTACTAGTCAACACAGCCAGGCCAACTGTTGCTTTCTTGTTGACTTCCTTTTCTTTAACTCTGCCGCAGCCACAGTTGTGTTCCAGTGTTCCTCACTTCCAGACCAGCCAGGGAATGAATAAGGAATTGCAATGTGGTTGTAAACCAGCCATGGGGAAAATGTTCTTCATCTTTAATAGAAGGCTAAATATGTGGAAATGGGCAATCAAAGACTTTCATAGCATGGATGTAAATGACCTAATGGCAACTGATATTAAGGGGACAGCTAGACTTGTTTAAAACTTGATAACTTCAATTTGGAATTGCTCATTATAGGTTTTAACCATCTTAACAAAAAGTGCTGACTAGCTCAGCAAAACTAGAGAAATGGCCCATCTCTACCATGGTGAATGGCTCCTGTATATCCTTCAATGTATTTGCATTTTAAATAATTTCAATTGTGCTGCTTGCATTTCCTAGTCCCTTGACCCTGTTGCTTGTTTATATTTTTCATCTCCCTCTCTCTCTCCTCTCTCTGTATATATACACCTCACTTTTAATGTGTACCTCACTTTTCTCCTTAATGGGGAATCAAAGTAGCTTACTTAATTCACCTTTTTCCCCCTTTTATCATCATAACCACCCTCTCAGGTAAGTTATTCTGAGCATATGTAACTGACCCAAAGTCACCCAGTTAACTCCCATGGCAGACCGAATGTTAATCATCCAGATCCAAGGCCTTCACTCTAACCACTACACTACACTGGTTCTCAGATATGGGAGAACAATCTATCATGCATTCAAAGGATTTGTAAAGAATGGTGCGCTCCTGCTTAAACTGTCCCAGATTCCCATCTGCCTCCTTGTTACCAGAGGAGTAGTCAAAGAAAACCTCCCACAACACGACAACGTCTGACCTGAAGAAGTATTTTTTTATCAGTGTTGATTAGTAAAAGCTAACAATGGCCCATTCCACACAGCACAAATAAAATGTCTTTAGGAAGGGGGCAAAAGCACTTTGGGGTGGAGTTCCACACAGGTTTTTTTTTTCCTTTGAACATTTGGAATACATTTTATTTGTGCTAAAAATGGGTTATTCTGAAACGCTAAACTGGTGATTTTTTCCCCTGAAGCTGTTTTTAAAACGTTTCCTGCTTGCTGTATGGAGAGCAGGAAATGTTTCATTTCTTCCTGCCTGAACGAAAAGTTCTCACTTTCGTTTTCTCACTCACTCGTGCCCACCATTTTCTCCCACTTCAGTTTGATTCTCCATACTGCCTGCCATTCTCTGATTCTTCTCACCGATTCTTCTCACATTGTGGCTGGGTGCCATTTCAGTGATTGAAGTACACGAATGAACTCAGTTGAGCTCACCAATTGTGGCAACCTGCTTTTTCTGTCATTTTTAAACTTTCACTGGGGTATCTTCAAAGCTACGAAGACTCGATATGAGAATCCATTCTGATTTTCACATCAAGTCTTTGTAGCTTTGAAAGTACCTCATCGAAAATTTTAAAAAGGGGGAAACAGCACATTGCCATAATAGGCAGGCACAACTGAATTTGTTTCTGTACTTCAGTCACTGAAATGGCACCCAGCCACAATTCCAGTGGAGGAAATGTCTGTGGGAAAGAATAAAAAAACAACAGGCAGCACAGAGAATCAAACTGAAGCAGCAGAAAATGGCGGTCAAAAAAACCTGTTGTCCCCTGAAATGCTTAATTTTTCTGCACTGTGGAGACAAAAAAAGCCAAAACTATTATTTTAAAAACATTTCCCAAAGATTTTAAATGGTCTATCTATGCCAAAAGGGCCAATGATTCCCCAAGTCAGGCACAGAGTGGTTAAGAGCATATGCACTCTTATCTGGAGAACAGGGTTTGATTCTCCATTCTTCCATGTGAATGGCAGACTCTTATCTGGTGAACTGGATTGGTTTCTCACTCCTACAAATGATGCTTGCTGGGTGACTGTGGACAAGTCACAGTTCTCTCAGAACTCTCTCATCCCCACCTACCTCACAGAGTATCTGTTGTAGGGAGAGGAAGCGAAGAAGTTTATAAGCTGCTTTGAGACTCCTTACAGGAATGAAAGGTGGGGCATAAATGCAAACTCTTCTTCTTAATTTCCATGAGAACCTAATGGACTACAGGCAAGAAACTGAAGTTGCTGCAGGAGTTCCAGCCATTTGCTTAACAACGCAAACAGTTCAAATATAAATGTCTGCCTAGTGAAGATTCATTACATTGCATCGGACAAAATGGGTCTAGTCCATGAAACAAGATTCTGGAATAAAATCTTATTATTCTTAAAGGTGCCAATAGACTCTTTTTTTGAAAACAGTTATTGTTAACTTATGGAAGGCGCAAGGTACTAATAAAATATGTTAAATGTATGCAAATTCAGAAACACAGGATGTTACTTCTGTGATAGTCACATGAAGTATAGTTTACTCTTTCCCGCCAACATTATTTATTTATTTAGAATTTTGACTGAAAGAGAACTTCAGAACTAATATTAAAATGTTATATTGTTCAGTGTGGTTACATACTGTGGAAGGTTTCCCATGCAGAGATGTTGTCTGCATTTTTACACTTGAAGTTGAATTGAAATATGTATTACTGATGTAATGTATCATCTGACAGTGACTTGTGTTGCATGGTAAAACAGAGATCATGTTAGAATTGGCAAGTGACTCATTTATTGAAACATTGCCCACTGAACATGATATATGACATTCTTCTGAACTTGGGTGCTGTGTGGTTTCCGGGCTGTATGGCCGTGTTCTAGCAGCATTCTCTCCTGACGTTTCGCCTGCATCTGTGGCTGGCATCTTCAGAGGATCATCCTCTGAAGATGCCCAAATCCGGCCGTGAAAGCCTTCGACAATACATTCTTCTGAACTCATTGTTCTATACAAGACTACTACTGTAGTCTTTCCTCATGTATGTGTAACCGGCTCATCCTTGTCTACATCAATCTCCTTTGGGGACCTAGATAAAAATAAAATGTAATAAAATGACAGCACCTTGTGGCTTGTCAAGCAAATATGAAATTGCTTCAACAAATTAATAAACCTTTAATTTGAACACAATTTTAATTAGAGATAAATCATAGTGGACATTTCATTTTCATTTCATTTCATGTATGTACATATGTATGTATATATGTATTATAGCACAACTCAATTATACAAAATCTTCAGTGCCTTTCAAGAAAAACACTCAAAATAGTTACAATTACAAACAGTGCCCAGTAAATAAAGGAAAGTGAGAAAGTCCAAACAATTAATAATGCAGGTCTTTTTTATTCCCTTTGTTCTTCTGCTAAAGGTCTTTCTTCAACTTGGGCCCCTTAAAAAATAAGGAATTCCCTCAATTAAGCTGTAGGCCTTCCTTCTCCTGTTGCAGGCTGGATCAATTGAGAAGGGCAGTTGGTAATATGTAAGCATGCTTACCAAAGGCACATGCTCAATGAGATCTTGTTCCCTGGGCCCTAAGATCCAACCAAAACACAAATACTAAAATAACATGGGTTGCCTTTGTGCTGTTTTGTGAATGGTACACATCGATATCTGACTCCGAGTAAGCACCACCAGCCCTCTTTCTCACAAAGAGCTATATTTAGAAAATGGCTGCAGGCACCTAATGGTGAATGTAGGGCAACAATTGAACCAGGCCCTAAAGCAGGGGTTCACAACAGAGTGCGTGGGTGCCTTGGAGCCAACCATAATCTTTCCTAGTGCTCTCCAAGGCTCATTCCGCACATGCAGAATAATGCACTTTCAAACTGCTTTCAGTGCTCTTTGAAGCTGTGCGGAATGGCAAAATCCACTTGCAAACAGTTGTGAAAGTGGTTTGAAAACGCATTATTTTGCGTGTGTGGAAGGGGCCCAAGTGTTTTCAGAAAGTGGCAGGGGTAGGGTTACCAGCTTCAGGCTGGAAAATACCAGGAGATTTGGAGGGTGAAACCTGAGGAAGGCAGGGTTTGGGCAGGGGAAGGACTTCAATGGGGTATAATGCCATAGAGTCCACTTTACACAACAGCGATTTTCTCAAGATGAACTGATCTGTGTCAACTGGAGATCAGTTGTGGGAGACCGCCAGCTACAACATGGTGATCAGCAACCACAGGCAGGGGTCACACAGAACTTTTGGTCAGCAAGGCTTCTGACTTGACTGTGCAGATTTTTTAAACAACCATCGCCTAAGTAGCAGCTGCCACCACAGCACAAAAATGTTCTTTGTATGAAGAGAAGCTGAGGTAACAATTTTATTTCTATCTCCACCTGCTGCAGCAGCTATTTTGAGGCAGCCATTTTGCCGTTGTATACGCCATGCTTTGTCAGAATTCCAGAGATGCCCACAGGCTCAAAAAGATTGAAATCCTCTGCCCTAGAGAGATATTCATTCATTTAAGACATTTTAACAAAGAATATCCAAAACCTCAAGATGGTGTCTCAGTTAAAATAAGACACATACCTTTTTTAAAAGTATTTTTTACATTTTAAGGCTTTTTAATTTCTATATGCATTTTATTGTCCTATGTTTTCTTCTGAAAACTTGCTTTACTTTTGATGGTGTGTGTATGGGACAAAAGATTATGCTTGAAAATTATATTTGATAAAAAACCAATAATTAAAATCAAAATAGTTCTCTCTCTCACACACACACACACAATGGCAAGCACCAGGAAACAGCCATGCAAGCAGGAGAAACCAGAAGACTAAGGAATGTGGTGTAGCTTGGTACAGGGTCAAGGGGTGACAAATATTTCTTGGAAGCAAGGAGAGAAAAGTGTTTAAGGAAAGGATTTTGTATCTTCTAAAAATTATACCTTTTGTTAAAGATGCATTATTAATCAACTAAGTGTATATCTTATAGGCTTTTAAAGGCAAACCTAGTTAGATAAGATGGGCTATGTGAATAAACACAAAAATGGAGAGGTCAGAGGTTAAATGAAACATGGAACCTATAAGGTCATTGTAATCATTTTTTTCTATATTTTAATGAACACTGAAATGAACATAAGAACATAAGAAAAGAGTCAATCTAGTCCAGCACTCTGCTACTCGCAGTGGCCAATCAGATGCCTTTGGAGCGGATGTGAAAGCAATGACCTTCTGCTGCTGCTGCTCCTGAGTACCTGGTCAGCTAAGGCATTTGCCTGGTCAGCTAAGGCATCTCAGATCAAGGAAGATCAAGATTGGTAGACATAGATAGACTTCTCCTCCATAAATCTGTTCAAGTCCCTTTTAAAGCTATCCAGGTTAGTGGCCATCACCATCTCCTGTGGCAGAATATTCCAAACACCAGTCACGCATTGCGTGAAGAAATGTTTCCTTTTATTAGTCTTTATTCTTCCCCCCAGAATTTTCAATGTATGCCCCCTGGTTCTAGTACTGTGAGAAAGAAAGAAAAATTTCTCTCTGTCAACATTTTCCACCCCATGCATAATTTTATAGACTTCAATCATATCCCCCCTCAGACGTCTCCTCTCCAAACTAAAGACTCCCAAATGCTGCAGCCTCTCCTCATAAGGAAGGAGCTCCAATCCCTCAATCATCCTTGTCGCCCTTCTCTCCACTTTTTCTATCTCTTCAATATCCTTTTTGAGATGTGGCAACCAGAACTGAACACAGTACTCCAAGTGCGGTCGCACCACGGCTCTATATAAGGGCATGACAATCTTTATTTATTTTATTTTATTTATTTGCAGTTTTATTATCAATTCCTTTCCTAATTATCCCCAGCATAGAGTTTGCCTTTTTCACAGCTGCCATGCATTGAGTTGACATTCCCATGGAACTATCAACTAAGACACCCAAATCCCTTTCCTGGTCTGTGACTGATAGCACTGACTCCTGTAGCGTGTATGTGAACTTTGGATTTTTTGCTCCTATGTAAATCACTTTACATTTTGCTACATTGAACTGCATTTGCCATTTTTAGTCCACTCACCTAGTTTATAAAGTTCCACTTGGAGCTCTTCGCAATCCTTTGTGGTTCTCACCACCCTACCTAATTTGGTATCATCCACAAACTTGACGACCACGCTACCCACCCCTACTTTCAGGTAATTTATGAATTGTTAAAGAGCACTGGTCCCAAAATGGATCCTTGGGGGACACCACTCCCTACATCACTCCATTGTGAGAACTTCCCATTTACACCCACCCTTTGCTTCCTGTTCCTCAACCAGTTTTTAATCCATAGGAGGACTTCCCCTCTTATTCCTTCACTAGTGGAGCTCAGCCATGTTTCGCTGTGGCTTACGTGGGGGGGCGGGGGGTTAGGAATAGAAGGGAGGAAGAAAGGGAGAGGCGTACCGGCTGTCTCCTGCGAGTTGGTGTGGGACAACCCGTCTTCCTCTCCCTGTTTGTCCTCGGCTGTTTGGAGCAAGGCAGGGAAGGGAGGAGGAAGGGGAGTGGCGTACCGGCTGCTTTGGTTGGCACGCTCCTCCTTCTTGTCCTGGTGATTATCCATGGCTGTTTCCAGGCACGCTGAGGGTGATGAGTTCGGCGCAGAAGAGAGGAGGAAGGGGAGAGGCTGACTGGCGGTTTCCATGGCGCTTTGCTGGGAGCGCTCCTCAGCAGGGGGCCTCAGCTGGTGGGAGTGTGCTCAGCAAGGTGAAGGCAGGCAAGGCATGGCCCCCTGCGATACAGCGGCCCCTCATTGGTCCAGCCCTGTGATACGGTGGCCCCTCATTGGTCCACAGTGGCTTTCCCTAAATGTGAGTTTTACTGGACTCAGGAGTGACCTCGGAGCCCGGTGAAGCCACCAAAACATTCCTGCCAGGGGAATGGACGTCATGGCCAAATTTGGTGGCGATTCGTCCAGGCGTTTTGGCATTATGATATGCGACGTTATGATATGTGGCATTATGATAAGGGCATGCTAGAAGCTAGATATGTGGGTAGGAGGGGGCCGTATGAGAGAAAGGGGGGGAGATGCACTTATGCTCGTCCCCTTTCTGGCCTCCGGCCTATCCCGAGGGATGCGGGCAGAGAGACTCAGGTATACCCTGCTTCGAGCCTGGTGTTGATAAATGCCAGGTCCATTAATAATAAGACCGCAACGCTTTGAGATTTTCTCGAGGCGCAGCTGATGGACCTGGCCTGCATCACCGAGACCTGGGTGCGAGAGGGCGAGACGGTAGCCTTGAATGCAATCATGCCCCCAGGTTTCGCTTGTGTCCACCAGCCTCGAACACAGGGCCGGGGGGGAGGTGTGGCGATGTTCATCCGAGATTCCATCACCTTCAGGGCAGTCCCTGCCCCTCAAATTCTCGGATTCGAGTGTGCTGGATTGGAGTGGCTTTCTGGGGAGAGGTTGGCCATTCTCCTGGTGTACCGGTCGCCTAGCGCACCTGGCGACGGCCTGCCATGGCTGCTGGAGGCGGTGGCCGATTGGGCGTTGCGATTCCCTCGACTTATTGTCTTGGGGGACTTCAACGTCCATTTGGACGCCGCCTCATGTTCAGCGGCAGTGGACCTGGTGTCATCCATGGCAACGCTGGGACTCTGCCTTCTAAACACCGGCGCCACCCATGAAGCTGGTCACACTTTGGAGCTGGTCTTTGGGGCAGGAGTGAATATGGTTGTATCCTCTGTTAACAAAGTGCCATGGTCTGACCATTTTGCCCTGAAGGTTCGGGTGGACTCGCCGCGCCAACCCTGTCTAGGCGACGGACCTATTTATGTCCGCCCATGAAGACTTATGGAACCGGTTAGGTTCCTGAATGCTTTGCGGGACCCTGAGCCTCCTGGCACCCTCGATGAGCAGGTGATAGACTGGAATTCCAGACTTTCCGATGCCATCAAGGAAATTGCTCCCAGGCACCCTCTGCGCCCCCGTTCACGACGGGCTCCTTGGTATACCAAGGAGCTACGCCAAATTAAATGGGAACTCAGACGGCTAGAGCGAGTGTGGAGGAAGTCTCGCGACGAAGTGGCGCGAACAACTTATAGGACGTTTATGAAAGCCTATGAGTTGGCGATACAGAGGGCGAAGAATGCCCATTTCTCGTCCTCTCTCGCATCTGCTAGCTCCCGCCCGGCACAATTATTTCGGATTGTTCAATCTCTCACCTCTTTGGTGGAGGGGTCTACAAATTCTCAATTGGCTATCGGCTGTGAGGCATTTCAGAGCTTTTTTGTAGATAAAGTCGCGTCACTCCGCCGGGACCTTCTGGCCACAATTGATACAGTACGCTGCCCTCTGCCTCGAGGCAGGATTACACCTCTTGGAAACAAAAGCATGGTGGGCCACCTTTAAATTTTGGATTCGGTTATGTTTCCTTAACAACCCTAATAGTCTCATTTATTGCACCCTCCACGAACTTCAATCTTCTACCTGGTGGGCTCATATCAAATCAAAGATTCCCTCCCTGGGTCTTTCTTGGGACCAGCTCCTTATGCTTTCTCCTAGCGAGATACAACGTTGTATCAAGGTACGGCTATTCGATCAGGAACACCAACATCTAGTTAGTAAAGCAAGGAGCTTGTTCTCTCCCCTCCATTTTAACATCATGCCCGGGAAATGCAAGACAGCTGCATATTTAAACATCTTGTCTGACCCTAAGTTGAGGTGGCTATTGACCAGAGCGAGAACCAACACATTTCCACTAACCTTTTCCCCAGAGAGATTCACGGTACCTTCACAGCAAAAGCGTACCTGTGAATACTGTCAAACCTCTGAGGAGTCATTGGAGCACATTTTATTAGTTTGTCCAAAATTTAATGATTTTAGACCAAACCTGTTTTTAGGGGATCCCTTACTGGTCCATCCAAGCCTTTTTAATCTTAAATTGAACTATCTTCTGAATACAGAGAATCCCAAGCAACTGGACATAGTGGCCAAATTCTTGCTCACTATTACGAAATGATTTCCTGGTTTCCTCTTTCGCTCTGATGTATGCATTTTTGAAACAGGAGTACCTGTTTTATCTTGTAAAACTGTATTTGGATTACTTAGTTCTGCTATGTTTTAATGCCTAATAAAGGTCTTTGAACTTGAATTGATACAGTAAAGGAACTCGAGGCTCCTTTGCCATCTTTGGGTCCAAGTTTGGACCGGTTTTCCCTACTCTGCGAGTCCGATGTTGACAGGGTCCTAGCTGCTGTTAGACCTACTACCTGTCCTCTGGATCCGTGCCCCTCCTGGCTGATAAAAGCTTGCAGGGAGGAGTTATGACCCCACCTGTTGAATATAGTCAACTGCTCCCTTGAGCAAGGAGTGTTTCCGGGTGGGTTGAAGGGGGCAGTGGTCCGCCCACTCTTAAAAAGACCATCTTTAGATCCTGGCGATCTGGCCAATTATCGCCCCGTTTCGAACTTGTCATTCCTGGGGAAGGTAATTGAGAGAGTGGTGTTGGAGCAGCTTCAGGGCTTCCTGGAGGACGCATCGGGGCTTGATCCCTTCCAGTCCGGCTTCCGTGCTGGGCATGGGATGGAGACCGTCCTCATTGCCATCACAGATATGCTCCGCATGCAGCTAGACCAAGGCGGATCGGCGCTGCTTGTGTTACTTGATCTCACAGCAGCGTTTGATGTGGTCAATCACGACCTTTTGATCCACCGCCTGGCAGCCTCTGGACTGCGGGACACTGTCCTTCAATGGATTGCCTCATTTCTCCAGGGTCGGGGTCAGCAGGTATGGTGCGGGGTTGAGGCCTCCCAAAGGGCTCCACTTAGTTGTGGGGTTCCTCAGGGGGCCTTGCTTTCCCCGCTTTTATTTAACATCTACATGCGACCCCTTGCTCAGCTGGTGCGGAGCTTTGGGCTGGTCTGTCACCAATATGCGGATGACACCCAGCTCATTCTGTTGATGGAGAGGGGGGCGGCCTCTGCCCCTGCAGCTCTACAGCATTGTTTGGAGTCGGTTGCTGGTTGGTTGAGGCAGAGTAGGTTAAAAATTAATCCAACAAAGACGGAGATCCTCTGTCTGGGCTGGGGGAGAGACCAAGGGAATTCCAGCCGCCTATACTGGAGGGGGTTGTTTTAGCCCCGACATCCCTGGCTCATAGCCTGGGGGTCCGCCTGGACTCTGCCTTGTCAATGGAGAGCCAGGTGGCCCATGTTACCCAGGTTGCGTTTTTCATCTCCGCCAGGCACGGCGGTTGGTCCCCTATCTCTCCCAGCATGACCTGGCCACTGTGATCCATGCGACGGTCACCTTGAGGTTAGATTACTGTAAGTCGCTTTACGCGGGCCTTCCCTTGTGATTGATCCGGAAGTTGAAGCTGGTCCAGAATGCAGCGGCACGGCTTCTGACAGGTGGTGACTATTCAGACCATGTCACCCCTGTGCTACGCCGTCTGCACTGGCTCCCAGTGGAGTTCCGGATCGTCTTCAAGGTACTGGTAATAACCCTTAAGGCCTTACGCGGCATGGGGCCCTCATACCTACGGTACCGCATTACCCCTTATGTCCCACATAGGCCACTACGCTTGGCGGTGGCGGAACTGCTGGTGACCCCTAGCCCCGCGATGATGCGGCTGGCCTCGACCCGGGCCCTGCGGGATCTTGGTGAGTTCCGCAGGGCCTGCAAGACAGAACTATTCCACCAGGCCTTTGGAGAGGCTGGCTGCGGCTCTACTGCCCCCCATTGAAATTGGAACTGTAACTGAGGCTGCCAATTTCCACCTCCTGTCATCCTGGTCGGGCCTGCTGTGATTCCATCTGGGCCCGCCTGCTCCCTCCCTCTCTTTCTCTCATTTTCTCTTTTCCTTGCTTTTTAGCCTTAGGAATGGGCGCCTGTTTGAACTGTTTTAAACTGTTTGAATTGTTTTAAACTGTAAGTAATTGCTGCTGGAGTTTTGATATGTTTAAGTTATGTTGTTTGAGTTGCTGTTGGACAACAGCCATGTTGTGAGCCGCCTCGAGCCCTCCGGGGAAGAGGCGGCCTAGAAATTTAAAATATAAATAAATAAATAAATATAAAATTAGGGCATCAGTAACACATTCACAGTTAGCTTTATATATATATAGATTGTTGAGTTTTCTCAATAATCTCAGGTGAGGAACTATGTCAAAAGCCTTTTGGAAATCCAAGTAGACAATGTCCACTGGTTCCCCCTTATCCACATGCCTGATTACACCCTCAGAGAACTCTAGTGTTTGTAAGCCATGCTGACTCTTCCTCAGCAGATCTTGGTTCCAATTTGCGGATGACAGTTTTACAATCTGGAGCCATGGTGAGGAGGAACTGCTGAACTTTCTGAACTGTTTATTTCAACACTGCCTAACAACAAGCTTCTTCCAATGGGACAATGATTACTATGAACAGACTGGTGGGGTAGCCATGGGAAGCCCCCTCAGCCCAGTGATAGCCAATTTTTACATGGAACATTTTGAGAAAAAAGCCCTCGAAACAGCATCCAGGAAACCCGCAACTTGGTTCCAATTTGTGGATGACACTTTTACAATCTGGAGCCATGATGAGGAGGAACTGCTGAACTTTCTGGACCACCTTAACAGCATCCACCCAAACATCCAATTTACCATGGAAACTGAAAAAGAAAGAAAATTGGCTTTTTTAGATGTCTTGGTCTTTTGCAGACCCCACCACCAATTGGGCTACACATTATACAGAAAACCAACACACACAGAGACCAGTATCTACATAAAAACTCCAATCACCATCCACAACAGAAAAGGGGCATAATCAAAACTCTAACAGATCGTGCAAAACGAATTTGTGAACCTCATCTACTTCCTGATGAAATCAATCATCTAGACTGGGCTCTCCAGGCTAAAGGCTACCCCACAACAGAAATCAGACAAGCTTTAAGACCAAAAGAAACCCAGAGGACTGAGGAAAGACCACAGGAAAAATATTTCTACCATACATCAAGGGAATCACAGATCAAATAGGGAAACTGATGAAAAAGCATAACCTACAAACCATCTTCAAATCCACCAGGAAAATACAGCAGATGCAACGCTCAGCAAAGGACAAGAGAGACCCCTTCACTTCTGCAGGAATCTATCACATACCCTGCAGCTGTGGCAAGGTATACATAGGAACCACAAAACGCAGCATTCAGACTCGTATTAAGAAACACGAAAGACACTGTCAGCTTAACCATCCTGAAAAATCTGCAGTTGCAGAACATGTGTTAAACAAAACTGGACATAACATTTTATTTGAGATCACTGAAATTCTGGACAATTCAGAAGGTTACTATGTCAGACTGCACATTGAAATTCACAGACACCAAGACAACTTCAATAAGAAAGAAGGGACTCTGAAAATTAGCAAAGCTTGGCTCTCAGTACTTAAAAAATGAACTGATAACCCCATTCACAATACAGTGCACTCAACCACACCTTTGCCTAGCAGTTCCACCCAAACACTTAATGATTGGTTCCACACCCTGGGACATGGACAATATACCACACTAAACTTTCCCTTCTCACTAGACACAGTGAGAAACAGACTTTTCTCTGTGATACACCTCTGAAGATGCCAGCCACAGATGCAGGCGAAATGCTAGGAACAAGATCCACCAGACCACAGCCACACAGCCTGGAAAACCCACCAGAACCAGTTGAATCCAGCCGTGAAAGCCTTCGACAACACACAGGCCTCTTTCGTTTTTTTAAAAAAATACTCTCCTTCATCTCTTCCTTTGGTTCCTACAGTTTTGATCCTGGCAGTACACACCAGCATAATTATGTGCAGGTTGTAGTTAGTGAACCAGGAAATCAGGCTGCCTTCTATTTGAGCAAAAGCTAGCCATTAGATAAGTACATGTCAGCCTCTTACTGCTTTAAAGCAGAATATTTGCAATTATTTATTGATATAAAAAGACAGCATGCTCTTTAAATCAAATCACTATCTATTTGTTCCAAATCTTCATTGCTCGAAGATTTCCTATAAAAAATCAGAAACCATACTAACTAATTCTAATGAGGAAAAAGGAAAGTCAAGAATAAGTACATTAAGATCTATTGCATTTTTTGTCCTAGTCAATGAAGCAAAGCACAGCTAAGTACAATCAAAGCAAACACTTTATTCAAATGAGTGCATCCATTCTGGCTCATGTTCAAATGGCCATATGTGCAAGCAAAAAACATGATGTATGGCAAATGGTATAGCTATGGTATTTTGCCCCTTTCTAAATAGAGTACTTTGAGAGTATTTTATTGATAGCTTACAGGTATTTTAAAATCTAGTTAAAATATTGTACAAAAATTGTATAGTGAGGGAAGGGTGGATCATAACTAAAAAAATAAACAAAATTATAGGTTTGGATCCAGATTAAACATTCCATTAAGTGATAAAAAGCAAGTTATATTTCGTACTCTGTAGAAATATACAGGTATGGGTGAATGTGCACACTTGTTTTGAAATCAGTCAGGGCTCATATATTGACAACAGTGGAGACATCATGAGGATACACAGGTGCTGCTTGCTCCTGACTAGGGCATATACACAATTCATTCTTTGATGGTTCAGGGTACTACTGGTTTTTGTGTCATCTCACAGACACAACATGTATTCTAACCAAATAATTTTGGTTAAAATGGCTGAAAAAACAATCCACACAGAAATTATTCAATGGCCACCAACAGTTAGAGGAAAAAACACTGTAAAATTTCATACATTTGCTCTGGTATATATCCAGTTTCTCCAGAATGAGTGTAGTCGACCCACGCGGTCAGCGTAAGAACGAGACGAGACGCGGAGATAACATCTGGTGGAGATCGCCAGCAGCGGGAGACCGGAGGTCCGTGTTCCTAGCGAATCTCCCGTCTGCCGGTTCCTGGCACCTTTTATTGTTACTCTATCGGGGGCGTGTAGGAGGGAGGGCTGGGGGGAGTTCCGGGAGAGCGGGAGGTCGGGAGATCATCAGGTGATGCATGATCTCATCTGGCTACGTGCGGAGAAGAGCGTACGCGTCTGAGCCTAATCCTCACCTGGGGGCAAGATCATTGTCCCTGCGCCCGGTGATTGAGCCAGACAGTTCACGACCTGTGACTCATGGGGGGGATGAGGAGTGGGGGTGCGATGCAACCGGCAAGGCCGCAGGTCCGTTGGCGTGCCAACGTTCTACTACGGCACTGCCGGGTCGGCAGTGCACTACTACATCTCCTCCTTTTTTACATTTTAGAAAACGGGGGGCCGAAATGCTAAGGGGCGATTTAAAGGGACGCTTGTCTCCTCCGTCGTATGGTCAAGCTGACCAAGCTGCTTGTGCAACATTAGAACTTGGTTGCGGGGTAAGGGGAATGCGGGGGGTTTCCGACACACGGTACAGGCAAGATTAGACACGCATTGAACGAAACAAGATCCGATAACAAGGCATACAACTAAACCAATGCAGAGCTGTACAATAGCGCTCAACCATCCTCCCGGCAGCCAGCTCCAGAGGGCTGACCACCAATGGGGCAAAACATCATACTTCAGATTAGATACAACTTCTTGCAGCTCACGCACTTTCATGTGGATCAACTGGGAATTATCAGAAAGATTAAAACAACACATATTATGTACATTCTCACAACCTTGGTGATGCAACAACAACAAATAATCAATAGCTGACACGATTGTCTAGGGTCGCTGAGCGAAGTTCCTGCTGCTCGGAGGCCAGGGCATCCAGAGCGGTGGAGGTAGAGTTGATGGACTTCAAGAAGGGCACAGGCCAGCCGGCCAATAGTCTTAGCATTGTAGGAAGCGAGTCCGGGGACCCCCACTAGGGAAGTTGCGAGGGAGACGAACTCCGCTTCGGAGAGGGCGACCGCGTCGCTCCGACAGGAGGGGTCGAAGGGCAGGGCGGAGCGGGGCGGCGGCGTCCGGGCTCCCGGGTGGAGCCTGGGGTAGGACAATGGTGAGGCGACTGAGGCAGCAAAGAGTTCCGGCAGGGAGTCGAGCGGGGATGTAGTTAAACGTCCTCTCCCCGCAGGTCCAGAACCAGCCCCTGGGGAGCAGGATGTTTCCGAACACGGGGGGAATGTCCTCCCTGTGTGTGCAGTTCCAACTGGCCGAGCCGACGAAGCGGGCCCGGTCGGTTCCCGTTCGGCTGCGCCGGTGATGCGGGCGCAGGTGTTGGACTCGTGGTTAGCGACCGTCTCGGTGACAAGGGAAAGAGCGCCAGCCGGGAGGGTTTGGACGACGGGTCCCCAGTCGGCGCTCATAGAGTACCTGATGGATGAGGCATTCATAAAGGGGCTCAGCCCAGACTCCGCCAGGAAGTCTCCGGCGCTTTACAGACGGGGAGCAGGCAGGAGCTTAGCAGGCTCCCGACTCCTAGGTACTGGCCCAGGCAGAAAGATGAGACGTTGGCAGCGGCAGCAAACTGCTCCCAGATGTTGGTCTGGTGAAAGCTTCGTCAGGGGTGGCCGACGCCATCGGCAGGAGGCAGCAGAGCAGGCAAAGGATGGTGGTTGCTGAGTTGGTGGTGATGATCGCAAAGAGAGCTGCACAGAGGTTCTCGGGTGTCTCGGGGTGGTCTTGCTGGCGCAGCAGCGCTAGGGCCTGGCTGGTGGTCGCCTTGACGCCTCCCCAGGTCATCCGGGTCTTTGGGTGTTGGCGACGGCGTTCCTGTCGAGATCGCTGGGCGGGATCCTCTAGAGAGATGCGTTCCATCTCTGGGATGGGGTTGAGTTTCCTCCTGGCGCCATTCCATGGGTGGGCCTGTCGTGGCGAATCGGAGTCCACGGGAACCTGTAGGAAGAGGGACTGAAACATACCCACCTTTCCCAGGTTCACGGGGGGGGCCCGGGTCCCGCCAGGCTCAGTTCTAGAGCCGGATGGCGGAGATTGGGATCGAAGTTAGTGTTTATATTTAGTATGGGAAGGAAGAAGGCTTGTTTTGCAGCCTGTGAAGGTTGCTTTTAATGCAACCCTCCTGGGGCCGCCTACACTCCCTCTTTCTTTAGTTGTTTGACAGGGAGGGCAGGAGTGTAGGAGTGCCCCTGGTGGGAATTGGCTTCAGAGCCGTCATCAGGGTGCGTCATGGCGAGGGTCCGAGCCTCGAGGGGAGGGAACAGGCGAGTCCTGGGGGATTGTGGGTATGCATGCTTAATCAGCAATACAAAGGGGGCTTTGGAAGCACCTTTCGGGGGGATGGGTGCATCCGGGGAATGAAGCAATCAGGCGATTAGAGGCAAATTCCTTGCACACACAAAGGAGAAAGGAAGGGGGGTTTTCTTTGCAAGGGAGTTGCACTTACCGTGACCTTGGTGGCCAATACAGGAAGCTGGATGGTGCTAAATTTTGTGATCGAATTATCTGGGGGAATTGCCGCCCGCCGAGACCGCTCCCTTAAGGGGCGGTCGGCTGAGCTTGGCCTTTAATGTGGTACTGATAAAGTTGCCAGGCGCTGGGCAGCCATAACCCAAACGGGTTTGGGTATTAGACGCATAATAGCGGCAGCCCCTTTTTAAACTGGGGCCTGTCCTGACAGTGCTGCGGTATCAGGACGGGCCCAGATTTTAATCCAGGGAGGGCCAGTCAGCCAATTGGCCCTCCCGCCTTTACTGGTCGAAAAAACAGAAGTAAACGGGGGAGGGGAGGGGGAAACAGATTTCCTGTGGAAATTAGGAGGCAACTTCGGAAGGCACGATTGGAATCAATGATCCGTGACGGCTTTACCCATCCCAGACCAGAGTCGTTTTGACCTGACTCATGAGGTCTCTTCCCCAGAGATTGACATGGATGTCTAGAACGATGGGGCGGACTGTGAGCCGCCGCCGAGTCCTGGGCTGTTGACCGCGAGCTGGCGGATGCTCCGTCTCGCGGTTTGTCTCCCCACCCCAGATGTGCGGGCAAGCCTCGGTCGGCCACTGGTCGGGCCACCGGCTGCTCTGATGACGGTAACATCAGCGCCGGTGTCCACCAGGCCCTTGAACTTACATCCTTCTATGGCGAAGCTCCAGATATGGACGGAGCTCCCGATAGGCGTCTCCACCGCTGCGACGTGGTGGCGTAGGCTGCGCCATGTTGGCTGCTGGGGCTCGTGAGGCCTTTATTGGGTCAGCAGCGGCAGCGTATGGGGCAAGAGAATCAGCTGAGCGCAGCTGGCTCCGGCGGGCAGCTCCTGTGGGATGTTTGTCCAGACCTGGAGGTGGATGGGTCCTTGGTGCGTGGAGTCGATCACTCCGGGGACGATGAACAGTCCCTGCTCAGCGGCAGAGGCCTTTGGCAGCACTAGCCCAATTGTCCCGTAGGGATGGGCCCGTCATACTGGGTTGGGGCGACAAGAACCTCGTGGGGGAACTTAAAGGAGACGGGCTGAGCCGCATGTGAGCGGGATGCCACGAGAGGGGGGTGGTTTTGGCAGGGGCCTTGGCATTTGAGTTTGCTCTAGTACTCTCCTCCTTGGTCCTGGGCTGGGGAGACGCCCGGGCGGGAGTTTCCCGACGGGCAGTCGTCTCTCCAGTGGAAGCCCTTCTGGCAACGTGGGCACCGGGTTTTTGGTGGCCTTCTCCTCCTGGGGGAGGACCCTCCTCCATCGGGGTTGTAGGCCCCCCCGCCGGGCTGCCTACACTCCCTCCGAAGTGTCCGGGTCTGCCGCAGTTAAAGCAGTCATCCTGAGACCGTCTCCCGCCCGATGGAGAGAGTGCTGCGGCGAGGAGGCTAGCTTGGTGGGCGGAGGATCCAATGTCCTGGCAAGCTTTAAGCATGTCAGCCAGTTCAGGATTTTTGCCTAGGCCCGTGATTGCCCTGCGGCACTCCATGGAAGCGTTCTCCTTTGCGAGGCGCATGAGGAGCTCGCTTTGGGCCTCCTCGCCATCTACCTGCCTCTTGAGCGCTTCCTGGAGCCTGTTCACAAATTCAGCATAGGGCTCTTGGGGTTTCTGCCGGATGGAGGAGAAACTCTGAGTTGGCTGGCCGGCATTGGGGACTTTGATAAATGCCTGATAGGCGCACTCAGAGGCGACCGTAAGGGTGGCCTCAGGCAGGACAATCTGATCGTTGGGGTTGGCGAAGCATCGAAGCCGTAAAGCTGAGCTGGCGGTGTAGGCGCCGCCAGAGGTGGCGGCTCTGTTGAAGCATTGCTGGCGGAACTCACTTTCCCAGACCACAAATTGCGCAGGGCTCAGGAGCATGCGAAAGGTGGTTTTCCAGTCATCTGGAACCATTAGGTGGTTCCTTGCGATGGCTTCCAGCATGCCTCTCACGTAGGGGCTGAAGTGACTCCTACGTCCCGCATTGCTTTGCGGAGCTCGGTAAGGATATTATAGCTCAGGGGGCAGTACTCGACAACCCGCCGAACTATGCCATCCTCTTCGGTATCTGTGAAGTGGATGGGGCACAATGCAAGAATATCGGCATCGTCTTCCGTCAGGGTTTCCTTCTTCTGCAGATCGTGGCTAATACGCTCTGCGAGAGTTTTGAAACCAGCGCCATTACGTGGCGCTGACGGAGGTGCAGTGGCTTCGGAAAATGAAGGCGGAGCAAGGGGAGGGGTGGCTGAGCCGCGGGAGAGTTTGAATTGGGTGAAGGAGCGAGGGGGGCAGAAGGAGGACAGGCGTCCAATTTAGTGGATAGAGAAAATTCCGGGGTTGAAATTGAAGGTGAAAGATCGAAGGAGGGCGGCCTACAGCAAGGGAGCCGTAGGTCTGCAGGCTGATGGCGACAAAACATTGTCTCCACGTCAGTAGCAGCGACATCGGCGCGCGAGGCTCTGTGCGAAGAGTGCGCCCGATGTTTCCCCAGTCCTTAAGATTCAATGTCCCCCCTCTGGGTACCATGGACACTGAGCTTCAATCTCCTCAACCAATTTGCGCAGCTCCCTTCTCTTTACGGGGACCCTGCCGCATTTCGTTAACGCTTTCAGTTCGTCAACGTGCTTGTCATAAGCCCTGCTTTTGCCAGCTCCCATACTCACCGGTGTTCCGTCGGACGAGAGAGTGTCCTAGGACGCGTGTCTCTGGATGCGCCGATCCAGAGGACAGGCGATACCGAAACGGGGGTCCCTGGATGCGCCCGATCCAGCGGACTTCGCATCGCTGACCCTTCCCCAGGCGACGGTGAGCAGGTTGGAGGTTCGGGGATTCCCGGGTTTCGGCACCAGCTTGTAGTCGACCCACGCGGTCAGCGTAAGAACGAGACGAGACGCGGAGATAACATCTGGTGGAGATCGCCAGCAGCGGGAGACCGGAGGTCCGTGTTCCTAGCGAATCTCCCGTCTGCCGGTTCCTGGCACCTTTTATTGTTACTCTATCGGGGGCGTGTAGGAGGGAGGGCTGGGGGGAGTTCCGGGAGAGCGGGAGGTCGGGAGATCATCAGGTGATGCATGATCTCATCTGGCTACGTGCGGAGAAGAGCGTACGCGTCTGAGCCTAATCCTCACCTGGGGGCAAGATCATTGTCCCTGCGCCCGGTGATTGAGCCAGACAGTTCACGACCTGTGACTCATGGGGGGATGAGGAGTGGGGGTGCGATGCAACCGGCAAGGCCGCAGGTCCGTTGGCGTGCCAACGTTCTACTACGGCACTGCCGGGTCGGCAGTGCACTACTACAATGAGCTCATATCGCTGTTCACATTTTGTAGGCAAATATATGCATAGTTTGCTTGCCAGAATTCTCAGTGCAGGCAACCATTTAAAAAGCTTGAAGAATTATATAGCTTCCTCTATTATACTGTTTAGGAAGGTATTGAATTTACTCTTCTATCTGCATCTGTTATTGCACATACTGGGTTTCAGAGAGATTCATCTATCTTAGAAAAATGTTTTTGTGCAGACCATTTTTTTTTTTTTGGATAGAGGATTCAAGAGTCCTGGTGATGTAGTTTTTTTGTGTCCATATGCACTTAAGGTTATCTGAATTCTGAGGGTAGTGAATTCTATTGAGTTATTTATGAAATGTTTATTCCTCATCTGTAGAGTAAATTTTCTCCAAGACAGTTTGCAATAGGTGAAAACAATGCAGTGTCCCTCTCATTACTCTACACTCAAGCCCTTAAATCGGAGCAAAAACCTTTCTGGCATGGAGAGAAGAAACTAGATTCCCTGTAAGCTACTTGTTGTTTGGGTGATTGCAGAAACTCAGCCAGTCTTTCCCATTCCATTTTTTTTTCCTGAGGGGGCAACTTCTCTGGCTGGTGAAAGAAGCTAACGAATCCTGCTAGAGTATGCACTTCAAAAATTATCGCTTGGGTTTCATTTCAAGGAGGACACGATTTTCACAAGCTGGAGATACCAGGAGCATTGATATCATTCCAGCAGTCTTTTTCAGGTTCACTAATATTGGTCCCTGAAAATGATGCCCTTAACAATGACATTAAAATGTAATTTTTAGTATGCACACTGATCCTCCTCCCCCTGCCCAGGAGAAGCACAGGATAAGGTGGGGCAAAAAGAGAGAACGTCTGTGCTCGGCCATGGTGCTCATTCTCCTGTGGCCATTCAAATGTTTTTTAGTATTTGATATTCTTTGTTGGTAGACCTAACTTCCAGTGCCTCCCCACCACCCACCCCAAACCACAACTCCCAAAATGTTAGGAGAAAAATCTTTTACTGAAATTTTGGGTATGTCATGATTTGTTTCAGGTATTCCTAATCTGAAACTTAACAGGCAATTTTGTCTATTGTTTGAGTTCAGGAATATCTGGATGCATATTCCAGTATCCTGCACAAATCATAATTATGTCTGTGTTACCTACAGAGTCTCAAACACCGGCCAGCTTGTCTTATTTCCTGCCCACCATGTGTGAATAGGGTGTCAACCCCATACTTTGCATTTTAGTTTCCCCTGAGATCCTGATGCTGTTTGTCAGACCACTTATAGTATGGTACAGTACTGTGCCAGCACACAATGCAATCACAACTGTACCACACTCCATGCAAAGAGTGGCCCAGTGAACAGGCTTGGCCTCCTTGGCAACTTGCCTCCCTTCCTGTTCCCAGAAGAACAATTGTGCTGCCACTCACCAGCAGATCCATGTACCTTTCCCATCTACTGGAAACCCACCAATCCACCATTGGCCAGCAGCCTATCAGCCCAATCCCAGCGGCAGGTGGATCCCATTCTAGAGTCGGTGCAACCCTGTGCCAGCATGGGTGGCTACCCCACCAGCACAAGGGACAAATGCTCCGGCGGGGGTTTACTCATACCAATGGGCAGGCACCATACAGTGCCAAACTTGGAAGTCTCTGTCCTTGCCTAGACCCACTGTGGCATATCTCAGAGAGGGGTGGGTTTTTTTTGCTTTTTGGGCTTCCTGTATCATGAGAAACCCCTTTAGAGAGGGTGGAGCAGCACCATCTGTGCCTGCCAGCCCACTCTGAAATGATCTATTTACCCACCATGTTGCTGCCTACTAAAGCTTGAAGAAAGGAGGGCAGAAGGAAATCTCAATCTGTAGGTAGTGGTATGATTTGAACACAATACTTACCCTCTGACTCTGCTTGCCTAGTGTAACTTCCACTTATGAGCAGAAGTGGCATAATGGTTAAGAGCAGGTGCACTCTAATCTGGAGAACTGGGTTTGATTCCCCACTCTGCCACTTAAGCTGTGGAGGCTTTCCTGAGGAATTAGATTAGCCTGTGCACTCTAACACATGCCAGCTGGGTGACCTTGGGCCAGTCACAGCTCTTTAGAACTCTCTCAGCCCCACCCACCTCACAGAGGGGGAAGGGAAAGGAAATTTTAAGCCCCTTTGAGTCTCCTTACAGGGGAGAAAGTGGGGGTATAAATCCAAACTCTTCTCTTCTTATATTCAGGTTTGATTTTCAAAACTGTACCCTTATCTCCACCAAAAATAGAAAATAACCCCCTAGACAGGCTCCAGGTCAGTGACCATATGACTGCCTTTTCCCTTTCTCCACAGGAACAGATGTATCACACAGTTATATTTGAGGGGAAGCATGAAGAAGTTAAATTATCCTGCTACTTCGCTACAGTTCACTTCACTTTAATTAACTAATTATATGAATTTTTGTATAGAAAGAATGTGGGATGTAGTATATCCAGGACACGTTTAATATTGCCAGTTTTTTGGCAGAAATTTTGTGACTCCAAACAAACATTGTTTTGGTCCCCGCCTTCAATTTGTTAGCTGGGGCTTCCGGAGATCAGCAACGATAGTAACGTCAATAATGAGCAGCCAGTAGGCGGACATAGATTTATTTCTACATTAAGAATTGCAGAAGACAAACTGGCAAAAAATTAACAATAACAGCAAATTACAGAATTACAAATGTATGAACTAGCAAAAGTTCATTAATAAACTAGGAATATCAAGTTAACCTATAAAAAGTTAATGAAAGACTATCAGTTATTTTATGTTTCCTATGTGACTGATGTTCACATTTTCCACTTTCCTTTATGACTAATGTTCATGTTTTCTATTTTATAACTCCATCTTTTGTTCTTAAAGTTAGATGTGATCACTCCAGCTTCCTCTGCCCATTGTAGCACAGGGCCCAAGGTTTCCCATTATAACGTAAGGATTTTTTTGCTAGAATGTAGTGCTAGAATGGGAGATTATGGGACTGGTGTTGTCTGTCGGTTGAAACAGTAGGTTTATGCTGCCACATTGTTGGAGGTGAGTCTGGATTTTGAAAGCTTTCTGGTTCAGTTCAAAACACTCCCATTTTAATTTTATTGCTGCCTTATGAAGGACAATCAATGCATCATTATTGTTTGCTCCAGTTTCTTATACGGCATTTTTGCCGTTCAAATGAATACAATGTTATTTGTGGGTCAGTTCTGTGTAAATGGCATGTAACTTATAAATGGTGTAAAAAAAGCGTGTGTATTAAAATTACACAATAATTTTGTGTAATTAGCACAAAAAAGTGAATGTCATATTGGCAGACATGAAAACAAGGTGAACTGAAACCAATGACAATACCATGTTGAATAAACTAGAACAATGTAGCCTTTCTTACCCCTATTTGCAATGGAGAGGCTCCTGATGTGTAGGATTGGGTTAGATGCCTCATGCTGATGGTCAGCAAGGTGTAGTGGTCAAGAGTGGTAGACTCTAATCTGAAACTGGGTTTGATTCCTCATTCCTCCACATGAGCAGTGAGCACTTATCTGGTGAACTGGATTTGTTTTCCTACTGTTTCATATGAAGCCTGCTGGGTGACTTTCAGCTAATCACAGTTTTCTAAGCTCCCTCTCAGTGCCACCTACCTCACAAGTTGTTTGCTGAGGGGAGAGGAAGGAAAGGAGCTTGGAGTCCTTACAGAAGAGAAAGTCAGGGCATTAGTCCATTTCTTCTTCTTCTTCTTCTTCTTCTTCTTCTTCTTCTTCTTCTTCTTCTTCTTCTTCTTCTTCTTCTTCTTCTTCTTCTTCTTTATGCAGCCAACACAATAATGAGGGGCAAAAACTGCCTATTCATGTAATTCCACCCTTGCTTAGAGATGGTGACATGGGAGGTATCCTGTCAAGGCACTGACTACATCTGCTAACTTCAACTAGGATACTGCATCATGTGCCTTCAACTTTAGCCTGGGCTATCTAACATTTCATTCTGAAAAATGCTCAGTACGAATAAGTATGCAGCTAAAGAACCACTGTTGAGCTTTCTCTGAAATACTATTCACCAGTAGGATAATTAGACTCAAGTCCAGGACCACCTTAGAGACCAACATTGGGAGTATAAGCTTTTAATAGTCAAAGCTCTCTTAAATTCTCTTAAATGCATATACCAGAAGGTTTTATTGGACTCTAAGACTCTACTGGACTTGAATCGAAGAAGAGGAAGAAGAAGAAGAAGAAGAAGAAGAAGAAGAAGAAGAAGAAGAAGAAGAAGAAGAAGAAGAAGAAGAAGAAGAAGAAGAAGAAGAAGAAGAAGAAGAAGAAGAAGAAGAAGAAGAAGAAGAAGAAGAAGAAGAGTTGGATTTATATCCCCCTTTCTCTCCTGTAGGAGACTCAAAGGGGCTTACAAACTCCTTACCCTTCCCCCCTCACAACTAACACCCTGTGAGATAGGTG
This sequence comes from Sphaerodactylus townsendi, assembly GCF_021028975.2. NCBI lineage: Eukaryota > Metazoa > Chordata > Lepidosauria > Squamata > Sphaerodactylidae > Sphaerodactylus > Sphaerodactylus townsendi. The sequence goes on along the minus strand of NC_059427.1, from coordinate 38,276,654 downwards.
GGGCTGAGAGAGCTCAGAAGAACTATGACTAGCCCAAGGTCTCCCAGCTGGTTTGTGTTGGAGTGCACAGACTAATCTGAATTCCCCAGATAAGCCTCCACATCTCAGGCGGCAGAGCGGGGAACCAAACCCAGTTCCACCAGATTAGAGTACACCTGCTCTTAACCACTACACCACTGCTGCTCCTAGTTGTTCTACTAGAACACAGCAAGATTCTTGCTGGCATTGTAATTCTTATGTCAGCTCATTAGGCTCAATGAATAGAGCCCATTGTAGGGAGACTGGATTTGAATAATACAGACTCTGCCATAAGGGGTAATAAAATGTTGTCAGAGAGAAAGAAATGTTGTTAGAGGAAAGAAGAAGAGTTTGGATTTATATCCCTCCCCTTTCTTTCCTGTAAGGAGGTTCAAAGGGTCTTACAAATTCCTTTCCTTTCCTCTCCCCACAACAGACACCTTGTGAGGTAAGTGGAGCTGAGAAAGTTCTGAAAGAACAGTGACTAGCCCAAGGTCACCCAGCCAGAATATAGGAGTGGAGAAACAAATTTGGTTCATCAGATAAGAGTCCATTGGAGAATTGAGGAACCAAACCTGAATCTCCAGTTTAGAGTCCACCTGCTCTTTACCACTATACTACCCTAGCTCTTAACCACCCGATAAAGCCTCCATTTTGGGAAAGTATTTTCAGATTCCTTCTGAGGTTTCTGTTTATTGTAGAAGTGTTATGGTTCACTGGCTATGGCCATAATTAACAGCAATTTGGGATTTTGAGACAACATGGAGCGAACTGTGCCAAGAGCTTCTGGTGGTGCTTGCAGTCTCCTAGGGGACATTTAGCTCAGCTTGCTTGTGGCTCCCAATGGACCTTCTGGACAGTGGCATACCAGAAGCTGTCCTGATATGGACTCATTCACCATAGATTAAAGTTCTCCTGTCTGAGGAAATGGGGTTCATATCTTCCATGGGGCTTTGCAACAAGGTATTAATGCACTATATCAGTGATGGCGAACCTTTTCGAGACCGAGTGCCCAAATTGCAACCCAAAACCCACTTATTTATCACAAAGTGCCAACACCAGCAATTTAAGCTGAATATTGAGGTTTTAGTTTAGAAAAAAATGGTTGGCTCCGAGGCGCACGTTACTTGGGAGTAAGCTTGGTGAAGCAACCGTGCAATGCTTCAAATGGGTGAATCACGACCCTAGGAGGGTTTATTCAGAAGCAAGTCCCATTGCCAGCAACCGAGCTTACTCCCAGGTAAAGGATCGTGCCCAGGCTAGCCTAGATGTGTGTGTGTGTGTGTGTGGGTGATTTTCCGCCCCCACATGATGAACTGTGTGCACGTGCGCCCACAGAAAGGGCTCTGAGTGCCACCTCTGGCACCCGTGCCATAGGTTCGCCATCACTGCACTATATAGTAGTGTCTTATACATTGAATTTATTTTTAAAGCATCTTGGCTCCTGATCAAAACAAATGAATCCATCTTTTTCCTCTGTTCTGTTTATTTCATTTATTTAGAATGTTTGTCTATTGCAGGTTTATTGACCCCCCCCCCCTTCTTCCAAAGATTTCTTGTGCTTTTTAAGTGCTTTCTGCCCCAGGTTAACTGGTCAGAAAACATCAAAACCAAGCACCAAAATTAGAAAACTTCAAGACTGTATTGAACAAAAATACTTTACACCATCAAAACCTTACCTTACACAAGTAAAAATGAAACCATCTTTTTATTTATTCATTTCATTTTAAATATTTATATAGGAATCTTTTTCATCCAAGGACCCAAGGCAGGTAGTAACAATACAAAATATAGAAGCAAATAGATAAAATTAAAAAGTAAAACAAGGGATATCAAATGTATTAAATCCATACTGCTGTTGGCTTTACTTTTCATGCAACATTAAGATTTAATTACAAAAATTAAGTTTCATGTCATATAAACATGATTAAATTTTCTTTAATAGCAGAGACTTTATTAACCTGAATGCCTGTTTTATTCACACAAGGCAGTTCATCATAACCGGTCTCATAATCTTGTTATACAACCCCACTTTCCTAAGTAGTAAGAACTTTCAGGTGAGAATAATTGAACTTGATTTGCTTTGGGCCACACTGAAAACTTAGGACATTCTTGTATTTTCTTATTTTTTCAAATATAGAAACAGAACATACTGAAGGATGATAACAGAGCCTTCACCAGATGTCCATGGAGCAATGAATTATTAGTACTTTCCAATTCTGACCCTACTAGCTACATACATAATATGAATCTCACAATATTGGTCAGAAATCACACCCCAGCAGATGATACACCTATTGGAAAAGAGAGCACAGCCACTAAATCAATATTCAAGTTCCTGCGTCAAATCCCACGGCCCATCCAGTTACATAAGACAAAACCATCATGATTATCTTATCATACAGCCAGACTCACTATGGAGATACCATGTATCATTGCTGCTTACCTTGCTGACCAGACTTTATTTTTTTCATTTTTGTGCTTTCACAAAGAACGTCAGAGCAAAGATACTCCACATAATCATGTGAAGTTTTCCTCTGCCACATATTTCACTCTTGGGGAGAAGCACAATCCACAAAACCTAGAGGACTTCAGAAGTAATAATGACTTAGGGCTGGTCTATAAGTAGGTCCTTTTATCATTGTAGGTCGGTGGGATTTTTGTCAAGAAAAAAATGCTATAATGTCAAATCTGGATTTCAGTGGAGAAAACCTCTACCATTATTGCTGACATCCAGGTAGAACATTACTGATTCAGGGTTCAAATTTGGTTTTTTTTTCTTTTTTTCTCTAGGTTCCAGAATTCTGGGACCAGTGTTTTCAATAGAGAACTAATTTGAGGATTTGGGCAGCTGTTTTTAGAAACAATGGGAAAAATTGCACAGAGCACAGTCCTCCCTCTAATCTAAAGAAATTTTCAATCAATCAATCAATATTTATTATACTCAAAAGATCAGGCATCCTTACTTTTGAGCAGAACAAAGGTGCAGGTTCACTTCTGTCCACGCAATGCGGGGGGGGGGGGGGGGGGACCCTGCCAAAAAAACCACGGATCCCCATTATTTTAAAAAATCATGTCTTCATTTTTAAAGAAATCTTACATTGACTGACTGACAATAAAAAGTTACCTTTCCATTGACAACACATTTGCCATTCTTCCTTGTTGTGGTCCATTATCTCCTTTCACAAAGGAAAGAAGGAAAGAAATGTAGGGTTGGTAGATGGCAAAAAAATTGGGCCCAGTTCAGATTCGGGCCAGGCTTGGATGAATGGGCTCAGATTGGCCAAGATACATCCGAACCTGCGAGAACATCCGAGAAATTCGGATGCGTTTTTGTTTTTTGATGTTTTTCATGTTGTGGCCTGCAGGGGGCGCATATTTGGACGTATTGGCACTAAAATTTCAGGGTCTCATCAGGAGACTGTCCTGATGATACTCCCCAAAGTTTGGTGCAGTTTGGCTCAGGGGGGCCAAATTTATGGATCCTCAAAGGGCATGCCCCTATCCCCCATTTTTCCAATGGGAGCTAAGGAGATGGGGGCTACCCCTTTGATGGTCCATAACTTTGGACCCCTGGACCAAACTGTACCAAACTTGGGGGGTGTCAACAGGATAGTCCCCTGATGATACCCTGAAATTATGGTGCCAATACATCTAAAAACGCACCCCCTGCAGGCACCCCCAGAAATTTGCCCAAGAATCTTTGTTCTGCAGTGAGTTTTCTGCATTGCTGTCAATGAGGAATTTCTGATACAGCCTGTGGGATGCACATTCCTGAAGACACAGTCTGAAAACTTTCAGAGTATCTTAAGGAGAGTCTCTGTATGACACCATACAGGTTTGGGGGACTTTGATTCAGGGGGTTCAATGCTATGGGCCCAAAAAAAAATCTCCCACTGCCCCATGAAGCAAAGTCCCCCAAACCTGTATGGTGTCATACAGAGACTATCAAAGTGCAGTCTCATGTGTGCCTGCACAGATGCCACACAGATGAATAAATAGTAATCTAATCTGAATGTCACCAAAATATATGATGGCTAGTCTGCTGTCTTTAGATATAGCTGTGGCTAATTACCAACTAGCTGGCCACCTTTACCTAGGGATGCCAGTCTTCAGGTGGGATTCAAGGATTACAGATAATCTCTAGACTACATAGATCAGTTTCCCTTGAGGAAATGGATGCTCTGGAAGATGGACTTTGTGGGATTGTGCCCCACTGAGGCTCCTGTTCTCCCCAGGCTCAATCCCCAAATCCCCAGGAGTTTTCCAAATTGGATCTAATCATCCTATACTCCCTCCATCCTTTGCCAGTGGCAAGGGGAACCTAGCAACCCTACCCCTACCTTTTGGTTTTCCCATGTACTGAGTTTAACCTAATAAAATATCTAAACTATGAATTCAAGCCTTTGCTGAAAATGTGCAATCGCATCTAGTTCTAATAATAAGAAGCATCTCTTCAGTGTTTACAAGAAATATATATAAATATATAGTACAGCAGTATATATTTTTAAATTATACTGGGCATATGTGGTCTAAGATAGGAAATCAATCAATCCAGGACACAGCAAGATTCTTGCTGGCATTGTAATTCTTATTTCAGCTCATTAAGCTCAATGAATAGAGCCCATTGTAGGGAGACTGTATATTGAATAATACAGACTCTGCCATAAGGGGTGATAAAATGTTGTCAGAGAGAAAGACATGGTGAGGCTATTCAGAGGAAAGAAGAAGAAGAAGAGTTTGGATTTATACCCCTCCCCTTTCTCTCCTGTAAAGAGACTCAAAGGGGCTTACAAACTCCTTTCCCTCTCTCCACAACAGACACCTTGTGAGGTAGGTGGGGCTGAAAAGATTCTGAGAGAACTGTGACTAGCCCAAGGTCACCCAGGTAGAATGTAGGAATGGGGAAACAAATCTGGTTCACCAGTTAAGACTTTGCCCCTCAAGTGGAGGAGTGGGGAATCGAACCTGGTCTCGGTCTCCAGATTATAATCCACCTCCTCTTAACCACTATGCCATGCAGGCTCTCACCTGGAAAGCCATGAACACTAATTCATAGGAAGTACCCAATGATACTGGTGCTATTTTCTGCATTTCAGCAAGTTGAGGTGAAATACAGCTTGGGGAAGTAGTGAAGATTGATTGATAAGATGGATGACCTGACAATAAAGCTAATGAAGTCATAAATACCCGTGTGCATAGTTAATGAATGTATTTATTTGTTGTATTTTTGCCCTGCTCTTCAACCAAAAATTGATGACCAATATGACTTTAGGCAGCTTAAAACCAACCAAAATTAAAATATAATTTGAAAGGCCTCCAGTTTAAGGGCGGGGGAGGTGAGAGATGCATTTGTGCTTAGTTTTACATGGGTAGGACACCTTCATTTCAGATGTAAGAATTGCTGAGAAAAATATATATTTATGATTACATAAAATACTATTGGAAAGGTCTACCACTATCAGTGAGCAAGACATTATAGACTACAGAAGGGAGAAATTATTCACAAAATGAGCAGGATAACCAAGCAGCTCAACTTATGAATGGTGATGGACTTTACTACTTTGATTTCCCTATGATTTTTATGTCTGCTCGTGTGTGAAATATTTTTTTCCTGTGAATGTTGGATTTCTGTGCTGCAATAAATATTTGCACTTAATTGGCACTCGTAGGTTGATAGGCTAGATACAACTTTGGATTTTGCATTCATACATTTTTATTGCACCTACTTTTCTTTGAATTGTACTTATTTATTTTACTTATTTATTTTCAGATTCATATCCCGCCCTTCCCGATAGGGCTCAGGGCAGCAAACATCAATATAAAAACAAACAATAAAATAAAACCGGTGTGAACAACACCACCTCATATTAGGCTTTAAACAGCAAAACTTTCTGTATTGATAGCATAAGTGACCCGCTATGGACAAAGTAATAAAAGAAGGATCTGTGTCTTCTCTTTGTCTTATTCTGCACTCACATCCCATTAGAATGTTTATGTACAGAGCCATGGTAGATAAAAAGCCAGAGGTTAACAAAGCACTTTAACCCTGAGATAGTACTTGCTAGTCCTAGAAGCATCCCTAAGATAAGAGAAAATGTTCTATAACTGACAAGCATAGGGGTCAGCTACTGGCGAACTACAGAATGACCTTTTACTTCATTAGCATGGTAAAAAGAGCACCCCTGGAAGGCTTGCTTATGAAATGAAGGGAATGAATACATTATTCCAGGGGAAGTTTGGAGCTTTGGGGTGTGGGTATCAGAATCTGTCAACCTCCCTACAATATTCAGACTCCTGGGTTCAGAATTCAGGTTAGTGACAGGAATACTGAGAACTAGATATAAGCAGGTCTTGGTGGAACTGAGTTCCACTACACACCCTCTGGTTAATATCCTTTCTTTCCCCGAACACCCCTCCAACCTCTGCATCCCAGCGGGGTGAACTAAAAGCGTTCTCAGGCCTTGTGAAGTCTCCAAGGTCAAAACAGAGATATAGGTCAGGTGCAGGTTGCCTCGAAGGATGAGAAGAGTTACTGCACACCTAAAAGTAAAAGAACACAATCCCAGGGAAACTGTGTAACAAGCTAGGCTCTTACAGTTTCACCTGCTCCTGGCCCACTCCACAGTCTCATGGCAAGGGCCAGGAAAGAGCTGTAATCTGGATAAGTCTTGACAATGGGTCAGGAGAACCACATGGGCCAAAAGAGGCAGGCAGCCAGTCATTGAAGAAAGGTATATAAACACGATGTAAAAGTGTGTTCATTGCACAAGTTCAGGACATTCATACTTTGTGTCTTTCCTTTTCTGCTGTTTTGCTATCTGCCCAGTTAATAAAACAAGGTTTGGTTTTCCACTGCTCTTGTGCGATTATTGGCTGGATTTCACAGCAGGCAAAAGTGGACCCTAGCTGGTTGGGCCAGCAGCATTCTGGCAGCCAATGTGGGAACTGCCCTATTGAAATTCAAGCATCACCTGGCAGAGCCTGGCTGGCTCCCTTGGACCCTGGTGAGGTGCTCCCAGCTTTTTTAAACTTCGATTATTTGGCTCTGCCTGGATAGCCTTTTGCGGGGAAGGGAATACCCTCTCGAAAAAGCTGAAATGATTTTTCTGGTTTTTTTTTCTTCCAGCTTGGCTTTATCCAAATACACAGGCCAACCTCCCAACGTTAGCAGCTGCCTGCAGATCATGTTGCAGCAGAGGTTACTCCTTGTCTTGCTCCCAAGCTTGGTTGCTCCTTCTCTGGGGCTACTGCTGACCATTAACTCCCCACCTTCCACCAGGGCAAAAATATTAACCAGGAGTAGGAGGAAGATGCCAGAGCCCAAAGCAGTCAGCTTGCCTGACACCCTGCCCTGACACTCCATTTGGGGAATGGGGCACGATATTGCCCGTTCATCCTGGAAGAGTCTCTGAATGCAGCCAGCACATCCACTGAGGACAGCGGCATGCTGTATGTGGAACTCACTGCCGCTAGACATGCAGCTAGGTTGCTAAAAGGACCAAGCACATCCAGACCAGGGCAGCTGCAGATAAATGCACATGGGACCCAGCCAACCCTCAAAGGCATGCAAGGTGCAAAGTCCCCTCTGCCTGCAACTTTGGCAGACAGAAGTGGCCAGATGAAGGCCACCACATAGCAGGCCAGATTCCCTGGGAGCTGGCTTGCTTGCCAACTCATCTGCAGAGCTAGTGTGGTGGCAGCACCATAGCACACAAAATTGATTGCCAGAGGACAGCCATGCTGAACCTCCCCTCTAGCCACTGTGACACCCACCTGCCTTGGTCTGTCAGGATACTTGGTGCACTGGGACATGGGGCCCATGCTGCTTCCTAGAAAGTTGCAGACTGCAGACAGGGTGTCATGTGTTCAGGAAGGATCAGCACATACAGCAGCCAGACAGGCAGCTGCAGTCTCTGGGATGGCTGCTGCTGCCCCTTCTTGAGCTGCCACCTGGGGCAGCTGCCCCCTTGCCTCCCCACAGATCTGGATCTTGTAAGAAGAGAATTAAACTAGCGCTGAACCTTTCTGAAAAGTAAAATAGGTCTACCACCTGAGATTTTTGAGGTTAAGTCTTTTCCACACAGTATTTTGTACCAGTCACTGGTGGTTAGGAAAGGACCTTCTGGATGCTCTATATGCAGCCAGTTACATTCTTACCTACCCTGTGCTAGTTGAATTGTTTTTGAGACTGAATATTCTCATGTTCTTTCTGATGCTTTGCAAAATTTATGGCTACTAAGCAGTGGTGGGATTCAGCAGGTTCAGACCACTTCGGCAGAATGGGTTGTTAAAAGGGTGCTTGTAAACAAACAGTTGTTAAATTATTTGAATCTCACCACTGGAACCGGTAGTTAAATTATTTGAATCCCACCACTGCTAGTAAGGGACCGATCTGTGGCTGAGATACAGAGTGTGATCCATTTGCTAATTTTGATACGGCATGGGATTTCCCCTTATCCCATAGTAGTACTAGTAGTGTGAATCTGGCTGTACATTTTGTATTATATCTTTATTAGTAATTTTGTGGTTTTAGAAAGTGAACACAATTTCACAAATCTTATATATCACTTATCATCCTGATATAATACAAAAGTAAAGATAGTCTCCTGTGCAAGCATACGACCATTACTGTCCCATGAGGTGATTTCACAGCACAGCATTTACTAAATAGACTTTATTTATGGGCCCTTTCTGCACCGCAACAGTGCGGGGGGTGCGTCGGTGTAAACGACACTAACGCAACCCCGCCCCAGAACCATTCGCATGGATGGTCCCATGAGGGTGGCAGGCAGCGGCGCAGCTTTTGCACAGGCTGTGCCGTCCCTGCAAGCTTACCTCGTCCCCTGGCCTCCGGCTTGTCGCAGAGGCCAAGGGACACACCCCCACAGGCTGGAGCAACAGCTCTGGAGCAACAGCTCAGGAAACAAGGTAAGCTTGCAGGGATGGTACGAAGGACACGGCGCCTTCCAGCTGCTGCCGTTCGCACGGGAGCATTTGGAAGCCGCTGTTTCTGGAAAACTTCACTCGAGGAGCGAGGTTGGGAAACAGCGGCTTCTTGCCACTGGGGGGAAGTGAGGGCGGCGCTGCTGCAGTGCAGCAGCGCCCCCCATGCGAACAACTCCCTAGGGATGGCGTTTTTGCTGCCCCTAGGGCGCTGTTTTTGGCCCGTGCGGAAAGGGCCATGGAGTGCTTTGCCATCGCCTTCCCAATTCCTCTATGCTTTACCCCCAGCCAATTTGGTACTAATTGTACCAGCCTCAAAAGGAAGGAAGGCTGAATTAATCTTGAGCCAGCTACCTGAAACTGACTTCCACTGGGATCAAACTCAGGTCAGGAGCAGAGCGTTGACTGCAGCTTATTGCAGCTTAATAATAGTGTTTCTTTTCCACTAGTTTCTGAATGTAGCTGTGTTGGCCTGCAGCAGATTTTCAGGGTATGAGCTTTTGATTTGATCATAGTATAGAGAAAGGATATTGTTGTAAGCCACTTTAGGTCCTCACTAAAGAGAAAAGTGGGATATAAATGAAGAATACTAAAGCCTGCTCACCCAAAGGGAATTTTAAAAGCCTATAAATTTTGGATCCTAACTGTCCTATATAGAGCAAGAAAAGTCCCTTCAGGAAGAACACAATCCTTGCAAATTGCATCCCAGTGGGATGGGGAAAAGGACAACTAGAAATGCATTTCTCAAACAATAAAAATAAAAAAGTATGCTCTTAGGTACTATCACAAAACTTTGCAGTAAATATCAGGGAAGGCAAATCAGTATTTTCCTATTCTGTAATCCACTATAACAATGCAGCTAGTTATCTTTCTTGATGTATTTTGTTCTGGTGTAATTTTGAAACATAGGATGTTTTGATGCTTAGGAAGGCTACAATTCACTGGCAATTTATGTTGTTATGCATATACCATTTTAGCTTTACATTCCATAAGAGATTCATAATTATATCTTTCTGCTAGATAATTGAAGAGTTTTTAGAAAGGGGTCATCACCTCTTCATGATTTGTGATTTAATTTGCAACATACAATTTGACAGAGATGATAACAACCGCAATTTACAAAGAATGTATGGGAAAGGGCACCAGAATGTGAACACTTCTTGAGAACACTGTCAAATGTTTTTTTTTTCATAGAACTGGCAGGCTGGAAGAATATCCAGTCACATTCTCAAACGATTGTGTAAACATTGTCTTTCCAGCCTCATAGACACAGAGAGCAATTCTAAACAGATCTACTTGGAAGCAAGTCCCATGTTGTTCAATGAGGCTTACTCTCAGGAAGGAACTTCTTATGACTGAAGCCTTATATTTATAAATGAAGCATCATGAGTCACTGTTTGAATCTGTAATGATCCTAGGTAAATATTCATTTTATTAAATAGTAGCTCCTAATAAAAATACAATCACCGGTAGATATTATATATGTCAACGAGCCATAGTTTCTTTTATGTTTATTTATTTATTTTATTTTATTAGACTTTTATACCGCCCCATCCCCGAAGGGCTCTGGGCGGTGCACAACATATAAAATACAATATAAAATAAGTGACCATTTAAGGCAGCGATAAAAAGTTATCAGTTCCTATTCCAATTATAAAAACTCAGCAAGTTAAAATGGCGTCCAGCATTCCCGTAATAAAAAATCCCTCCCCCCTCAGAGAGGGAGGCATGGCGAGTCTCGTTGGATGGCAGGTGGCCCAGTTGTCAAGGGCCGAAGGAAGGGGGCACTATTAGCGGCTGGTTCCCCCAAAGGCCCGGCAGAACAGCTCCGTCTTACAGGCCCTGCGGAACTCCCCAAGGTCCCACAGGGCCCGGACAGCTGGAGGAAGAGCGTTCCTCCAGGCTGGGGCCGGGGCCGTAAAGGTATGTGGTATCTATAGGTCACTAAACTGAAAAGGAATAGAACATTAATGATTAAATTTACTCTCACAGATCATGACCCATATTTTAAAAGAAAAAAATATTTAAGATATAAAATTTTGTTAATGCCTAATTATCTATTTCTACTAATTATCTATTATCTATTTCTACTAATTATATTCAAGTTTTAATTTTACCTAGGGATTGCTATATGCAGATCTGCACAGTTTTTCTCAGAGTTTTCTTTCTTTCTTTCTTTTGTGGGGAGAGGGGTGGTCATGTTTAACAATCCTGGATTTGTATTTATCATTCCAGAAATCACAGAAGCCAGCTGAAACAGAGATTTTTATGCATATCTTCAGTTGGAGAATTTCAGAATGCACATCCCTAGTCCAAACCTTCTATGCTTCAGGCTGAAAATCAAGTACTTGCTTCAGGCTGAAAATCAAGGATGCTGGAATGATTTGGAGAGAAATGCAAATGAAAGACTTTGAGATTAATGATGGTATATTCAAAACTTGCTAGCCCAAATAACAGGGTCTTCTCAGGAGTATCACAGCAGATGTGCAACAGAAAGATATTGGTCCTAAACCTATTGAATTTTTGTTACCAAATGAAAACATCTATTTGCTTAGGTTTTCAGATGAATTTTGTTGTATTCAGTAATATGATTGTTCATCTCTTGTATATAGCTTTTATGGCCAGCCTTATAGCCTTGCTGACATTATACAAATGCACAGTCACATACTGCTTGTATCATCAGTCAATAGAGCTTCCCTTCTGATTTAGCTGCCTCTGTTGATTTTTTTCTTGTTGATGCTGAATTAAAGTTTTGTTTTATTATTTTTATATATTGTTATCATTTTAATGATTTTGTAATCTGGATTTATGTTTGTAAGCTTCCCCAAGAACCTTTGGGTTGAGAGATGGGGTATAAACATCTCAGATAAACAAATAAACAATGTGGGGAAATATTCCTATAGGCAGAAAGCAGAATACCAGCAGATAATATATTATGGCAACAGCCACTCTGAGATCATTTGTGGTAAGAATTGTACAGTATTCAGTAACGTTTGTTTGTTTTACCCTGACGTCTCTTGGGATAGATTCAGATTTACAATAGCATTCAGTAGCTGTTCCACTTCAGAGATCTACCAAAGGTTGAGGCAACATATCTTTGTATCACATGCTGTATAGATGATACCCTGGTGTGATCCAATCAGGCAAATAACAGACAAAAAGTATAGCAAAAAGCTGATGCTAATGTAGATAGCTGTCAAAAAGAAACCTGAAACTAAAATTTAAAAATACAGGTTTGTCACATCAGAAATAAAATACCTCCGGCAAATCTCTGACTCAGGGAAGTGTTGATGCAGCTAAAATAGAAGCCATAGCTCAAGTGCCCATCTTAAAGAATAAACCTATTCTACAAAGATTTCTAGACATGGCCATTTAATTAACAATGCTTACTGTAAATATGGCAACAACAAGATATTTTAATATGAATATTGGGCCAAGAAGATTGCAAAATGCCATTTCATGAGAACAGCATTAAAGCAATTAAAGAATTTATTAATAAATGTACCTGTGTGGAGATACTACAACTGAAAGACAGAGTAGATGAATTCTACAGGATTAGGTGTAGCATTGTTGTAGCAACCTTGCCATCTGAAGATGCTTAAGGGTATTAAAACAACTGACAGAAGTAATCTCAGAACCACTTGCAAAACTCATTGAGAATTCCTGAAGGAGAAGTCCCAGCATACTGGAAGAGGGCTAATGTTGTCCCCATCTTCAAAAAAGGGAAAAAAGAGGACTCAAACAATTGCTGCCCAGTCAGCTTGACATCAATACCAGGAAAGATTCCAGAGCGGGTCATTAAACAGACTGTCTGTAAGCACTTAGAAAGGAATGAAGTGATCACTAAATGTCAACATGGGTTTCACAAAAACAAGTCAGGCCAGATGAATCTCATCTTTTTTTTTTATAGAGTGACAAGCTTGGCAGACAAAGAAAATGCTGGGGACATAGCATACATTGATTTCAGTAAGGTTTTTGACAAGGTCCCCCCCCCCCGACATTCTTGCAAGTAAGCCAGAAAATTATGGGCTAGACAATGCTGCTGTTAGATGAATTTGTAATTGGTTGGCAGACCAAACATAAAGGGTGCTTACTGATGGCTCATCTTCATCCTGGAGAGAAGTGCGCAGTGTAGTGTGACAGGGTTCTGTCCTGGGCCCAGTGCTTTTATCAATGACTTGGATGATAGAATAAAGAACACGCTGATCAAATTTGCAGATGACTGCACATTAAGAGGGGTAGATAATACCAGAAAGGACAGGATCAGAATTCAAAATGATCTGGGCAGATTAGAGATTAGAGGGTCAAAACAAACAAAATGGATTTCAACAGACATAAGTGTAAGATATTGCACTTAGGCAGAAAAAATGAAGTTCACAGATATGAGATGAGTAACACCTGGATATGAGATGAGTAACACCTGGCACATGTGAAAGGAATCTGGGAGTCTAAGTTGAGGACAAACTGAACATGAATCTGCAGTGTGATGTGGCAGCCAAGAAAGTCAGTGTGATTCTGGGCTGCATCAATAGGAGTATAATGTCTAGATCCAGGGATGTAATAGTACCATTCTATTCTGCATTACTCAGACCTCACCTGGAATACTGTGTCCTGTTCTGGACACCACAATTCAAGAAGGATATTGACAAGCTGGAATGGGTCCTGAGGAGAGTGACCAAAGTGGTAAAAGGTCTGGAATCCATGCCCTATGAGAAGCAGCTTAAGGAGCTAGGTATGTTTACTCTGGAGAAAAGAAGGTTAAGGAGTAACATGATAGCCCTGTTTAAATATTTGAAGGGATGTCATGTTGAAGATGGAGCAAGCTTGTTTTCTGCTGTTCCTGAAACTAGGACAAGGATTAATGGATTCAAGGTGCAGGAAAAGAGATTCCAACTAAACATTAAAAAGAACTTCCTAACAGTAAGGGCTGTTCAACAGTGAAATACACTGTCTCAGATAATGGTGGTATCTCCTTCTTTAGCGGCCTTTAAAAAGAGGCAGGATGGCCAACTTTCAAGGGTGCTTTGATTTCGTGTATTCCTGCATTGCAGGAGGTTGAACTTGATGGCCTTTGTGGTTTCTTCCAACTCTATGATCCATGCTTCCATAGCACAGACAATATCAACAAAAGTTGCAGGGTCACCTGTACAACTTTTACAGATGTTTTAAACCATATGGCCTTGTTCAATAACTGTGCTAAAACCTGGTAAAAGAAGATCTCAGAGAGACTTGTCTCAAAATGAGATAAGAGAATCGAAAATATTATTGTGGCAAAAGTGCCAAGCCCTAGATCCTGGTACACAGGAGACACCATCACTATTGATCCAAATGGAGAGTAGAAATCTGAAAAAAAATTCTGAGCAACTCATGAAACTCAGGACAGCATTTGATGTGGACTCTTGAAGTAGCTGTCAGCCGAAGGAGCACACAAAATATGCAGACTGCAGAGCCATAAAATCTCAAACCAAACATAAATATAGCAGCTATGAATGCAGATGGGTCTACCTCAGACACAGACAGGCTTGAAACTGATCACAGAACAAATAAAACTGTTGCAGTGCAAAGTGACAGAAAGACTCCAGAGAAAAATTTAGCCACCACACAATGATTGCAACGGTATGAAGAGGCAGTGTTAACACTTGAAATAAATACCATAGCACAGAGGGTCTCTCACAGCTGATGGCTCAACATCACCATCTTATCTACCTTCAGAGAACAAAACAATCCAAAAAATGGACTGATAAGAGAACCCATTAGATATCAGTTATACTTCGGGAGCATGGGATTGCAATTCCAAGCTGTTACACCCTTCAAAGCTCACTGAACTACAGCTGCGCTGCACTGACTGTGTTCTTTGAGCAAGCGTATCAAGTGAAACTGTTACCCGAATGGTGGGAGTCTCTCCATATTAGAGTGGTGAATTAGTGAAAGCAGACTCTCGGCTTAGCAAAAGGTCGGGCAAGCTCAAGATCTTGTTTGCCTCCATTTTACAAAAGTCAGCTTTTGATAGAAAACTCTGCAAGAAAGTGAATAAAGTTTAACAATTTTATTAATGGATAACACGGGTATACAAGCACACAATAATCCAAAAAGCAGCACACACACACACAGTCCTAGGATATAAGCAGTGGTGAGGGGATAGATCTGGAACAGATGAGGGAATTGGGAAAGTACGGATTATAGTCATCTGAACTTGGAGAAAAATAGTCTGATGAACAGAAATGATCAACCTGTACTTAGCTCTGGTAGACGAACACATTGTGGAATAATATCGCAGACGGAGAAATGTCCAAAGATATTGAACAAGGGCTACTGGGCATGGGGGCTTTTTATAGTGAAAAAGGAACCCTCAGGGTTATGCAGAGTGACCCCTAATTTCCCAGGACAAAGAGAAGTCCTGTCTTTCTGGAGAAGGATAAGAGACAGACATCAGCCTTAATAATTGGGTCATCAGTTTAAAGGACTGGGGCATTATCTTGATGGTCCAAGCTCAGGAATGCCTAAAAGGGGGAAGGTAGCTGATGAAATAAGAAAGGTATTTTACATACAGAGATACTGTGTGTGTGTGTGTGTGTGTGTGTGTGTGTGTGTGTGTGTGTGTGTGTGTGTGTGTGGAGAGGGTGAGCAATGCAAATGAGGCAGTCGTTAGAAAGGTATTTGTCAGAAGAAAAACATTGAGTTAACACAACACTGGGCAGGCAAATTGACAAATCCATTGTCTTCACAGGGGTGTGTGGTCCACAGCTGGAGATGGGAACACTCTCCAGGGCAGCAATATTGTGTTCTCTTCAGGAAGGGTGTCAGAAAGGCATTATGCAAGGCTGATTTGGAGAGGGCATGTCCAGACAAGTTTTTACTCACTATATGTCCTTGTGGGCCCACTGAGCCAGTGCAGAGAATGGGCTCCCCATTTTGGAACTGCACTACTAGGCACTCCAATGGGTTGGCAGGATGGGTAAAGGCATTATTGTAAAACAGAGCTCCCACCCTGAGTTGGCCTGGCAACAAAACAGTTAAGAAAAATACAAACAGCTATAGGACCATGAATAGAATTTTTTGGCCTCAGTTCAAATTCTGTTCAAATGCTTTGATGTCATAATGGCATGTGTTCAGAAGTCTTACTTTATTCAGATGATTTAGTTTTGATGGGAAATACATTCCCACCTGCAATTGGAAATATTACAGATGTTCCCCTCCTCCAAGGCATTATGAGAATTGTAGACAAATAAGATAGCATGTCCCTGTTGCTTAGACAGTTGTGAGAAGGGAGTGCTCAAATAGTCCTCAGGGCAGAAATGTATGGGGAAAAAGAACATTTTTTTTTCACCTGACCAGCGTTTAAATGAGAAAGGTATTTTTACATACAGAGATATGGGCAAACAAATGGGGGATGGGGGGGAGGGAGAGAAGGAGGGACAATTTTGTGTTTATTTTGCAATTATATTGCTTTGAAAATTTCAGGGAACCTGTCCAAGATGGCTTACTTTTTTGAAGTTTGGAAGTAGAAGCCCTTAGCTTCTCACTGCAAACAGACCAGCAGTGAGCCAGTAATATGACTGGTGATTCTGTACACAGTGGGCATTTTCCCACTTACCAGTAGCTGCACGCTACTGTAGGCACTCCCCACTACAGGGGCGGCGACAACACAGCCGCCCCGACGCTGCCGCTGTCACGCCCCCTCAGCGCGCATCATTCCTGGCGCTCTTCCAAACGGCGCCTTTTGATGACCCCACGCAGAGCGCGGGGTCGTGGGGAAGCCCGGGTGCACGCCAGAAATGACAGCGCGCGGCATAGGGGGGTTGTGGCAAGTGGGGAAATGCCCAGTGTTTCCCCTATCAAAAATGAGATTCTGTGATATGAACATAGGCCAAGGATTGTGATTTGACAGTGTGCCTGTCACACACAATCTGCTAAGTCACTTTCTCCTTTCACTGCTTATTTTATATACCTCTCCGTTCCCAGTAAATAAAAACTTAACTGTGGTGAGGGAAAATGGAACCTAAGGCGAAAGTATAGCCCTGAACACTGAAACGCTGTCAGAAAAATCATGAACCAGTTCAGACATGAAAGTGTGAGAAAATTTAATTTAATAAGTTTGCCTTTTGATGTTAATGGAGTATTCAGCCTAGGTTTTGAATGACTTCTTTCTAAGTGACCTCCTTAGCAGAGAACTGAAACCCAGACCAGCAAGTATTTGGAGACTGAATATAGTGGGATCTGCATAATACGGTTTGTTTCACAGGTTGGTCTTCTGTAACTGCCTGCTATTAAAAAATGCAGCAGCACACACAGCAGCTTCATCTAATTCTCATAGCAATTTTGTGAGATAGATAATTACAAATAAATGTTTTTATTCGTTGTTTTAATTTTTTTAAAAATATATATTGTTTGCCACCTTGGGCACCCTAAGTTAGATGCAAGGGTGGCAAAAATGTTTTAAATAAATACAGAAGAGTGCAAAATATATAACAAGGACCCCACTGACTGTTTTTATAGGCTCATTCTGCACAACACAAAAACGATGTCCTGAGGATGCTAAAAAGGGCATCTTGGGAAGGAACTCTGCACAGCTTTTCCCCAATACATCCTCAGAACGTCTTTTTTCTGTTCAAGGCACCCGATTTTGAGGATGCTTAAAAGAGGACATTTTTGGCCAAGCTGTCTTTAAAACATCTCTTGCTTTGCTGTGCGGAACATACAGCCAGGAGACGTTTTATTTTTCCTGCCTTCCACCTCCCCCTTCTTTTGTTAGAACACTTACTTTCATTTTTGCAGCAGTCTGTGTCTGCCATCTTGTGCTACAGAGATTCTTCATGCCTGCCTCCACCATTTGGTGAAGGTTTCCCCTGACTGCAACTCATCCAATTGCTATTTCCATTTTAAAAGTGCATGAATGAAGTTTGTTTTCTTTGGCCATCCTGTGCACGTGTCTTCCCCCCCTTCCCCCCTTTTTTGGTACAGGGTGCTATCTTCATAGCTATCCACACATGGATAAGAGAACTGCAGCTGCTCAGAAAATGGGTCTAGCTCCAACTAAGAAGCATTGGTAGACCTGCCCTCTGTGGGCTGCCAGGGTTTTTTTGTATAGTAAGATCTAAGTCCTGACCTCCCTTAGCATCCTGGCACTCTCTTCACCAAACAGTATTTTCTTCTTGACAGTTGCTTCTGGGTATCCTCAAATGTTATCCCCCATACTTTCCAAATTTACTGATGATCAACTATACAAAATTGAAATGTGCCCCACAACTTCCAAAGTTTTCAGCACATTCATGAAGAAGATTCCATATCAATGACATTGGTATGTTTTCTAGAGCTACTAGCAGTAATAGATAAAAATGGAACCTTCTTATTCATAAGCAGTCTACCTCTTTGCCCCATCAGACTGATTTGAACACATAAATACAAAAATAAACAATATTTTATAAATGGCAGCTGTTTCACACAAACTGCAATGGAAAGCTGTTAATACCAAGGCCGGCTGATGATAGAGTTCTGGACTATTGGGCACACTAATAATTATGGTGGGAATATGACAAATCTATCCAATTCTAAATTCTGATTACCATATTTTTAATATTATATTACTGGAACCATCTGCCAATTGAAAACTATTTGTTATGAATATTAGAACAGCTATGCAAATTGGAATCTGACAATTTAAGAGCGGATTATTATGACAATACAACTTCTAAGCTTGTGCAGAAACATTTTGTCTAGGCATTTAGCAAATTGCAGTGAGAAACACAGGGGCATAATAGTGGCATTCTAAGAAACTGAGAAGTACAGCAACGGCAAATTCTTTATGGCCTTGTCTGTAGTATTCTGAAAGCACATCAAGGTAGCTTTGTGGGAATGAAGTTTGCAGGTGCTTTATTAAGTGTTCAGATCTTTGCTCTTAAGGGAATCCTTTATCAAGTGAAAATGTTGTCATTATGTTTTTTCTGCTTTTGCCCCTAATTTGAAATACTTCCACATTCTGTTTATGCTGAATTTTACGTTCGGACGCCTCAGAGATGAGATCGCATCTGGTAGTTGGTGATTTAATAAAAGGATACTGATTTTAATAAAAGACACTATATAAAAATGTTAGGGAACTGATGATGTTCCTACGAAATACTTATGTACCCTGTATGGAAAAACAAAGATTTTTAAACCTGGGTCTGATTAGTAGACAGATATTTTGATAGGCCAGAACAGACTAGCAGATAGCTGATGTGTGCATAGGCTTGTGTTAATTTATATATTTAGCACTGGCTCATGGGGTATGCTGTTGAAATGAGAACTATAACACTAAAAGATGGTATAAAACAAAACCAGGCTAGTTCAAAGAATAAGAGGGGATTGATTGGGAAGTGCTGAAGATAGTCTTCTCTGAAAAGCAAAGCTTTGGATCTGGAAAGGACTGAACAGAAACTACAGTACCTGGGATGAGCTGAGCAACCCTTCTTCAGGGCAGCGGTAACTGGGAAGAGGAAAAAGCAGCTTTTGCCATAGTTGCACTCTTCAGCAACTACTCTGAAGCACCCTAGTACAGAGTTGCCCCACCTTATCTTGCCAGAAGAAAAGGGGAACTGCTCCGAGGGCAACAACCAAGCTCGAAGATTCATCCAATATCTTTCCAAGTAGAGTTCCTCCTAGGGCAAGAAGGATCTGGGGGGCAAGGGGCTCTGCTCTAGACTGGGTCTAAAGAAGATCACACAGTGCTTTCTGTACCTTATTTATTTAGTTATTTATTATTTAAATTTGATAGACTCCCCACCCCTGAAGGGTTCTGCAAAGGACTGTGAAGAGGACTCTTAGTGAACCAGTGTTAATTTTTTGGGAAATGTTTTCAAAAATGTTTTCAATTATATTTTAATAAATTAAATTTATCTTTTGAGTTTATTAGAATTTCTGTAGACTCTGAACCTGGCCCTTGGGGGTTCAAAGGATTATACTTATAACTACAAAAATAGCACCATAGTACTACTAAAGTGCAGAGAAAATTCTAAAATTGATTCATAAGTTGATTCATAAGTTTCAGGCCCTTTCCGCACGGGCCAATAACAGCGCCCTAGGGATGGCAAAAACACCGTCCCTAGGGAGCTATTTGCATGGGGGCGCAGCTGCATCGCAGCCGCGCCGCCCTTGCTCCCCCCCAGCGGCACGAAGCCACCATTTTCGGGGAGCAAGGTTTTCCGGAAACAGCGGCTTCCAACCGCTGCCGTGCGAACGTGTCCCCTGGTCTGGGCGATGTGCCGGAAGGTCGCAGGGAAGGTACGTCATTAGGGTGATGGCGCAGCACTGCACCGTCTTCCCTGCCTTTACCGAGACCATTGTATACGCTGACCCACCCCCCAGCGTGGCCATGTGGAAACGGCCTCAGTCTCATATTGAAAGCTGTCAATGATGCCAAGAATCCTCCTTCATAGTAGGGTTGTCAGGTCCACCCAGCCACCAGCAGGGAATAGGTTAGGAAGCTCCTAAAGATTTGGGGGTGGACCCTGGAGAGGACAGGGGCCTCAGTGGAGTACAGTACCACAGAGTCCACTCCCCAAAGCATCCATTTTCTCTGGGAAAAATTGATCTCTGTAGTTTGGACATGAGCTGTGATTCTGGGGGATCCCCACTCCACCGAAATGTATAACTGGAGTGATAACCTCTTTGTGTGTGAATGCATGAAACACTATACAAGTTAGGGGTCCCAACCTCCAGGTGGTGGGTGAAGATTTCTCAATACAGAGATGCGTTCCCCTGGAGAAAATGGTCATTTTGGAAGATCATGACTTTATACCCCATTGAAGTGCCCTTCCCCCCTACCCAAACCCCATCCTCCTCAAGCTCCTCGTCCAAAATCTTCAAATATTTCTCAACCCAGAGGAGGCAAACCCAACACATACCCAAGTGTTAAACATTGAGAGTAGAAGTCTTCATCTCTCTTACACACCATCATGGTGTAGTGGTTAAGAATGATGAACTCTTATCTGGAGAACTAGGTTTGTTTTTTCACTCTTCCATATAAAGCCTGCTGGGTGACCTTGGGCTAGTCACAGTTCTCTCAGAACTATCTCAGGCCCACCTGTCTCACAAATTGCCTGTTGTGGGGAGAAGGGAAAGGGTTTGTAAGCCACTTTGAGTCTCCTCAAAGGTTGAGAAAATGGGTTACAAATCCAAACTCTTCTTCAGTCTTCTCTCTCCCTCTCACTCATTAATTTACTCTCTCTCTCTCTCTCTCTCTCACACACACACACACACACACACACACACACACACATTTTCTCTCCCTATTTCTTTCCACCTCTCCCTGGCTGTGAAGAGATGTTTCATCTTCTAACAACTTTTACACATGAAACCTTTTTCAAAATCAACTTGCTGAAAAATAATTCCTGAATATATACTTGAATATCTCCCACCCACTGCTCCATGGTATGTCCACGTAAAACAAGATGTGCGTCATACAGCACATGGGAGGACTGCCATTGGACAATGGAGTTCTGTAGCAACATATTCTAAATCATTATTTTTTATTATGTAATATTTTTAAAAATGCTCACAATGACAACAAGTGAAACAAGTGTAGTTCCCAGCATTATTGGCCAGGCCCAATTTGGTTCAAAAGAGGCACAAAGCTTCATTGGACAAAAAGCCTGAGCAGCAGCCAATTGAGAGGAAATGCTAAGTGGTAGTTATTCGTGCCATGTCTTGATGGGGCAGACTTTTCCTGCTAGCAGTTCCCACCCACCCTATTTAACATCGTGGAATTAGCCAGTTGCTTCAAGGCCAAGCAGGAATTTTTAGACTCTCCCTAATTAGCACTTGGATGTACCTTTTTTTTTTGGCCTGGTTCGTGATATTGTGGCAGTGGTTTATTTTTCCCATTGAATAGGCCTGGTCAGTTGACTGTGTAGGCCATATTTAGTTTTGACAGGGATTGGGCAGACAGATAATCAGAGCTAGGGACGAGCAACAAGCTCCTCCAAAACATCCATGTGGTGTAGGGAGTGACCAGAACAGTGCATCTCTGTCTGTGCAGCAAGATATGGCTGGAAGCTGAGCATTCTCTTTCTGAACCTGGTAGTGGTGATGCAGATATCAAGGGCTGGGCTGAGCACCTGTTGGCACATTGTATTCAGGCAATGATAAACTCTGTTTGGAGTCAGAGTGGGTCAGTCAGAAAAGGCAGCCACACACATGCTGCCTAATTATAGCCTGCCCGTTAAAATGTCTAGGACCGTGGTGGCAAACTTTTGGCACTCCAGATGTTATGGACTATAATTCCCATCAGCCCCTGTCAGCATGGCCAATTGGCCATGCTGGCAGGGGCTGATGGGAATTGTGGTCCATAACATCTGGAGTGCCAAAGGTTCGCCACCACTGGTCTAGGACATTTAAATATTTGTGCAGTTTAATTAAATAAATTAACTAGTTAGACCCAAACAATTCTGTCATGTCTTCTTGGACTGGGGCCAGGGCTGTTTTAATTTCAGTTTTTCCTCTAGCAGCTCCACTCTGACCTACGTATTTGGATACTGAATTCAATAATTTCATAGTGGTCAAACACAAACTTAAATTTTCAGCCACACACATAGTATTTTGAAATGCAAATATAAACATTCTTTGGGATTAGCAGCCAGATATTTCTGACTAGGGCCACCCTTTATATTTTGAGCCTTCCAGATAGATAATTAGATCTGGCAGTCTGGTTTATTACGTTCTCTAGTGTACTAATTGAATGAATATTTTCACTCATATTTTTAAACATTTCAAATTACCAGTTCAAAATGGGAATGTGAGGATGTTTTTGATTTGGTTCATTCCACACCTATTTGTCAATTCTACGTGCGGTTGGTGTGTTTAATAATTGACAGCCTACATGTGTCCAGTGCCTAGGGCTTCCACAAGCTTTACTTCAGGCCTACTCATATTAGACTGATCATGTCATGATGCCCCACTCTTTTTCTTTACTTTTTGCCTGTCAGTCTCTTATACTGTGCTATCTGTCATTAATGTAATTGTCTTTTGAAACTGAAAAAGGACTATGTTCCATATGATTTTCATATGAAATAAAATTTATCATTCAGCCACACACATAGTATTTTGAAATGCAAATATAAACATTCTTTGGGATTAGCAGCCAGATATTTCTGACTAGGGCCACCCTTTATATTTTGAGCCTTCCAGATAGATAATTAGATCTGGCAGTCTGGTTTATTACGTTCTCTAGTGTACTAATTGAATGAATATTTTCACTCATATTTTTAAACATTTCAAATTACCAGTTCAAAATGGGAATGTGAGGATGTTTTTGATTTGGTTCATTCCACACCTATTTGTCAATTCTACGTGCGGTTGGTGTGTTTAATAATTGACAGCCTACATGTGTCCAGTGCCTAGGGCTTCCACAAGCTTTACTTCAGGCCTACTCATATTAGACTGATCATGTCATGATGCCCCATTCTTTTTCTTTACTTTTTGCCTGTCAGTCTCTTATACTGTGCTACCTGTCATTAATGTAATTGTCTTTTGAAACTGAAAAAGGACTATGTTCCATATGATTTTCATATGAAATAAAATTTATCATTACGCTCAGCATTTGAAGATTGCTATGAATGTTGCAACTCACGTTATTACAAAAGTTAAAATACGCATTGCAGCTTACAGACCGTTAAAATCAGCGATCACATTTTATGCTAAAACAATTAAACAATGAATATTTATACATATTAATTCCCATTTAAACATGTCATGCTAAAAGACAAGACAGAAATGCACCGTGTTCTCTTTGAACAGAACAATAAAAACAGAGCCTCATCATTTACTGATAAAATTCCACTGAGGTTCCATTGATGTTATAGTCGGGTTGATCCTATATTAATTATGCTTATTTCTATTTATACCTCACTTTTCTCCCCAATCAGGACCCAAAGTAACTTATCACATTCCACCCTCATTCTTCCAGTCCCCACACCATAACAACAATCTTATGAAGTATGTTAGGCATACAGATGCATAGCGCCAAGGGAGAAGGGGTGCGCACAACACACCTGGAGTGTTCCAATGCAGGGGCGTGGTGCAGGCCTGGCGGGGTGTTCCAGGGCATTCCGGGGTGTGGCAAGGGCACGGGGCGCAGGGCGCATGGATGCCCCAGGCACAGTTCCCCCTCGCTCCACACCTGTAGGCAGAGACGTTGTAATAGGCTCAGGGTCACATTACAAGAATCTATGGCAGAACAGAGTTTTGATTGTATGTTGTAATACTAATTATCTCTGAATGCTTTTGCCTCTACAGGGTCACTATAAGCTACCTGCAACTTGATGGCAAAAAAAAAAGTCGGTCATCTAGAATTCTTATGATGAGTTTTTGCTCTGTGGGAATACTTCAGTTCATAAATCTTTTTAAAGGAAGCCTCTTTTAAAGTCCTACATGGAGGCAATCCAGTATTATAGCCTATATGTTAGGTATTTAAGAATTGTTACCTTTTTGTCACAGATGGCATAGGAGACTGAAAGATGGTCAGCCTAATCCAGAGTCCATTGCAACTGGGGATGACTCCACTGCTGTGCCACTGTACTGCCTCCAGAGGACGTTCAGGTGGAGTTGCAGCAAAAAAAAGAAAAAGGAAAAAAACCCCGGCCAACTGGAAAGCCTTCCATTGGGAGCCACAGTGTTCCCAACTCAAAAATCAGGATGGAAGCCAACTAAAGTTGACTCAACTCCCAGGAATGCCCCAGCTTCCCCCCCCCCCAACCTCAGCATCTGATCAGATGTCAGCATAGCTCCATGGCGGCACCAGGTTTAACCACCACAGACCTGTGGTGCCTGGATGCTGGTGTCTTTGTCCTTTTCACTGATGGGGGTTCTCCTTACCCTGGTGAAGGGGGCGTGTGCATTGCACAAGCCCACACCACATCCAAAAGTCGATTCCCCCCCTCTGATTGGGCCATGAGACATCCCTGCAGCCTCTTGGTGAGTCTGACAAAGTGATTTACTTTGAAAGAGAGCTGAGCCCTTCAGTTACTGGGCTGAACTAGCTATCATTTGGATTCTGACCCTGTCTTCTGGGGAATTTGCTACCCCTTGTAATTTGGTGTCATCCGCAAATTTGATTAGCATGCTGTCTATCCTGTCATCCAAGTCATTTATAAAAATATTGAATAGCACTGGGGCCAGGACATTGCCCCTGCCATCTTACAGTGTAATACCTAAGCCGAGTTATATCTTTCAAGGCTCATTCACTTCAGTGAACTCTGAGTCAGACTGCATGGTTAGAAACTTTATAAAAAATGTGCATGTGGAAGTTTAGTTGTTCTTATTGCTTCTTCTGTCACAGGAGACTGGAAAGGGAAATACGATGAAAGATTATAGTGAAATACAATAGCACATACATTTCTTGGTAGAGTCTCATAATGTTCTGACTTTGAAATAAAAAGATCAGGTTACCGAGGTGATCAAGAGGAATAGATCACAATTAGAGGACCTTTTAAAGAATCTCACCAGACATCTCAGGAATCACAGCGAGATTTTAGTGTCTAATTCATATAGATATGGCTATTAGAGTAACTCCGAGTGATATCACAGAGAAAAAGATCTGTAAAAATATTTGAAATGTGTAAGAATATGTCAAATGCATCATTTGGGATGTGAGATGATGGTTTCAAGATGAACTCTGAGTTCTGAAACAACTGATGTCCTATACGATAATCACCCATCAGATGGCATTATTTTAGGGATTCAGCCACACCATTAATCATACTAAATGTGAATGTTTAACACTCAGAGCTCCAGTTAGGAAACAGAAAGGATGACAAATGGCCATGTCTTCGGAACCCGGCACAACTTTCTAGCAGTTTCATGTAGTTGGTCTGATATTATGCAAGATTGAAAACAAAACTGGCACAGCCATGTCATTTGGCTTCAGATTTCAATAACCACTGAAAAAAAATGAACTGAGCATTTTAAGAAGATTTAACTCTTCAAAATGTGCATATTTAACCATGGCTATACATTGTACTTCTCTTTTAGAGGACTAGATTCTCTAGATATGGCATGTCTTGAATCCTAATGCCTGAGAGCCACCATTGCATAATGGTTAAGAGCAGGTGGACTCTTCTCTAGAGAACTGGGTTTAATTCCCCACTCCTCCACATGAGTGGCGGACTCTGATCTGGTGATCAGGTGCTGTGCAGCAAAGGACCACCTGCACCGTAAGTGCGATGGGGTGCAAATGGCAGCTCGGCTTAAGATCCTGAGCCATACAGAGATGGAAACACAGGAAGAGGTATGGGGAAATTGTAAGCAGGGTTAAAATATATTGAAAATATCAAGTTGTACTTGCAGGCTGAAATGACATCTTGTTTTCTATTTGTTCAGTCATATAATGTATACTAAGTTGATGCTAAGCATACATATTATGCAACAAAAATGCAAACAGTCCTTTAGTATGTATTTGCTAAAACTGATAACAACTGGTAACTGTAGTATATAAATTTCACAGTCACAAGAAGCAACAACAGAAGAACCATGAAAGCAGATAAAGTGCCTGGAGAAATCCAACTGAACATTACATGGACAAAAAGAGATTTTTTTAGTATTGTCAGCCATAGTATCCTTCCAGATCACTTGGTTTGGAACAGGGGTGTACTGGCAGGGGCTGATGGGATTTGTAGTCCATGAACATCTGGAGAGCCGCAGGTTGCAGACCCCTGGTTTGGAAGGATATCATAGCAGTTTGTCCTGGCTTCCTAGGACTAGAAGGCGGTCCTGGCAACTGCTACCTGGTCTTGTGGCATTTTTACTATGGGACTCTTCTGTCACCCATTCATTCTCATGAAACTGCTGAGTGAGTCACCCAGAGATTTGCTGTGAAGAGTATCAGTACAATGGTGACACCCATTTCCCTTTTTGGTTGAGTCAGGTGAGACCGTGATATTCTGAGCAGTTATCTGGGGGCAAAAACAGGCAGGATGACATTATTAAACTGAAGATCAATCCAGATGAGATGAAGGTTCTGTTGGTCAATAACAACACCAAGTTGAAAACTGGGAATTTGCACCCATCTTAAGGTTAAGGTTCACATCTATGTGGTGCTCTTAGACAGACATTACAGTGGCATCTATCATATGTCAGTTCTAGCTTGTTCGCTATCTCTGTTCCTTTAGCATCTCTGTTCCTTTAGAAAAACAAAAGAGGTGGCCACAGCTATCTATGATCTGATCACGCTCAGGCTTGGCTACTGCAGTTCACCCTACATGGGTCTTTCTTTGGAAACTACTTGGCAATTTCGGTTTCCACAGAATGCGGCAATAACCTGCTGACTGACATTCCTGCATGAGAAAGAAGTGAAAAGGAAATTGTTCACGGCTTTTCCTGGCTAAGAAAGCTTTGGTAATTTTCAATATACTGGGCAGGTGCTCTGTATATTAGTTTAGATGGGAGCACACCTGCAAGACTAGGAATGAAATTAAATTAACCAAGGCTGTCTTAGCTGTGAAGGTGTGCAGTTTCTATCCTTCTTTCCTGTTCTAAATTCACATTTAATAAGACTGGAGTAAGGTACACTACTGAGCACTCCAGGTTCAGGATAAACAGATGATACTTTTATACCAGAAAGCTAGCTGTGGCAATTATCTGTTATCCCATGCTAGGGCAAAATATCCAATAAAAGTCATACACAACAAGACAAAAAAAATCCTGTGTAAACATGTCAAAATCCAAACTAGCAGCTTAACTGCAGGTATAGACACCAAAGGAAGCAATGAAGAAATTCTTCTTGAGCATGTCTAGCCTTTGTTCATCTAAACGGTGGAAAATTTTCACATTTTTTTTTTGCATTATTACATTTGCTGTAGATGGTGAGACTCCCTCGCTCAATAAGTACACCACAACGACAGGCTGGAAAGGAATGGGCCGCAGCCCGTTTATTAAACAACAAACATATAAACAAGAACTATATACATCAGAGCTGGGCGGCAAACGGGTCGCACATCACATCCCAATGAATGGGAAACTGGCGGGAAGGGAAGCCCAGAGATCATACTCCTAAATGCTTCCACACTTCCCGCCCCTGCTGAGGAGACGGGCACCGGCTGAGCCCCAAAGGCCGCCCCTAGCCCGTCTTCCTCCCGTGCTTGCTGGGGTGTCGGGCACCGGCTAAGCCCATGGCCGCCTAACGGCCCAACCCAACCCCACTCCCTGGGGTGTCGGGCAGCGGCCCGGCCTGCCGGCCTGCCAGCCTGCCCGCCCCACCCCCCGGCCCTCATAGGGCGCAAGCCTGGGAGCCCCAGCCGGAAGGCTCGTTCTCTCCCCAGATGTGCGACACCGTTGCAAACCCGCCACGAGCTGCCCACCCTTGCAGCTCACCGCCCAAGCTCCTCAAGCCTGAGCCTGTCTCTATCTTAACCACCGACGAAGGGTAAACTGAACTGACTGAAGCCACAAGTCCATGCCCCATTGGGAC
Organism: Sphaerodactylus townsendi; assembly: GCF_021028975.2. Lineage (NCBI taxonomy): Eukaryota > Metazoa > Chordata > Lepidosauria > Squamata > Sphaerodactylidae > Sphaerodactylus > Sphaerodactylus townsendi. The sequence continues at coordinate 38,248,255 of NC_059427.1, read as the reverse complement.
AGGCGGACGCCATCCGGCTGAAAAAGGTCCATGACGTCCCGGGTGATTTCGGAGTGTTCTGCCACCGCTCCCCCGAGGGAAAGCACCACCTTGGTGGCCGCCTTATTGACTTTTCTGCAGGCCCTGTCCTCTGCAGAGGGATCCAGCGCTCCGCTCCAATGGGCCCGCTGCACCATCTCGGACCAAACCAAGGTCATATTAGGCCGGTGCCTGGCAAAGCTCCTGAGCGTGGCGGCCACCGCAAAACGCAGGTCAAGGCCCGACCTGGCAGGGAGATCTTCCTCCCCAAGGTGAATGACCAGGAGGTCCGGTGTAGCCAGCTGAAAAATGTATTCAATGACCTTGGGCTCTAGCTCATGCCAAAGCATGTGCCCCTGCCCCATCCAGGAAATTCTTACGTGCGCCCCGAGTCCGAGATGCCGGCCCCATTCGGAATTGCAGGCGTAGTCCCCGACTCTGTTGGATTCGAGGCTGTGCCCCACGACCCACACCTGCCGATAGACAGTCTGCAGCGTCCCTGGAGGCACTGAGGAGGGAAATCAACAAGTCAGGTGTGGGCGAATGTACGCCCGAAAGGCCCCCGACCGCCACCTGCCCAAATTGCGGATATCCTCCGGGGCCCTGCCTTCTATTGCCGCGGCCGTGGCGGCCCCTATTCTGAACGAGTGCAGGCCGAACTCCGCGGCCGGTAGCCCGGCTTGAGCCAAGCATGCCCTGAACACCGCCAGCATTTGGAACCTGGTGAGGGGGGACCCATCCTCGTGCACCAAGAGCATGCCACCCACCCGAGGCCTGTGCCATAGCCACTCAATAAGGGGGGGAGGGGGCAGGTGGCGTCACCCGGTAAAGCTGGCATGGTGACCCAAGCCCCGCGGCCCTCTTGGTCGGTTTTTGAATGGGCCAGCCAAGCGTAGACCATGTCCCCCGACAGGACGAGGTGTTCCCTTTGCAACGCGGTGCTGGAAGGTCGATCACTGGTAGGGGCGACCAGTTCCCCAGGCCTGAAAGCCCCGTGGTGTGCCAGGTGGAAGGCGGCGGCGAAAAGCAAGCGCTCATAGCGCGAAGCGCACACCTGCCTTGGTACCCCAGTGACCGCCCTCAACACTTCCTTGGTGACTGGCCGCCTGAGGTCCCTCTGTCTGGTGCCCACCCGCCGCCACCCAGCCACTAGGCGGCGGACTACAAACGCCTTGGTGACGTCAGGAAAACCGGAAACCTTGCAGTAGAAAGCGATGCCCGCCAGGTGCACCCCCATGGTGCGCGGGTGCATCCCCTGCCCATGGAGCCGGACCAAATACTCGAGGAGGAGGCCAGTGTCCACCCCACCGCAGACCGGGCGCCCGGAGGACGCAGCGAAGCTCAGGAAATCGCGCACGGCTCCGTCGTATTGCCTGCACGTGGCCGGTGCCAACGAGTTCAAAACACCTGTGATGACGTCTCGTTGCCAAGGCTCCAGAGGGACGCCGGCACTGTCGCCGGGAACGGCTCACTCGGGGCCAGGCGCCGGAAACGATCCACCTGCTGGCGAGATAAAGCATCAGCAATCTCATTCTGCAAACCTGGAACAAAAGCAGCTTTGAAAGAGATGTTATGAGTGAGGCAGGTAAGAACCAAATTAAGTAACCAGGCGCATGACCCGTGTCGATTTGCTCGACTGTCTGTTTACCACACGCACCACTGCCTGGTTGTGGCACCAGAAAAGCACCCGCTTGTTAAGCCAGAGGTCGTGCCAAATGTGCACCGCCACCAGGATGGGAAACAGCTCCAGAAAAGTGAGATCCTGGTGATGCCCTGCGCGTGCCACTCTGGGGGCCAAAGGCCCCTGCGCCCACTGACCCCGAAGAACACACCGAAACCAAAAGCCCCAGAGGCATCAGAGTGCACCTGCAACTCCAGGCCAGGTTCCAAAGCTGATTGCCACAGAGAGATGCCGTTGAAGTTTCGGATGAAGGACAACCAGACCTGTAGGTCTTCTTTCATGCCCCGGGAGACCCTGATGTGATGGTCAGGGGACTTGCAGCCCGACAAGGACCTCGCCAGCCGGGAGCAGAAAGCCCTACCCGGGGCCACCACCCTGCAAGCGAAATTGAGGTGGCCGAGTAAGGACTGGACCAGGCGCACCCTGCATTTTCGAAGGAGGAGAACAGACTGAAGCAGGGCTGAAAGGGCTGTAAGCTTGTCAGCCGGGAGTGACGACGTGCCTAGGACCGTGTCCAGGTGAATACCCAGGTAGCTGAGGGCAGTGGCGGGCCCCTCCGTCTTGTTGGGAGCCAAGGGGACCCCCAGCTCGGCGGCCAGGACCTGGAAAGCCTGAAGGGCCAGCTCACACTCCCGGGTGCCCTGCCTGCCGATAAACAAGAAATCATCAAGGTAATGGGTCACCAAACCGGAGGGCACCCGCTGCCTGAAAGCCCATTCAAGGAAAGTGCTGAAAGTCTCAAAGGCGGCGCAGGCAAAGGAGCAGCCCATGGGCATGGCCTTGTCCACATACCAATTGCCTTGGAAGTGGATGCCCAGCAGCTCAAAGTCCACGGGGGAAATGGGCAGGAGCCGGAAGGCGGACTGAATGTCACACTTTGCTAGGGATGCCCCCGGACCCGCCTGCCTAATGCAGAGGATGGCTTCGTCCAGGGTGGCGTAACGGACCGAACAAACCTCTGGGTCAATGAAATGATTCACGGAATTGCCCCGGGGGTGGGAGAGGTGTTGAATTAAGCGAAACTCCCCCGGGGCTTTCTTAGGCACGACGCCAATTGGGGAGACCCTGAGGTTGGGGAGAGGAGGGTGACTGAACGGGCCAGCAATGCGGCCGGCCTGGATTTCCCTGTTGAGCTTATCAGCCACCACTCCAGGGAGATCGCGGACAGATTTTAGATTGCTGGCTTGGTAAGCCCTCCTCGGGCCTTGTTATGGGATGCGGAAGCCAGAAGAGAAACCATCCCCCAGCAGGCGCACAGCCCCCCTGTCTGGATAACGCTGCAGCCACTCCAACAGCACCCCCAGTTGAACGGGTGTAGGAGCCAGAGACTGCAGCTGAGCAAGCATCTCAGTGTTTTGCGGGGGCGGGAGCACTGCCCTGGCCACCGGCATCTTTGTGGGAGGGCCCGGCGCCGGGCGACCGGGCCTGCCGAAAGGGAGGGCGTCCCGCCGGCTTGGGACAGCTGATCCTGCTGTGGCTGCCGGAACAAAAGGAGCAAGAGTGCTCAAATCTACATTTTGGCCGCTGGCAAGCACCTTTGTTGAATTCCCAACACAACCCCTTGGCCCCCACCTGCCCCGGGTAGGTTCTGCCGGGTTTTGTAAGAACAGGAGGATCCGCCGCCCCTCCCATGGCGGGCTGGACCACGACCATCCAGGTTTGGTCGTGGATGAGGTCCCAACGGAAAAGGCACTTGTGCGAGGCGTTCTTGCGGATGGCCTCGTCGTAAGCGATGGCCGCAGTTTCCCCAGCCAGCGCCCGAGCCCGCAGCACATGGGCCAAGTGAGCTGCCAGATGCCAGGCCCGCAGGGGATACGCTGCCCCGATGAGGGCCAGGAATTCGGTGAAGCCCTGCAGCCAGTTGTTAAAATTCCGCTCAGCCGCTGCCGGGTCCTTCCGTTTTTTGTCGGCCTTCCCGCCCGACAAACCCAACTCCCCCTCCCGCCGCAGGAACTTAAAGATGTCCACGTAATACCCATCCAGCGCCCGCTCCCGGAGCTTCCTGGGGAGGTGGGACCCGGGCGGGTTGCCGCGGTCGTCCTGAGCCGGGCCAGGGGATGGCACTTCGCCGCCCCCAAAACGCCTGCGCTTTGCAAGCCACGGTGGGAGAGCAGGCACTCTCTCCCCCCGCACCCAAAATTCCTCCGTAGCCTGCGCGTCATCATCCTCAGTAGACTCACCCGACGACGAAGAGCTGGGGGATCGCCTGGAGGAACGGGAACGCCCTGACGACCGCTTCCTCCTCCTGCCCTCGCGCCCCGAGGGGCCGACGGACGCATCCACCGATGTGGATGCGCTAACCGGTGGCGAAAGGTGCAGCTCCTCCGCTGCTCCGCTCGAGGCCCCCGCCGGCGCCGCACCGGCCGCCGCCGGCTCGGTGGGCTCAGGGCCCCCGACCCCCGAGGTGGGGCCCAACTCGCCAGCCGCTCCGCCGAGGACTTGTGAAAGATGCAACAGGGTGTCCGCCAGGTTGCGGACCAAGGCAGGATCGGTGCCCATATGGCCAACATGTTCGGGCCGGGAAGATGCCGGGCCGGCACCCCCCGAGACCGCGGGGAGGGCCCCTCCTAAGGGAGACTGTCCCGCCATGCCGACCGGCCGTCCCCTGCCGATGGGAGACAAGCCCGAGCCCGCGGCAGCCCTCGCCGCTGCTCCGATACGCCCAACAACCGGGCCGTCGTCCGACGTCCCCGGGCCAGTCTGGGCCCGGACCCTGTTCAGCAGAGCACGCGCTCTGCCCGATGGCACCGCCGCCTCTGCAGCAGGCTCCCTGCTCTTGGCCCTTTTCGGCCCCATGGCAGCTGCGAGACCGGCCCAGAAGAGGAGAAAGGAAAGAAAAGGTTGAAACAAGAGAAGCGAGGAGGGCCAGAGGAAGAAGGAAAATCAGCTAAGAAAGGAAAGGAAAGAAAAGGCCAGTCTCCTTCCAGGCCTTACGCGAGACGCCAAACACACAACCACGCCTTGCTGGTTCTCGCCGCCGGGAAGGGCGCGGACCGGGGAAGGCGTCTAGATATACCCAGGCTCCTCCCGCCTTTTTTGGTGGGAGCCAATCATTGCACCCGGTTCTGCAGCTTGCCGCCAGGCCATGCATGCCCCTTATCTTGCTGCGTTGCTCACCACGGCAGCAATGGCTGCCCCTGGTTATTCAGGTGCATCTTATTTGTTCCCTTTGGGCAAAAGCTTGAACTGGAGCAGCTATTGTTCCTTTCACTGCTAAATTTTCTAGGGACAACTAGGGATGCCACTGAAACCCAACAATGCCCCTTAGCTTGCTTGCATGTACTTTTAATTTAAAACTTCACCTTGAGAAGGGATTTGTCAGAATTGCAGTAATTCATAGCCACATCTCCTTTCCAACAAATATATAGATTTATATGTGCATATTTGCCGGGGTGGGGGTGGGGTTAAAAAAAAGGATGGAACGCACTCAGACACCGCAGACAAATGCCAATCCGTTTCTCTGCACAAGCTGTTTTACATAGTAGCATTAAAACAGTTATCTATGAATTGGTAATCTTTATGAACTAAAAAAACCTCAGCTGGGGTATTTTTCAGTGTTTTTAGAAAAAATGTTATTCCTCACTTCAGATAACACATAAGTACATCCCGATTATCCTACCATAACCTTTCATGTTAAACATTTGTAGTGTGTTCAAGAGACTGATCCGTTTGCTAGATTCTCCAAGGTGAGCATGGGCAGTAGGCATTTTGAAAAGGGGCACATACCAATAAGTCCTGGTTTTTGCCTGCTCCTGTATGCACGATCTCTTCTAGACTACAGAAAGTCTTGAGCAAAATAAACTACTGAAATTAACACTTCCTGTGAAATGCCAACTATTCATTTCTGTTGTTTTGCAAAGTTGGAAAGGCCCTTTGCTATAATACAGGCTTCACATGTCAAATGTTAAAGAGCTGGTCCCAAAACAGAACAAGGATTTTTCATTTTCCTTGAGTTCTTTCATCACAAATGTATTCATCACAAGTGATTTCTTTCATCACAAGTGCTTTCATGAACAGACGAGGCTTCAAGATCAACCTTGGCTGGATCACCCAGAAAGCTCCTATTGTTGTTTTAGAGTACTGCAATTTCTTGACTCTTGAGCCTGACTCGAACAACAAGAATACATTCCTGTTTATTTCATGGCTACACAAACCATAATGTTTAATGTCTTTAGTTTTCTGGTACAGTAATTTTCTTGTTCAACTGGAAATCAAGATGGTTTATGAATGGACCTAAGTTGAAGTCATCGGGCTGCTGCATGCTGTTCTTACTTCACTTCTTCCTCTCACTCTTCCATTCTCTCCTCCTCCAAGATGTTTGGATTTGGGAAACATACAGAACATAAATGTTTCCTGACCAGAGGCGTATGTGGGGGAAATAGTGCCTGGAGACTTTGGGCACCCCACCCAAATAGCGCCTGGAGTTCTTTGGGCACCTGGAGTCCTTTGGGCACCCCGCCCTCGAGCCCCACCCCTGTGCTTATAAAAGCAAAGGAGATGAGGACAGAGACTTGCAGTTGCTTCTGCTCTCTCCAGGGGGGGTCGAGGCTTGGGGGGCAGTGTCCTCAGGTTTCCTTGGCCCTGCCCACGTCAATGACAACATGGGCAGAGTCAAGGGTACCCGAAGACGACAAGGCCGCAGGACTTCCTACTGTCTTCCTAGTCATGTGGGGAGCCGATTTTGCGGGGGGCCCCCACATGACCATATTAGTGGCGCTCGGGTACAGAGGGTACCCCCCGTCCCTAAGCAGATACACCACTGTTCCTGATAGTGAAAAATCCATCCCTAATCAAGAGAGAACCAAGTTGCATTTACCAGGAACTTTCTTGTTGAGTGTCTTCTGTGCATGGGACTGGACTGGTGCAAGTCAGCAACAAGGAATCTGTTGGCAAGTTTCTAGAAGCATCAGTATTCTAGGCTCCTCCATCTTGGGCCAAGAGCAGGGCTCTTTCCCGTCCAAACAAGGGTAGTAAAGGGAAAATGAATGGATGTGATAATATCACCTTGAAAGAATATTCCAAGTATGATTGATGAAATTAGAGTATGATCTGAAGAAGATTGGTTCGAAAACAGCTGTAGTAGTGCAATCCGTTCATTTTCAACGCTCGGACTAGGCATAGACCGATTCATTCATCAGTTCAGATGAGAAGTAATCCAGTACAGTAGAATGTGAGCTTGACATATTGGAAACGCAGCATCCCTTATATACCGTCTCTGAGAACAAAAGGTTGCGTCCCTTTGGAAAGTATGGACACAGAGTTTCGTTGCAATTAACATAAGAGGACTTCATTGAGACATATCGGAAGCACGATCAGTGAAAGCTGCGGTCTTAGTTATTGTCAGCTGCATCGTGAATATTGTTAAGGAGTGTTTTGCACTATTTGTTTTGCACTGAATTTCACTGTTTATGCACTTTATTGTTGTTTTGTTATGCACAATATAAAAGCGGTTGATGCAACGCGTCTTTGCTTAGTGGATGAAATTAACGTTGCATTAGACAAGTGATTGATACTGTGTGGAATCCACCCATATTATGTTGGGTCTTTCTCTTTTCCTGCTGCTTCTCAACTTTTCCTAGCAGTGTAGGGGTTTTTTCCAGTGATTATTGTTTTCTTATAATGTGACTAAAGTATGAAAGCCTCTAGGGAGAGGTCAGGATGGATTTAATCTAGAATTCACTGATTTGTCTTTTTAGTGGTCCAGAAGATACCCGAGCAAGCCTATAGTTAGACAAGGAACCATTTCTGCTGGGATCAGGTAAGTGCCCTGTTAGTCTTAATCTTGATATCCTTTACAGCCCAGCCTTGTGGAGCAGAGCAAGGGTAAGATGTTTGTCAATCGTAATTTGATATCTAGAGAGAATGAAACCATTATTTCTCCTCCCAAATTAAGAATGCAGAACTTTAGACAAGGTCCCTCCTAAGTGGCCAGTCACATGAATCTGGTTAAAAACAACTCAGCCTTGAGATTGTACATCTGGCATCAGTTCCACAAAAAAACTTTCAAATGTCCACACCCTTATTTCATCAGCAAACCTGCTTTAATGCCATGCATCCTTTCCCTCTAACATTAACTTAATCTCAGACCTTCTCTCCAACTAGTAAGAGTCATCAAACATCCAGGGTTTCTTTGTTTTAGCAGTCCAAGCACATCAAGAATTGGAATGTCTCTGAATTTCATCAGCATTGGCCCATTATGCATGGAAAACTTACTTTGGGGCTTTCCATGGTGCAGTGGGCTTGTAGTGGAGTCTCCTCACATTTCTCTGTTTACACCCAAGGAGGCACTCACTCCTGCCATGCAGTTTTTCTGCAGAGAACTCTCCCAGGTCTGTTTTCCCTCGTTCTCTTAATGCCACCTATCAGGTCATTCTTAAAGCACGAATCTCATCATATTCACTGGTCTCAAGACTTCTGGCTTTATAAAAGCCTTTTAATTATTGTTATATTGATATATCAATATTGTAGCCCTTTCCAAAAATAATCTCCCCCCTAAATGAAAGAAGCAAAGCAATTACCTGGACCTCACACTGCTGAAGGAGACCATGTGTACAGCTGATATTCTCTCCCCTCCCCCACACACACATCCTTTGCAAAAGACAAAAACTTCTTTTAAAATAAGAGGGTGTTTGAAATAAAGTTTTTAAAAGCCCTCCCAGTCATCGGAGAGAGCAGAAGTAGAGCAGGGGAAATAGGGTGGAGGCAAAAAGAGTCCCTGCTTGTACTGTTCCTTGGAAAAGCGCTCTCTGTTATTATTATATCAAGATATCAATTTCTCAATGTGACCATTTAGAGAAGCGAGAAGGATTTGGCAACATGGGAGGGGGGGCAGAGGGAAGGCATGGATGGCAGTGCAAGGGAGTGGAAAGGGGGGAGCTACGTAGGCTGGTTGTGGGTGGAGGGAACATGTCTGGGGCAAAGCTATGCTCACTTGCAAGTTTGCCCACTCTGGCGGTGAAGCAAATTAAAAGTTGTGTTAGAAGTAGTCTTGCTTGCATTGGAAGAAGGGAAAGTGAAAGCGGGGCTCAAGGAAATACATCTGTACAAGAAATCTTGCTGTGACAGACATTCACCTCCATCAAGCGCCAGACACTTCGTGCATAATCAACCATTAAGTTTCACTCTCACCCTGTATGAAATGATAGAAGTATGGGCACCTTCCTGACCTTGTTAGGCAGGTTGTTCCAGAAAAGTGGAAGCCACAACACAGAATGCATCAGTATGGGCCACTGCCAATCATACCTATCTGCAGGGTGGCACCTGTAGAATACTTTGCTTAGGTGAGCTCACTGAGTGGAGCACAAAACAAAAGGTTACCCTGCAGATATATAGGTCCAAGGCCATGAAAAGCTTTGCAGGTGACTATGAGTATGTGAATTGAAAGCAGCCACTGATAAGTAATGGAGCGACTTCAGAATGCGTGCAATACGCATACTTTGACTCGCTCCCAATAGTAATGGGAACTGAAGCATCCTGTACCAATTAGTGATTTTTTGTTGAAGGCAGACCCATGCAGAGTGCTATACAATAGTCTATCCTCAGGGTTACAGAGGCACGCATACACATGGCTATTATAATTTAAACTGTTATGATTTTAACAGCTATTCTAACATTGCCTACTGTCAAGAAAGTATCCATCTTAAAAGAATCTTCTGGGTTCCACTGACTGCAAGTTTAATCAGGTGCAAGGTGTTGCTTGGTAACTGTTATCTCTCTCAAGGACACTTTCCCAAACCAATTTTAATTAGGAACATTCACCACAGCTAAAGAAATGTCTGGCAGGGAGGGGTGAACAGTTTGTGTCGGTTGGGAAGGGGCAACTTGCTCCAAGCTTCAAAGATTTGGTCAGGGCAGTCACAGGTTGAAAGGGGTCACTAGACTATGACCAGCATTTCCCATAAAGAGTCATCATCTAATGACTAAGTGTTCCCTTTTTACCCCTTGCTGCCAGAGATAATTTTGCTGTATTCCTTGCATTCTTTGCATTCTACGACTCCAAGAACAACTGTGGGCCTTTCCCCACTTACCTTCTGCCCTGCACTACTGTAGGCAAGTAGCGCGGGGTCCCCCGGCACTCCCCACTACAGGGGTGGCGACAACGCAGCTGCCCTGCCGCTGCCGCGCCCCCTCAGCGTGCGTCATTCCAGGCGCTCTTCCAAATGGCGCCTTTTGATGACCCCGCACAGAGCACGGGATCATGGGGAAGCCTGGGCGCGTGTTAGAAATGATGCGCGCTGAGAGCAGCACGGGGCATATGGGGGTCGTGGCAAGTGGGGAAAGGCCCTGTGTTGTATAGGACTTCAGTGAGTATGTAGGGAGTTAGTGTTGTTATTTTCTGCGTACCTGTTATTGTCAAGCTGTAATTGTGCTGGTTTTTAAACACCTTGCGAATTTTCTCAATAAAGCTCAACCTTGTTTATTAAAGCCATTTAATCTTGCTGGCCAAACCCAGAGTGCTTGGTTACATTACTGACGATGGCAGAGGCTTTTGCCGCTACACTTACTGCTCTGTCTCCTGCTTGTTGTCGTTTCTTTTATTTCAGTTCATTGCCACTGAAAATACTGGGGTTATAAGGCTGCACATAAAAGATCTGATAGCGGTGTCTTCCAACCAGATGTTAACAGCTGTTACTGTTGAGCCTAGTATTTCTATTTTCTGCCAATCATTGCACATCCCCTCTAGTTTTGGAAGGGCTTCCTATATCTATAAAGCAGAGGATCCTGCTTGCATGTTTATCCATTTTCTGTTCTGCTCTTTGGAGATGCAGTTGGCTGCCAGCCAGGTGGAAATTGAAGGCAGCTACTGAAGACTCCCCTAAGGCAACACATCTGCATGAAAGAAGCACATATTTTGCCTTCGCTTTCTGGAATGCAGGCCTGGGAAGGGCAAAGCCAGAATTTAGGCCATCTACACCTATCCTCATGGAGGCAGCCACCCTGCAATGGAAAGAGTGAAGCGTGCAGCTTTGTACTCCCTGAAATGTTTGCTGGGTGCATGCATGCTTTTGAAGTAGCTAGGTGGTCCTCTGGGTTCAATTTTGTTGTTGTGGACCACAAAGGTGGATAGATATCTAGAGATTCTTCCATTAGACAGAAAAAGCTAAAGAAAACAGGTAAGTAAGCAAGACCTGAGGGTTGAAGAAACTAATTTAGCACAGAAAAGAATCACAGAACAGATAGAGGAGATGTCAAATGGAAAACAAGTGAGAATTAAATGAAATGGTAATACTTCATACCTGCGGGACTGTCTTACCCCATATGTCTCAAATAGGCCACTGCTTTCTGCAGCGGCGGAGTTGCTGGAAGTCCCCGGCCCTTCGATGATGCGGCTAGTCTCTACCTGGGCCAGGACCTTTACAGCCCTGGCCCCTGCCTGGTGGAATGCTCTTCCCCCAGCTGTCCAGGCCCTGCGGGACCTTGGTGAGTTCCGCAGGGCCTGTAAGACCGAGCTGTTCCACCGGGCTTTTGGTGAGGTTGGCCGCGGATTGGCTGCCCCCTTGTGAGGCCCTGCCATGGTTTTGTCATCTCTGGCAGTGCCCCCGCTGGTTTCATCTTGGGCGCTGCCAGCCCCTCCCAGCCTTAAGGCTGGCCTTAAGACCAGGTGCCACCAATATGATGCTGCATACTGAATTTTTAGATGTTTTAATTATTGTATTGGGTTTTATTGCATTGTGAACCCTTTGTGGATTAGGCGGTCTATAAAATCTAATAAATAAATAAAATAAATAAGGTTGTAGGAAAAGAGAGGTCAAACCCTCCCTTCCTGTATTTATAGGTATAAACTAATTGTATATTAAATCATTACTCCGTTGTCAGTGCCCCACTTTCCTATTGTCACATAATTATCAGATAGAAGAATTTTACTTGTATGTGGTATAGTGGTTAAGAGCAACAGACTCTAATTTGGAGTACTGGGTTTGCTTCTCCACTCCTCCACATGAAGCCTGCTTGGTGACCTTGGGCTAGTCACAGTTCTCTCTGAACTCTCTCAATCACTTTGAGACTCCTTACAGTTGAGAAAAGCAGGATATAACTCCAAACTCTTCTCCTGTTGATTGTTGACATCACATTTTTCAGAAGTAGATATAATGATTGTCAAGTCTTGTGATTGCGTTGTGGAGTGGCTAATCAAAGCTGGAGGACAGAAAATCATTTGCTGACCTAAAACTGCACACACACATACCCTCCCATCATAAGGCTGTGTGGCATTAGTGGGTCTTTTTAAAGTGTTCTTTTCAAATGGGCTTGGAGTTAAGAAGAAGAGGAGGAGAAGGAGTTTGGATTTATAGCCCACTTTTCTTAGCTGTAAGGAGTCTCAGAGTGGCTTACAAACTTCTTCCCTTCATCTCCACACAACAGACACCTTGTGAGGTAGGTGGGGCTGAGAGAGTTTTGAGAGAACTGTGACTGGCCCAAGGTCACCCAATCATGGGTAAGAGTGGTGAAACAAATCCAGTTCACCAGATTAGAGTTCACTGCTCATGTGGAGAATCAAACCTGGTTCTCCAGATGAGAGTTCACTTCTCTGTGTTGCCAGATCCAGCAGTGCTGTGAAGGAAAGGAAAGCCTATGTCAAACAGCTTCACCCACTGGCCACCATTTTTATAGACCATTTACACTGGCAAGTGCAATTCAGTGTAGATAAAGCAGAACAAAACAAAAGAATTAATAATGCAGCTGGATCAGATAAAAACAGTGTTAAGGCCAATAGAACATAGGACCTTAAAAAAACACTGAAGGAATATCACTCATTGATCATGTTGTTAGCTTGCGATTATCAGCAAACAACCTAAAATATTCATATGGGATTCTCTAGGCATACTGTCCTATCTCCATATAGCTGTATAGCATTTTATATATTTTAATTGATAATGCATAGTAAATAAGAACATAAGAACATAAGAACTAGCCTGCTGGATCAGACCAGAGTCCATCTAGTCCAGCATTCTGCTACTCGCAGTGGCCCACCAGGTGCCTTTGGGAGCTCACATGCAGGATGTGAAAGCAATGGCCTTCTGCTGCTGCTGCTCCTGAGCACCTGGTCTGCTAAGGCATTTGCAATCCGAGATCAAGGAGGATCAAGATTGGTAGCCGTAGATTGACTTCTCCTCCATAAATCTGTCCAAGCCCTTTTTAAAGCCATCCAGGTTAGTGGCCATCACCACCTCCTGTGGCAGCATATTCCAAACACCAATCACACGTTGCGTGAAGAAGTGTTTCCTTTTATTAGTCCTAATTCTTCCCCCCAGCATTTTCAATGAATGCCCCCTGGTTCTAGTATTGTGAGAAAGAGAGAAAAAATTCTCTCTGTCAACATTTTCTACCCCATGCATAATTTTATAGACTTCAATCATATCCCCCCTCAGCCGTCTCCTCTCCAAACTAAAGAGTCCCAAACGCTGCAGCCTCTCCTCATGCAGTTGCTCCAATCCTTCAATCATCCTCGTTGCCCTTCTCTGCACTTTTTCTATCTCTTCGATATCCTTCCAAATATATGGAAGGGGATTTGTTTATTAGAAAAACTGTTTCAAAGAACCAGGTTCCCTAAGATATACTCATTGTGTCTTATATTAACTAGCTCTGCCTTTTACCATCTATGAATCACACAGTGTGATCTACAAATGCAGGCAGTTCTATAAAGTTGGTAGGGTATTTTCCCTCTGAGAGTAGTCACACACAGCCTGACTAAAGTGAAGTAGTAAGAAACAGTGCTGAGATTTCTAACTGAAGAAAAATATGTTCTATCAGCAGATATTCAAATCAAGCTTAGTGTGGATTTTTTTTCCTGATTTGGGGTATTATAAATCTCTGAAAGTTGGTGGAAAAATCTCTAGCTAGGAGAAATAAATCTTTCCAGGGCTCTATAAACCACACAAAATAGATTTCCACCACTGCAGATTTGATGCTAAATTTAAACAACTTCAAGCAGATTTAAATATAATCTACAATAGTGGGAGCATAAATTGGCTAGCATTTCAATTAGATACCCAATCCCTTCAGCTATCAATCATCATATTAGATCACCATATTAGTATTTAGAGGATTTAGGTTTAGTTCACTGAGAGAATAGGTTTGAATTTGAACTAAAAACTGCAGGGCCACGACTCATTTGATTGATTGAACTTCCACACAAAAAAAAGTCTATGTTCTAGCCTACCCTTCTTCCAGATTTTTCACTCATTTTCTGTGCGGTAGAACCTCTGTTTGCAAGGAAGTAGTCCATCATGTGAATCCTCACCAATAATTTGAAAGACAGATACAATCAAGACAAGTTTATTACTTCAGTGAAAACCAGGCCTAAGACTGCTGGATAATTGAACAATCTTCTCTCCCAGTTGATTAGAATAGGAAATGTTACTCTGTTCTGTGGAAAGCTAAAAGACATAACAGTGAAACAAAAAAAAGAACAGTCCAGCAGCTCAATTTGCATTACTGACTCTTTTTAAGCTTGAACTGAAGAAGTTTGCAAGTTCCTAATACAAGCAGCAGCTTATTTGGTTCTATTTACTTTGTGTACCTTGGACATTGTGATTGCTGCTGGTTCAACAATTTTACCAGCAAATGGACTAGCTGAACATTTCTTTGATCCAGCATCAAAGACCCTTAAGCCAGTGGCATAGTGCCCACGGGGCAAGGGGATGCGACGCCCCGGGCAGCGCAGTGGCGGAGGTGTGGCCGGGTCATCGAGGGGGTGTGGTGGGGGCATTCCAGGGCAGGGGGCAGGCAATGCTGCGGCAGAGGCGCAGGGCACACACGTGCCCCGGAAGCAGTTTCCCTTCGCTCCACCTTTTCCTTAAACTGTTGGTCCTGAGGGATTTTTACATCAATGCAGAGGTGAGCTGGCTGGCTGAGCTCAGGACTTTTTGGACTGCCATGGCAACTATGAGACTATATCAAGTTATTATGGGTCAATGCATGAAAAAGGTCATACACTGGATTTACTTATTTTTACTGAATGGGTCCTTGGTTATCTCGTAAATGGAATAAAGATTAAATTTTTGTAATGGAGTAGGCATTTCTTGTGAAAGGCATAGTTGGTTATGTCTCCACATATTCTCATGGGTGAGAATTGATTCAGATGGCCCGCCTCTGGCATATTATGAACCTGAATGGATTTCAGAATGCTATGGAGAATACTAAGTGGCTCTACCGAAGGTGTGGTCTGGAATTCTGGGTTATCTCAAGTGTTAGACCACATAGCTGATAGGGTCTGTTACTTCAGTCATCAAACGAGACTCAAGAAGGTTTCAAGAGCTTTATTGGAACTTTGTCAGCCCAAGGCTCAGACAGCCTCTGGTATATACTTGTAAGTTACAGTATGGTTCAACACATAGTTCAACACCCTCATATTCCCATAATATCAGCATAATAAGGATGGTGAGAACAGAAGCATTGTTTACAGACAGGCAGTTCACTCCTTTGGAGGAAAGCAGATAAGAGTGAACATTTAAGCTCTATTGACTAGTTACATGCAAGCAGAGAGAGGTCTCCTTTGCCTCAGGCAATGATAATGGCTGGACCAGCTGTGGGCTTGATGTGGACATGCAAACTGCCAAGCCAAGAATGGCAGAGGCCTGACATTAGCTTCCTGGTGCACTTTCCACATTCCTAAAAGAATCCCAACTTCTTGATTTCCTAGATTGATGGAAGATGGTGAAGAAAATTGGGAGGTGACTTGAGCAACAGTGGTGGAAAACTCACAAGAAGACAGAAGAGAGTTCCTTAGAGCCAACTGGAGGGTTATGAGGTAGCCATTACAGTGCTGAAGAAGTTTCTTCCTTTGTTGTTACTGCATAAACTGTACAGAATAAAGCACAACTGTTTGGGGTAATTATGGGATTTGGCAACTTTTAGACTTGATTTCCAAAATGATATTGGATGGTCAAAGGCTTTCATGGCCGAAATCTACTGGTTGCAGTGGGTTTTCTGGGCTGTGTGGCCAGGAGCAAAAACTACCAGACCATGCCCATACAGCCCAGAAAACCCATAATACCCAGTAATAGTGGATTAATTATAGCTGTGATGTTTTTATGCATTTCTTATTCAGTTTGATATGATACTAAATTGGAAACCCTGTCAGAGGCATCAGAAGTACTGACTAATCGAATTGGTATGAACAGTTTTGGATTGATGTCCTTGAGTGATACTGATAGGAGCTATGAGGTTGTGAAGGCCACCTCTGTAGATTGGACCTTGTCTTCACTAGTGACTGAACCTCTTGTGGTTGCTATAAATGTCTCTTGGGCTGAGGGAATCGTCCCAAGATCTTAAAAGGGCTGTGATCTCTGCTTAAAAAAAAGATTTTGGCTTATTGTAGAACTGTATCCAACCTGCCCTTTTATAGCAAGATAAAAGAATCACTAATGACAGAGCAACCACAGAGGTTTCTTGATGATGTATCTGCCCTAGACCCATTTCAGTCTGGATTCAGGTCTCACTGGAGAATATATACAGTGCTATTGCCCTGGCATATGATGTTCATTTGCAAATGGAGGGAGGTGTTCTCTTCTTGCTCCTATTTGATCTTCTTGTCACTTTTAATATTGTAAATCTTTCCATTTTAATAAGGAACTAACAGGCCCCTTCCGCATGGGCCAATAAACCCAGGCTGAGGACAGGAAAAAACCCCATTTTGGGAAGGAACTTCACACAGATCCCGCCCTAAAGTGAGGCTGCCCCATGTTAAGTCCCCCAAAATGTTTTTTAAAGAATCACGCATTGTAGCATCCAATATCCTTATCCAGAATTTTACTTATTTATCCATGATTCTGTTGTTTTAACCTGGGTTGCAGCTGCTTGTGAGGGAACGACTGGCCGGGAAGTGCTTTAATCAGCTGCACTACTTTTTGTTTTGAAAGGTCCTTCCTCTCAGCAGTGTAGCCATGCAGGGTCACAGGGATGTCTCGTGGCATCATGAGACGTCAGCATGGCTGTGGGGATCCATGCCTGCCTGCCTGCCTGCCTGCCTGCCTGCATAGCTACGCAGAGGAGGGAGGTAAATAAAAAAACCCTGTGCCTCTGTGTGAAGATGCAACAGCAACCCTCATTGGTTCCATGGGCTCCTTTTGCTGCCTACACGGAGGCATGCAAACACGAAAACAGGAAAGCAGGTTGCTTTATCCTGACTGCAACCCGTTCTTCCTGTGCTGTGCAGAGGGGCCATTGTGTAATCTTAGAGTTAACCTTGGCATAGCAAAGGAATAACTTCACAGGACTGTACTGATACAAACGAGAAAGAGGAGTTGATTTCAAATATTTTTAGCCTTTTCTGACTGAGCAGTCGCCAGCAATACTGAAAAAGCAGAAGAACCAGTAAAACATTTTGGAAACACCAAAATAGGCTTTCAGACACTTACGTAACATAGTCCCAAGCAATCTGCAGTAGCAAACCATGCTATAGAAGATCCTCTAAACAAACAGCCTGTGTTATGGTGTTTGTGACAAGCAGGTTCCTTTAATCTGACCCAGTGTTTTAGGCTGCACATGGCTAGGCTGGAAAAGAACAAAAAAGACGCTTTGACAATACAAAAAAGATGCTGTTATTATGGTAGATCAAAACAGATAAAGAAACTGATTTATTAAATAATGCTCCTGTTAAAATGGGCACTGCCTGCTTTTTCTGATGCCTAAGATTAAGAACATAGCCGTTGTCTGTGACTATTGGCTTGCCAGTGAGCAGTACTTTCCAGTTGGGTGGCATCTGTAGCCTATCGTAGCTTTCTTTGATTTTGCTGCACTTGTACACAGTAGCAAGAGAACATAAGAACAAGCCAGCTGGATCAGACCAGAGTCCATCTAGTCCAGCTCTCTGCTATTTGCAGTGGCCCACCAGATGCCTTTGGGAGCTCACATGCAGGATGTGAAAGCAATGGCCTTCTGCGGCTGTTGCTCCCGAGCACCTGGTCTGTTAAGGCATTTGCAATCTCAGATCAAGGAGGATCAAGATTGGTGGCCATAGATCAACTTCTCCTCCATAAATCTATCCAAGCCCCTTTTAAAGCTATCCAGGTTAGTGGCCATCACCACCTCCTGTGGCAACATATTCCAAACACCAACCACACGTTGCATGAAGAAGTGTTTCCTTTTATTAGTCCTAATTCTTCCCCCCAGCATTTTCAATGTATGCCCCCTGGTTCTAGTATTGTGAGAAAGAAAGAAACATTTATCTCTGTCAACATTTTCTATCCCATGCATAATTTTATAGACTTCAATCATATCCCCCCTCAGATGTCTCCTCTCCAAACTAAAGAGTCCCAAATGCTGCAGCCTCTCCTCATAAGGAAGGTGCTCCAGTCCCTCAATCATCATTGTTGCCCTTCTCTGCACTTTTTCTATCTCCTCAATATCCTTTTTGAGATGTGGCGACCAGAACTGGACACAGTACTCCAAGTGCGGTCGCACCACTGCTTTATATAAGGGCATGACAATCTTTGCAGTTTTATTATCAATTCCTTTCCTAATTATCCCCAACATAGAGTTTGCCTTTTTCACAGCTGCCATGCGTTGTTGACATTCCCATGGAACTATCAACTAAGACGCCCAAATCCCTTTCCTGGTCTGTGACTGATAGCACTGACCCCTGTAGCGTGTATGTGATGTTTGGATTTTGGAGGTTGGGGGTGCTGAAGTTTTTTGATGTGGTTTGTTTTGCAATTATTGTTCATGAATGACTGAGTGTGGTCTTTGTAATGTAGTTGTTCACTAATGTGGAATGACACCTGAGAGTAAAATATCCTAGTCCAAGATCTTCTAACTATTTGTCACTTGGCAGTTAATGGATAAAATACCATGACAATGAAACAACTTATATATGTTATACAATGTAAAATTTCTTGTATAAAGTGACAGAAACATGAAAGGAAAAAAATGCCCAAATTGTACATTTCTGTCCCTAATATCCTACATACATTATGGATACATCCACACATGGATGGATATTACATTCTTGTTGTGCTGTAGCTGTAACAAACTTCCTGGAATGTCTTGACCATACTGAAAAATCCAATTACACATGATAGCTACAAATGTTTGCTATGGTGCAACAAGAGCACAATATTCAACCATGTGTGAATGCAGCCTTAGTTTCGTAAGAATGTGCAATATAACTCCTTTAAATGCCTCAGAGTAGAAGCAAAAAATGTGGTTTTTTCCCTTGTAGTAACTTGAATAGATATATCATTAGCAGATAAGTTACAGTGAACATCTTAATTTTCCTAAAGTGGTCACTGACAAATAAAATTAACCATAGCCAGCCAGAAATGTGGTATCTGAACCTGACAGTTTGTATCTAAGGTCTCTACCATTAGATTTACCCTCCTTCTCTTGGGCAGGGTGCGAAATAATGATAGTCTATGGGTAGAGGGGGAATGCTTCAGATACTGTATTAAAACTTCTCAGTAAGTCTCTGACAGCAGTAAGGATAAAGCATGCATGAAAGGTCTTGCAGAATTCCATAGGGGATCCATCTGGCCCAGCTTTTATTAAATTTAGCACCAACTATATTTCTTAAGGAGTTATTTTCTTCTCCAGGGATAATTTGTCAGAATCCGACAGCCTATTCTTTTCCTCCCTGCTTGTAAATACCCTGTGTATTCTCCATCACTCGCTGACTGGTCTGAGGTGCACAGAGGATCATAAAAATGAGCAAAAGCCTCATTAAAGACCAAGGGACACTTGGGGTTCTTTCCCCTCAGTATTTCACAACAACGATTAGGTACCGCCTTTCTGTCATTAGTCATGTTGGATATTTTAAAACTCAGTCATCCATTTTATGTAATGTAACACTAATTCTGTGAGATGTTGACAGTTCCGATAATGTAAAATATCTGACATGGCAATATTATGGAATGCCCCAGCAATTGGATTTCATTTTCTGAATCTGGATGGCATTGTCAGGTTTACTTTCTGAGGGTTATAATAAAAGATGCCATCTTATTCTGTCAGAACGACCTCGAGATGCTAACTACCTAACAGCCCCCAGGAAAAGTATGAAACAATTGGATTGCTAATGAAACTGACAGGCAAGGCAGTACTTGGCAGCTGCGCTGAGCAGAATGCTCCACCTTTCATTACTGGCTTGACATTTGGTCAATGCACCCTGCTTAAAAATCTCTCACCATATTCTCGGCAAGCAGACCAATATCTATACCATGTCAGTTTACACGCAGCACAGAAAGCCAAACGGTGCTGGCGAGTCCAACATTTTAATCAGGACAGCCTTCCTGCAGACCATTCTTAAATGTGAGAAAATTAGAAGGGAAGAGTTCTGCTTTTAAAACACACACACATCCTTTATGCACACCAGGGTAAAGGGCACGTCTCTAAGATTCACCATCAAAATTATAAGCAGGCTTTGCAGTCAAGATTCCTCCAGGTCACTAGAATGTAGTACTTCCATATTAAAAAATATAGCCTTTGGGGCATTTAATATGCTACATTTACTTATTTGCATTTTCAAAATGTGTGTTGCGAAACGAACAAAAAAATAGCTGTATATATGCTGCATTATAACACTGGAAAAGTCAGGAATGAATGTTTGATATACAGGATGGAAAAGACTGTTATCTGACTAGGAGGTCACTGACATACAACAAAAGTGAGGGTTACAAAGTTCCGACATAGGTTGCCCGCTTAAGGCTGGGAAATACCTGGCTATTTGAGGGAGGGGTGGAACCTAAAGAAGATAGGGTTTGGGGAGCGGAGGGAAGATTTCTAATGCAGCTAGGTGCTGCTACTTTTCATAACGTGACCAGTGCCTCAGGGAAAGCAAATCTACCTGAAGGCCACACGCTGCTCCCTAAGGTGGATTCCTCCCCCACCCAGGATGGGGCTCAGTGATTGGTCCAAAGCCACATTTACTTCAAGGGCACCATGACTTCTCAGATATTGTTCCTCTAGTCTTCTTCCCTCGTTGGTAGTGGTGTGAACTGCCAGAGCCATTGTAGCATTCAATAACCTCATCCAGAATTTTATTTATTTCTTTATTTTTCACATTTTTATCGCACCCTATCCCAAAGGGCTCAGGGCGGGTTACAACAATTAAAACACAATAAAACATTGAAATGCAATATTAAGCATTAAAACTATAAAACACCTGGCACATTCTAAAACAGTAAATAGCTCATTAAAAAATAGATGGCAATTTAAAGAATCCAACCAACTCCATTTTGATAGAGTAGAACCAGTAGCAAAAACAAAAACATCATCGGCAAAGGGTGTGACATTACATTTTTTAAATAAAAATCATTATTTTAATGTAATAATTCAGCATTATTATACTGTGAGTTGCTCAAAACATTCAAGGACCCCACAGCTAATGCAGTAAAGCAGCAAAAGAAACATCAATTGTCATTTCATATTTTGAATGTTATTTTATAGCAACCCAGTGTTTTTGTTTAATTGGATACCTCTTCCAGTTTGGGTAGGCTAACACAAGCCAGCCTTTCTTCACCCAGAAATGAATTGACAGATGTTATCCTTACTGTCTTCTTCTTAATGTTTTTTTTTCTTCAGATTCATTTTGACCAAAGTTCTCATATGTTTTGCGCTGATCGTCACACAAAAGCAGGTAGCAAAACAACTCAGAGGGAGCCACAGTTTCAGGAGGATGTTTGTGACATTAAGGTTAAAAAGGGTGCACTGAGTGCTGGGAGAACTACCAATCAAACAGGCAGCAGCTAAATTTAGGAAGCCTGATATCTTTAAAGTTATAGACTTGTAGTTACAAACTTGTCTTAAATGTGGATGTTACTCAAATTTAACTGTATAATTTTTTAAAAAAACAAGCTCCTAATGCTTGTTAACAATTGCAGAGTTTCTGTCATTTGCTAGAACTTCTGGGCCAGATTTGCTTTTGATTGATCAGTTCAGTTGGGTAGAATGTTGCCAGAGACTTGCTTCTTTTTGGAATGGAGGTAGGACATTCAGAGAAGATATCTGGAGTATTTCTGATAGGACCAGACCTCACATGATGGAATTATCTGATAGGTATGCCTAAACAGAATAGAGTGCTCTCTTCTAGAGCACTAAAGAAGGCTAAGCACTTCACTGTCCATTTATAGAACTACTACAGCACATGGATGGGACTGTGGATCCTGGGATGTAAGAATGACAGTCAGGCATGACCTGAACCTCAAGAAGTTCAGGAGTGGGCAAGAAACGCAGCCCAGACAGTGGGGGATGGGACACTTACTGCAGTTCTGTCCTTCCAGGTAGTTTACATCACAATTAACAGCACTCCCTGTTTATCTCCTCATGCTTTTTCTCTCCATCTTGTACCATCTCTGTCACCTCCTAACTCCACTTCACCACTTACTTAAGTGCCCAGCTCAATAAACTGGGAGGACAGGATTGCAGAAAGTGGTGTGAGCCTCTTGCTGCAGGCTTCCTCACTGTCAATACCCTACCTCACTCCCCTAATGGGCACCCTAGTCAAAGCACTGCTGCTCATTTTGTCTCAGTGTTGACTTTATTTTCACAGGGCAAGGGCTGCAGCTCAGTGGTAGACTGTCTACTCTGCATGCAGAACTTCTTAGGCTTAGTCCCTGGCACCTCAAATTAAGGTTCAAATGATGGGAAAAGACTGAGACACTAGAGAATTGCTGAAATAGTTTGATTTAGTATAAGCTTCAGGTGTCCTTGATGGTTTATTTCTCTTGTTTGTAAAATACTTCCAGTTTCCATTAGCAGACGTAGGTATAGAAAGTAGATGTTATGGTCAAGTAGAGTGATTGTCATGTGAGAGGAATTTGAAGGGAAGGCTGAACCTAGTGTCTGCTGCCTGAGGGGAGAGAAACCAATTGAGCCAGCATCTGCAACAATTAAGGTTACATGTTCTCTCTCTCTCTCTCTCTCTCTCTCTCTCTCTCTCTCTCACACACACACACACACACACACACACACACACACACACACACACACACAAACACTCAGACAAATGCAGGCTGATCTTGTGAGTGTGTATACACAAGGAAAATTAAAAGGAATTGTGAAACAGGAAATCAAGATTTGGTGCTTGATTTGTATAGTTTACATGTGTTAGGTCAAATAGATAACACCAATGAATCCAAAACAAAAAAAGACACAGTGCTGGAAGACAGTACCCCCCTTGTCAGATAGAACACAGTCACTTACTGGAGAAGACTAGAGGATAAGTACAAGTAGCACTATTCTTAACAAAGCAAATGGATCAAAGCCAAAAGGATGTTCAGTTGTTGATTTCAATTAAAGCAAAAGGAACGTCCATAACTGATCAACTCATATAATAGGACCATGAAATGTAAATCATCGAATGAGAAAAAGAAGTGAGTGAACTAAGGTGGACTGGACCAGACATTTTCTGTCAGAAAATTACATAAAGTTTTACTCAGGATATGACAAACCCTGAAGAAATGGAATTGCTCTAATAGGAGGCAAGGCGTAGCATAAGCAGTCAGGGGCTACAATGCAACGTCTCACTGAATGATATCAGTTGGATTTCATGGAAAGTCTATTAATGTAACCATCATTCAAATTTATGCATCAACTACAAATGCTGATGAGGAAGAAATTGCAAGTGTCCAGGAAGAAATTGATCACACACCTAAAGATGTGCTGATAATGAGAAGTGAATGGAATGCCAAAGTGGGAAAAAGTAGATTCAAATATTACTGGAAAAGTTCAGCTAGGAGCATGAAATGAAGCAGGAGAGCAACTAACAGTGAACACCTTGTTCATTGTGTTCATTTCAGGCAACAAAACTGACAGTCAAAGCATGAGTTCAATTAGAAGTGGGAATTGTATTTGCTGCATGTGGGTGAATCAATTGCTTAAAAATAATTAAAACAATAATAGTATTAATTAAGATCAAAATTAGACCTAGGGGAATGGATTGAACAGGCTAATTTGTTACTAATAAGTCTGTAGCTAAGGCTATAAGTAAGTATTAAGGTGATATATACCAGTGGATGTTAATTAAATCATTAAATAGCAGAATGTTAGATAAAATAAGGATATAAGGTTTTCTCTTAAAATTGTATCATTTATATACTATGGAATATTAAGATCCATCTTGTTGTCGTATTAATTGTTCTTTGGTTAGTTATTTTTCTATTATATGTTTTTAATGTGTGTGTGTGGAGAAAATTATTAAAAATTGTTTTAAAATGGTGGAAGGAACATTAACAATTTGAGCTGTGTAGATTATATCATATTACTAGCAGAAAATAGTAAAGATTCAAAACAACTACTGATGAAGGCTAAAACAGAATGTGACAAAGCAGGATAACTACTAGGAGTGATCAAGAAATGGAAATTGCTAATGATTGTCTATTCCTTGGATCCATCATCAACCAAAAGGGAGGCTGCAACAAAGAAATCAAAAGGAGATTGAGGCTGTGAAGAGCATGCATGAAAGAACTAGAAAAGATCCTTAAATGTAAAGTTGTGTTAATGGTACCCAAGGGTAAATGATCCATATGAAAGCATTCTTCATTACTATGTATAGATATGAAAACTAGGCTATGAAGAAAATTGATAGGAAGTTGACTGATTTGATATGCAGTGTTGGAGGAAAGTTTTATGGACACCACAGACCACCAAAAAGGCAAATTAATGGGTTCCAGGTCAAACTGAGGCTATTGTACTTTGTTTACATTATGAGAAGACAAAAGTCATTGGAAAGGACAACAATGCTAGGAAAAGTTGAAGGCAGCAGGAAAAGTGGAAGGCCCAGTGTGAGATGCATTGACCAAAAGAAGCCACAGCTTTCTGTTTGCAAGAGCTGAGCAATGCTGTTAATAGGATGTTTTGGAGGTCATTAATTCACAGGGTCACTGTAAGTTGTAAACAATATGAAGGTATTTAATACACAAACACAAAAAATCCTTCATTTATTCCAGTTAAACCAATAATTTCCTTCATTTTCTGTTTGCCCTTAGAACAAGACTTTCAGAATTTGATATTTACTCAGAGAAACATTCTGTGTCACCTTCTTCCATAAACTTACTTCACTCTGCCAAAAAAAGGAGAAGGTAGGAGGTGGTTGGTTGCTTTGTAGAGAGAAGGAACTCACTTGGGCGTTTTCTGAATGGACAAAATATCCCGGGGGAAAGGTGGGGAGGTGGGAAATCCTGTGACTGAAACAGGATCGTACATACCGGGTTGTTTGTATATCGGTTTCTCCCTTCGCACAGCTGCCCGTTATTGTGTTAAGACCAAGAGGAAGGTAATTATGCACGAGCCCCCGTCTATTTTCATTTTCCATGCAATTCCGCACATGTGCAGACACTCTCGTTTTTCCAAAGTTCTGATTGTTTTCAGCTGTGGGGCAGGGAGAGCAAGGTGGGGAGGTGGGAAAAATAAACTGGTCTGTCTCCTGCAGTGTTTGCATGGGAATGGGAGAGACGTGGGGGTTTTCCAAAAGAACTGCCAATTTAGCAGTTTTTGAAAACCCTGGGATGAGGGAAATCTCATGGAACAGGTCCAATTTTAGGACCGGAAGCCATGCGGAAGTCATGTCCAAACCGGGATGCTTCACCAACCCATCTCAAGATATTCGGTCCGTGTGGAAAATGCCTTGGTCTCCTTTTTCTAAGGCAAGGAAAGTAATATCTGTGGGTGCTTACATAGGATTATGTGATTATTATTTTCATAAAGTATTAAAATAGCTTCAGACTTGGACTTTGATAAGGATTAAACTACACATGCTGCCAGAATCCTGTGACTGGAATTTCATTTGTGTTATTTGGTCTTCAAAAGCAGCCATGAAAAAAAGAAGGCCATATGGATTATGGCTGAATGGGATCCCTACACACATGCACAGAGTTATTCAGAAAAAAGTAAAAAAAAGTATAATTAAAAGACTATGAAGCACAGCTAGTACAGTTTGTGACTATTTTTATGTAAAACTTGGGTTGCCAACCTCTAGGTGCTGGCTAGAGATCTCTTGGAACTACAACAAAACTATGAGAACCAGTTGATAATTCATTTGTAGATCATCTATTTCCTCATCTGCTTCATTTCTTATTTTTGAAACCAAGGTTTTGTTCCTCTGCTAAAGGGTTAGTACATAAATATACATCAACATAAGTATCTATAAACTAATTTTTAATTGCGTTTAATACAACAGGTTTTTGAAAAAATTCCTATGTATGGTTATGTATACAAGACTAAAGCATAAGTTATCTTGCACAATATGTTTTGAAATCATCATATATAACTTTCCTATTTTCTCTTCCTAATCTACTGCTAATCTTCTATATGTATTATTGTTATCTATAGGCTTATTTTTAATGAGTATCTCTTCCCTCTTTTTTAGATATGACTCATTAAATCCCTTATATAAGCCTTACGAATATCCCAAATGATTGCAAATTGGATATCATTTGCAGCATTCAAATAGACAAACAAATCTAGTTTCTTCCTTTTATGCTTCACAGATGATATTTGTAAATAGAAACCGACCATTTTCTAAGACATTCTATTGAAGAAAGCAATAACTAGGGAGTGA
The DNA here is from genome assembly GCF_021028975.2 of Sphaerodactylus townsendi. Classification (NCBI taxonomy): domain Eukaryota; kingdom Metazoa; phylum Chordata; class Lepidosauria; order Squamata; family Sphaerodactylidae; genus Sphaerodactylus; species Sphaerodactylus townsendi. Next base: position 38,222,069 of record NC_059427.1, on the reverse strand, counting down.
TCTATGTGCATTTTTTGCTCAATTGTGTAGTCTATTGATTTTTTGTAATAGTTAAGAGTGGAACAATGATGAATTTTAGACTGGTGGATGCTAATAAGTATAATTTTCTATGTTCTTTCACTTGGTATTTTCAGAAAGCAATGTTTTGTTCTTCTAATCATCTCAGAAAACATTATGGAAATTTCTCCTCTAGTAACTGGATTTGTCCAATCTAAGAAAGGATTCATGGTGTCACTAGAATCCACCCACCCACCAAAAAACTCTGAAAAACACACATTTAAATCTAAATTAGGGGCACACATTGATCCCATTATTGTGTTTTCTTCAGCACAAATACCTTTAATTAAAACCAATATCCTATCACCCATTAGCTTTCCTTAAAATATATAATTTGATTGGTTATATTATTTAATAAATGAATATTTGACTGCCAGACAGTCTTTCCAGACAGTGGGGAATAGGACAGTGGGGAATAGGAAGCAGTGCAGGAAGTGAACCTCTCCCACTCTCCCTGTCTTGTTCAATTCTAAGGCTCTTCTTAGAACAAATGCCCAAGTTGAAGAAGAGGAGGAGGAGGAGGAATTTGGATTTATACCCTGCCTTTCTCTCCTGTAAGGAATCTCAAAGTGACTTACAAACTCCTTTCCTTTCCTCTTCCCACAACAGACACCTTTTGAGGTAGGTGGGGCTGAGAGAGTTTTGGGGAACTGTGACTAGCCATGGTCACCCAGCAGTATTCATGTATAAGAGTGGAAGGCACAATAACCCCAACTCTGCCCTGGCTCCAGCACAACTGACAATACTGTAATTTGACAGCGCATAAGCAAGATGTTTTAGAATCATAGTATCATAAAGTTGGAAGAGACCACAAGGGCCATCAAGTCTAACGCCTGCCATGCAGGAAGATACAATCAAAGCACTCCTGACAAATGACCATCCAACCATTGTTTAAAAACCTCTAAAGAAGAAGACTCCACCACCCTTCAAGGCAGCATATTCCACTGTCAAAGTTCTTCCTAATGTTTAGATGAAATCGCTTTTCTTGCACCTTGAACTCATTACTCCTTGTTTTAATCTCTGGGGCAGCAGAAAACAAATTTGTTCCATCTTCAACATGACATCCCTTCAAATATTTGAACATGGCTATTATGTCACCCCTTAACCTTTTCTTCTCCAGATTAAATATACCTAGCTCCCTAAGCCACCCCTCATAGGGGATGAATTCCACACCTTTTCCATTTTGGTCACCCTCCTCTGGACACATTCCAGCTTGTCAATATCCTTCTTGAATTGTGATGCCCTGAACTGGATGCAGTATTCCATGTGAGTTCTGACCAATACAAAATAGAGAAGTACTATTACGTCCCTCCAGCTAGACACTATACTCCAACTGATGCAGCCCAGAATTGAATTGGTTTTTCTGGCTGCCACATCACACTGCTGAGTCATGATCAGTTTGCAATCAGTCCTAAGACTCCCAGGTCCCTTTCAGAAGTACTGTTGTCAAGCCAGGTGTTACCCATCTTATATCTGTCTAAGTGTAGTATCTGCCTGAGTGTATTTCTGCCTGAGTATAGTATCTTACATTTATCTCTGTTGAAATTCATTTTGTTAGTTTTGACCCAGCTCTGCAATCTGTCCAGGTCATTTTGAATTCTGACCCTATCCTCTTGGGCATTAACTACCCCTCCTAATTTGCTGTCACCTGCAAATTTGATTAGCATGCCCTCCTATTCCATCCAAGTCATTGATGAAAAAAATACTGAATAGCACTGGGCCCAGGACAGAACCCTGTGGCACTCCACTGTGCACTTCTCTCCAGGATGAAGATGAGCCATTGGTGAGCACCCTTTACACTTGGTCAGTCAACCAATTACAAATCCATCTAACAGCAGCATTGTCTAGCCCACATTTTTAAAAAGAAGGGAAAGAACTGTTTATCATTCAGTAAAGCAATACTTTTTAAAAGCTATACTAATCTCAGTCAGAAACTACTGCTGAATTTTAAGATCTAGAAATTACAGAGAATCAAAAAGGTTTAGCATCATCAGTCAGTGTACCACCATTTCCATTCCATTTCTGTGATGTCTCCTGCAGTCATGCAAAATAAAATAGGGCAAGAAATGGGTGACTATCCTACAAGTGCTTGGGGAAGTAATACTCCAGTCATGGTTGAGATATGCAACTATGCACGTAATAACACAAAACACGTTCTTTTTCTTTCTTTTTCTATTTTATCTTTTTTAAAAAAACCACTGCTACATCTCTTCTTTCTGGTACAGTACTCTTCTGCCAAAGAGAAATCCTTTGGGGTCTAATAGGGGTTTCTCATTACAAAATGAATATTGACAGAAGTGCAAGTTGATCTTTATAGTCTTTACTTCAGGGGACAGCTACAGATGTTCATGTACCACTGGACTAGTACCTACATTAATACTGTGAAATATTGTGGAGTAAAAATGTTGTAGCCCCCTTCTTTCAATGCTGAAAATAGTTCAATGGAAACAGGAACATAGGATTGAATCTTACCCTTCCCAAATATCAGTAGTTCATAGAAATAGATTCTCCTTGCCTTCCTCACTTTCAGCAGTTTCCTGTGCTTCTTGAAAAGCTTATGTTGAGATTTGAGACACCCTCCTGCACAATATGCCCTGCGGTACAGGGAGCTTCAGTAGAAATGGGAAACTTCTCCTTTGTTCTTCCATGAGCAAAACTGCAAAAGCAGCTTTACTCTGAGAGCTCAGAGAAGTTTTTGAAAACACAGACGCAGATCAGCCAAATTATGCCTCTACCAACAAAGCCCTCCTTCCTATGCCCCAGTCCCAATCAAAAGTAGATCTTCTTGTACCAGTTACTCAAAAAGAAACAAAAGAAGCTCCAAACACAAGTAATTGGGTCCCTACCTATGTTCTGCCTTTCTCATACCAGAAGTCATACCCTTTCTCCCAATATAACCCTCAAAGAGCATGGCACTCGACTGTGAACAATCTGCCAGCGGTCCCTGCCAGTTGTCCAGTAATCCTCAAACATGGCCAGATCTTATTCAGCTCTGGTCTCGGCCCAGTGAAATGCTCTGTCAACAGGGCCCTATGGGATTTTGCTCAATTCCACAGGGCCTGTAAAACTGATGTTCCACCAGGCCTACAGTTGAGGCAGTGATGGCTACATCACAGCTGGCCTCCTTAACCAGTGATGTACCACTGCAAAATGGCACTATCCATACCCAGCCCCCAAGCTCCCTTCACCCGCCCTCCATGCAAGACAATTTCCTGTTTAGTCTGCCCAAAGCAGAAGGACCTCGACAAATTCAGAAGGGCTTGAAGGCCAGGTGAGTGGGGGCTGTGAGTGCTGGTGGGTAGTGGGTTAAGCAAAGCAGCGAACTGGGGCCCAGCGAGGTACAAGCCAGAGTTAGGCAAAACAATGAGAAAGGCGAGGCAATGAAAAGCAGACTGGATGAGCCAGGGCTATGTGGGCAGCAGGTGGCAAGCTTGACAAGGTGGCAGGTTTGCAGAGGCTGGTTGGTGGGGACACAGGGGTGAAGGAGCAGCTAAATGTGCCCTCACATTATGGAGGTGAGTGGCATACAGCCCCACCCCCCAAGATAAACACTGGTGCCAGGGCTTGCCCTAGGAGCTGCCCTTCAATTCCCCCCTGCACAAGACACTTTCCTGTTTAGTCCACCCAAAACCAAAAGCATCTCAGCAGGTTCACTAGGGCTTGAAGGCCAGGTGAGCTGAGGTCATGCAAGGGTGGCATACAAGGGGAAAGGGGTGGCCAAATTCATACACCACATGACTGAGGCAAGTGGCATCTGGGTTGCAAGAGCTCCCCATCAGCCCAAAATATGCCCCCTTATTTCTGTTCCATCCATATTATATTCGGTTTATATTGATTAGATATTGAGCAGATCTGGGATGCTATTAAATCCTATATTCGTTAGTTAGTCCTCAGGTAGAGAATAAGAAAATAGAGCACCAGGAGGGATATTGTTTTATTGTGATTTTAATGTATATTTATACTTTGTTATTTTAATAAACTGGGTGTGAGCCACCCTGAGCTGACACTGGTCAGGAGGGGATGGGATAAAAATCAGTCAAACAAACAAACAAATGGCTGCCATTAGTAGAGATAGGGTAATCCACAAAGTATGATAATACCAAAGCAAAGAATAAATGCTACTACAGCTTACAGAGGTAAAGGGGGGGGGATCACATAGAAATTCCACTTTCAGTCATAGATCCAAATCTTTTGAAATGTCTAAGTTTTCCATAGTTTTATGGCAAACTGCCTATTCTCACTGGAGCAACTACTACCCTTTTCCATATGCACAGCTTACCACAGACTTTCCCAATGTTCAAGTCTTGTCTTGAAAACGTTTTCTGTGAAAATCATTCTGCACACCTTCATGTCCCCCGTGGTTTTCCCCTTGTCTCTTCAGTAGCATTTATTCCACATGCTACTTCTGAAAACATATTATTCCTGATGATGGTGAGATGTCATCTGTGATGTAGAAGAACAGCCGTCCCCTTCAGTCATTTTTCCTCCCGTTCTTCCTCCATTTGTGAGTTTCATCCCAATTGAGTGACGTCGCATTGAGATGAAGAGATAATGTGTCAAAGTTAGGACCAAGAGAAATTGACAAGAGAAATTGGTTTTTCTGAGGGAAATTGTTAAGGGGCTTTTGCAGTAAAGTACCATCATTACTGTGGCAGTCCCTTGTCAATTTCCTCCTGCAACAGAAACTTTCCCTGTCAATTTCATTTGCTCCTAACTGAGGACCCATTGCATTTTCTCCTAAACATCACATTACTCATTCGGCATGGAATTGGCAAACCTTATAGAATCAATAAAGCTGACTTGTGCCTGTGTCCTTACATTTCATCACTAATGCAATAGAGGTTTTTAAAATTCCTTTTAAAAACGAACGATGAAGGGGAGAGGACAGTTACTGACATAGAGGTTGGGTGACTACATGAGGCCAGGTGTTTGATGTGGTGGAGGGAAAAAACCTGTTTCAAGATGCTTCAGGGAAGCTAGCTTGGAAGTGGATTGAAAAAAAACATCATGGTAAAAGTGCTGGGGAAAACAGAGGAAAAACGAAGGGGAATCCTTTTCAGAACCAGAGGAAAAACCATACAGAATTTCTTTTTAAAAAAGCTTTTGGAAGCAAGATGTGTTACATAACTCATGCAAAAAAGGCCTAACAGTTCTAAAAACCAGTGGGTAGCATTCCACTTTCTCATACTGAATTGTACAATGTTTTACAATGAAAAGAAATATTTTCTTGAAGATCAAAACTGAGCTAAAGCTGACAGCTAAAGGAGTTTTTCTTTTTAAAAAAACCCCTATCTTCTCTGAAAAGAAATCTGGAGTATATGCAGAGGGTCAATATAGAACCTTTTTTTCTTACAGCATTCCCAGAATAACAACCACGGCTGCAGGATAAACCCCCTAATTTATGCTAATGTTTTATCATTCAGTTATCCAGTATATTATGTTAGTCATAAGAACCCTGTAATTCTTTCCAAATTGTAAAATGAAGCAAGAATTACATTTTGGCAAAGGGGTGGTGGTGTCTAGAAGCACTATACACTGATCAGAGCTAAAATGATGTGCTAGGATAGGGTGTGTGTGTGTGTGTGTGTGTGTGTGTGTGTGTGTGTGTGTGTGTTTTAAAGAAAAGAATGGGAGTGAATGATTTAAACAATGAAGAAGAAAATGAGTAATTTCAATGTGGCTAAGTGACTTATGAGCCAAGAAGGAATATGTGACTGGCACAATGTGTTATGGAAGACAGACATAAATCAGTAGACTGTGGGGAGGGAAAAAGAAACTGCAGGCTGAGAAATAAGTAAGGACTGACTGAGGAATGTAAGATGTGCCCTGCTGGATCAGACCAAGAATCCATCAAGTTCAATATCATATTTTACACAGTGGACTTTTAGATCCCTCAGAAAAGCCCACGTGCAGGAAATGAAACAACCACCCCTTTCCAGTGCTTGTCCTAAGCATTTTGTAGTCACATATATACTGGCTATGAATATCCAAGTTCTTTTTAGCTTTCCTCCGTAATTCTCATTGATAAACCTTTGCTGAATGAAAATGTCTAATATTTTTTAAAGCCAGCCGAACTGATGGCCTTTCATTGTATATATTGTGGTAATGTGGTAATGAATTCCATTTAATGAGGTGCTGTGAGGAAAAAAATAAGGAAAGAGAACTACTTTCTATAGGAGATGAAATCGGAGAGAGGGAAAAGTGAATCTGGAACACTGCTTGAGGAAAAATATGTTTCTACGACTTGCAGGTTATGCTATAGTTTCTGAATTTGCAGAGAATCTCTTGGGATTGGGTAATGGGGATGATAGAAAAGAATATGTACCCAGGCAAAACATTGGAAATACTGTAGATAACTTGGAAGATTTACAGGACCTAGTATTTCCAACTGTAACACACCATTACATTAATCCAATATGGTTATGTGAAACAACCGTTTTAGTGCCTAGAAATGATGCTTTAGATATGATTAACTGAGAAATCCTAGAAAGAATACTAGGAATTGCAAAAGAATGCAAGTCTGAGGATGCCATGATGGATGCTGACCAATTGTCTAACTGAATTCTTGATCTCTTTGTAAGCATCAGGGTTACCATGACATATATAGAAGCTCAAAGGAAAGTTACAGAATGTTAATGTTTCTTAATGACTCCACATATTTATTTATTCAGTAGTTTTCTATTCTAGTTTTTAGGAGGGGTTTTTTTCCCCCAGAGCCTTTCTTGAGGCAGCTTATAATTAAAATAGTAAATTATCAATATAAAAACAAGCCATTAAAACACACTTAGGGACACAAACACAGCATAAAATTGTCTATAAACATAAAACAGACCTCAGACCGGAAGCAGACCACAAAACAGATGGAACGACAAAACCACAAATTAATAATAATTCAATTAGCGGCAGAGGTACACAGAAATGTATCCTAGGTACAACGAGGCTTCTGGTGACTATTTCTGTTGCAGTTCCTGTTGCAGAAGAGAAAGCCTACTGGGTGCTTGCTTTAAAAGAAGAAAAAGGCAAGTGAAGCTTTAGCTGCACATATTCTTCTCTTTGTGCACATGTGTCTTTTTGGAATCCTGGCCGTGCTGTTAATCTCATGGACAGCAGCCGCCATCGTGAGCCGCCAGACATCAACCCCAGGGCTCCTATTCAAAAGACAACATATTAGTAATAGGCAGATTCTGTGTGTGCATGTTGAATACTGAGATACTGAACCTTCACACAATATTCTGATAGCAACTCATTTTCCAAGGGAATGGCTGCTACCAAAAGGTTGCAATTAGGAATCAAGGGTTCTAAAAGGACTGGGCATCTATCCAAGAGGAGGAAGGAGGGAAGGTCCACAACTGCAATTCAATGAAGAAGCTGGAATTCATAACACTTCACCAAATACAATTGCAGAGCTCGCAGAAAGCTAAAAATAATGTACTAGAAAAGTCTATATAAATATTAAAAAGGGAAAAAATTAGATAGGGATGTCAGACAGAGGAGGAGGAAAAACAGTTTATCCCCCGAAACTCCTGATGCTCTTCTACAAGTGCAAAGGGAAGGGGAAAGATAAATACAAGCCAAATTGACAGCCAGCATAAGGCATGATGGCAGGACCCCCAGTTATTGCTCTGACTACACACTTTTATAGACATCAAGAAAGAGAGATAGGGTATAAAGTTAACTTAGTGCTAGTTCTACCCAGAAGACATGGCAATAGAAGATTTTTTTTTCAAAGTGTAACAAATGCTACCCTAAAATCATTAATGTTCTGGGAAGGCATGCGAGAGAAATACAGGCTTCGGTCCAGCAGTCTGTCAGATGCTGATGGTCACAGATCTTTCTCGCATTTTCCTCTCTGTTCCAGTCCTTTCTGACTCTGGGAAAGTTGATTTCCAGGGTCAAGGGACTTGAGAGGAGTAACAGCTATGCAAATTGGGATCTGCAGTTGGGAGGGGGAGGGAGGCAAATTTTTCCTATTTGTACACAGTTCAGCTGATGAAAGAGGAAAGAGAGTGAGAGGTCACCCTCTTTCCCATCCCCACTGCAGCTTTCCAAAATGGATAGCTATTATTCCATATATGACTCCATATATCAGCTTTTCTGAGAATCAAAAAAGGTCTGCTTGGGGGATGTGAATTTGGAGAAGATTCACAGGCCTTGCATCCATGGATTCCTGGATCTAACTTGCAAACAAAATGGGGAAATGCCCTCCAAATAGCATCATACCAAGACTCATCTGATTTACTGGGATTAATAGCCTTTCTGCAGACTTTTGGTCCTTAAAGGAACCTTGATCCTTATAGAAGTGAAATATTCAAGGATGGAGGTAAAATGACTTGACATCAATGATTGGCTTTCTGATATTTCTGTCACCTTGTTTCTGGTGACACCAAATTTCTTTTATCTGCTTATTTCAAAACCAATCCAGAATGCTCTTCTTTCACTGAAGCCCACTGTTGAAGTTATTCTAGAGAATAATAATTGTCTGCATGCTTGAATTCTAATTTTGAATGATATGTTAACCAGCCATTTCTGAAGCTCTTAATCACATACACAATGCTCAAGTACTCATGCAACAGAGTGGAGAAATGTAGGATTCCAAAACGATTGCAATTCTGACTGGAGGGAATAAAACTTGAATGAAATGAGCTGCAAATATTGTCATATATATGTATTATATGTCTGTGTATCATCAATTTCTCGCTATTTTTCAGAAAAGACATATAAACACATAAATCCACACATTTATTCCCATCTGGAGACAAACATCTGAAGCTTAAAGAAAATGATAGCTAGAGAGACAGCTGTTATTTGAACTGGCCATTTTTTATGCACAAGTCATGTGAGATATTAGCGGCGATATATTGGTGACAATATTCACTATACCATCCTAAGCAGGTGAGAGGCTGGAAGATCATATACTTTGCAGGCAAAGGGCCCCCAAGTACAATGCTTGGCATTTCTATTTGAAAGGATCAGTGGTAGGGTGATGTGAAAGGCCATCACCATACCCAGTGCCAAATCTAGGGGGGTATGGGGGCAGGAGTCCCAGCCAGTGGGCAGACAGGGAGCAGTGGCAGGAGGTGAGGAAGACTCAATTTCCCTAAAGAGATTATTCATTCTGCAGCATACATGCTCATTCCTCTGATTAGGAGGTGGCGGAAGCTCAATTGCCCAACAGAGATAGCTCATTCTACAGTGCACATGCTCCTTTCTGCCAACTGCTGCTAGGAAATGGGGGAGGCTGAATTGTCCAGTAGAGATGGTTCGTGCGGCAATGTGTGCACCCTGTTCCTCTGAACAGACTGCTGCTAGGAAAGGGGAGAAAGAGAGTGAGGGATGCCGAGCCTCAGAGGGGAGTTGCAGCCCTTGGTAAGGCAAAAGCTGCAACTGTTAGATGGACAAGAGGAGGTGAAGTGAAAGTGTCCTGAGGAGATGTTCAAAGATATCAATCAGTGGGAGACTCAGATCCTCAAGTAATCTTCCTTAGCTTCACTAATCTCCCTCCTTCCCCTGGCCAATGCACTCTCTGCTGTTGTGTAAAGAGGGAGGGAAGAAGTTTGTAAGCTGCTTTGAGGCTCCTTACAGGAGAGAAAGGCAAGGTATAAATCCAAACTCTTCTTCTTCTACCTGCAGGATCTTCCAGTTGTCTTCTTTACCTCCCCGTCCCTTTTAAGTACTATGCATTGACAATGGTCATGGTAGGCTTTGGGCACCCAAAAATTTGGGGGGAGAGAGCTTAGGGTGCATTCTAAACATTTACAGGGGGAGAAGAATGTTGTGGGCTGGTAATTATTAAAGGTTTAGGATGCCTGATGTGCCCCTCTTTCCCACCCCCATACCTTGTGCTCTGCTGGGGCACTGCAAATCATTTAAACCTGGGAACTGTGTTGTGCTTGTCTTTGCCAAAGGTCACATGCAATGTTGCTCCCTCAGCTGGTAGGCTTTGCCTTCCCCAAAGAGCCTGATTGCATGCTGTGGGAAATGGCTGAGATACAAGAACAGAGGGCCTGTTCAGAAACCTTATGTCCCATCAAGTCGCTTCTGACATAGGAATCAATGACCTCCAAAAAGTCTTCTCATTAACAGTCTTGCTCAGATCATGCCAACTGAGGGCCACAGTTTCCTTTATTGAGTCAATACATTTCATGGTGAGTCTTCTTTTCCTACCATCTTCAATGTTGTCGTGCATTATTTCCTTGTGAGTCTTTTCCAGTGACTAAAGTGCAGTTGCTTCAGTTTAGCCATTTTAGTTTCTAGCAGCAATTTTGCTTCTAGTCATTTTAGCTTCTAGCAGCATAATTACCAGGTAAAGCTTTTCTTGGGCTTCACTTTGGTCGAATCTCCACTACCGTCTTAGCCAGGTTTCAGAACACAAACTAACCAGGTTTGAGGGACGACCTCCTCATTGCTTGCGTGGAAGATTTTTTTTCTGCCGCTCATTCCCCCCATTAATCTGCGTTCCTGCAGGACCTGGTTGTAAGTGGCACAGACCCCATTAACACAGTTCAGAGCTGATCCGAGGGGAGGGATGAGGGTTGAAATCCTAACTCGTTTCCCACCCCAGAGTGTGATGCAGAATTCGGGCAACCAGTGTGCTCAGCCTTTCCTTGGTTTCGTTTCTGCTTTTGCAATTGTCCAGCAGAAGGGGACACAAACGTTAAACAGTCAAACGTGTAACTTTGAATCATTAATGGTTCACACAGGTAACGATTAACTGTTTGCACAGTTAAACATTAAACTTTTACACACTGTTTTTTATCATGCCCCTACAATGTATGTTTCTGCAGTGGGAAAAGGTCCCACCCCATCAAGGCACGGCAGCCAATCAGGGGAGACCAGCGAAGCGAGCTCGTCTGATTGTGGGGATCGCTAAGAGTTCTGCAACCGAGTGTGTCTGCTGTGTGCTCGCTGCGGTGGGAAGGGAGAAACTCTGATGAAGAGGACATGGTTTCACAATGAACAGGTTTGGATCTGCTTGCAAATTTCATCAGGCTGTGAAGGGGTTTGAGGTGTGTATAGAGTTTCCCGTGTCAAAATTATGTGTGCTGTAATGGGATTGGGAACTGGAGGAACTATGGGTTGAGACCATAATCAGCCTTGAGATTGTGGTATAGGGCAGGGAATAAATGTGAATAAATAGAAATAGAAACCAGAGATATTATCAAGGAAGAATACACAAAGACTGTTTGTGTAGCCAATAGAAATAAAAGCCTTAATGGATGACTGAGGAAATTCTCAAAATTATTAATAATAGATGAGAAGAAAAATAAAAGGTGAGGGAAACAGAATCACAACTGTCCACAGCCAGTCATAGTAGACAGTACTAATATTGATAGAACAATTGTCTAATTCAAGATAAAGCTGTTCATGGTTGTTTTGAGTTGCCCCTTCCACGTCTTGACTTCAGTGGATTTAACAAAGGGTATTGTGTTTAGGATTACATTATAACATTCCTAATTGGAGCTTTTAGTACAATAGAGCTGACAGACACTTTGTCCTCATTGTAGATATTCTCCCTGCCCCCCACAAGCACATCTTTTTAATAGTGATTTTATTTGTGTATGTGGCATGGGTGAGTGTGCTCTCCATGTGCACTATTTAAACATGTGTTTGTGTTTATAAGCACTTCTACCTCAACCTATTTGATCTAGTCACAAAAATACATTTAGAAAAGCCTTCAAAAGAAAAAGGCAAATATAATACAGCAACCATAACTGGTATGCTATTCACAGCCTTTTCCCTCTGGCACTCATTTACCTCACAATAAATCTTATTTTTAGAAAGGATGTTAACAATGGGTATAAAAAGCTGGCCCTGCAAAGGTGAGATATCAAGTGATATTCTAGCCAGAACCTGTTCTCACATCACAGTGCATTCAGAACAGATGTTCGCTATCCACCTTTATAGCACCCGAAAACAGGGAAAGAATTATTGTTGCACATCACACGAAAGAATTCAGAAGCATCATGAAGGGAGAGAAGCAAAGGAGAATACTGAGGGGAAATTGGTGCTTGGCAGCTATTTCAGGGAGTGCTGCATTCAGAGCTACTCAACCTGGTTCTGTTTTAATACCACTGTAATTCAAGAACAACTTTACTGGTGCTAAAGCCAGGCTGAAAGTGTAGAGAGGCTGGCCCGAAAGATCCTAATGATGTAAATAATTCAGAGAATTTTTTCTTCCACACACTTTAGCCCTTTTACATCAAGCAACAACTTCCAAAAAGCCTCATAAGAGGAAAATCAACCCACAGTCGGAGGTGGGTTTGAGGAGGACATTGGAACTGTGGTTAAAGTGAGACAATCTCTCTTTTTGAGCAATTCATATTCTAGGCATTGAAGGAGAGGAGGAGGAAGAGGAGGAGTTTGGCTTTATACTCCACCTTTCTTTCCTGTAAGAAGATTCAAGGTGGCTTACAAACTTCTTTCCCTTTCTCTCCCCACAACAGAAACCTTGTGAGGTAGGTGGAACTGAGAGAGTTCTGAGAGAATTGTGACTAGTCCAAGGTCACCTAGTAAGCTTCATGAGGAGGAGCAGGGAAACAAATCCAGTTCACCACATAAGTGTTCTCCACTCATGTGGAGGAGTGGAGAATCAAACCTAGTTCTCCAGATTAGAGTCCACCACTCTTAACCACTACACCATGCTGGCATGGAATTTTCATAATGTAATAGTTTTCATCCTTCAGGATCACAGTGAAATAAGGTTGCCAAGTCTGTATGGAGGTGAAGCCTGTGGGGAGAGTAAGGACCTCAGCAGGGTATAATACCATCCAGTTCACATCTAAAGCGTTCATTTCCTCCAGGGAAACTGATCTCTGTTTTTTGTAGTAACTCCAGGAGATCTCCAGATCTAGAAAGTCATGATAAGAATGTTGGATTGGTACTGGGAAGACCTCTGTCCATGAAGTCCTCAGGTCAGTCATTCTTTCTATGCTGGATCTACCTCACAGGAGTGTCATGGGGAAAATATGCCCTGAGCGCTTTAGAAGATTTTTCCCCCTCCAGGGTAACTCACAATAATGAAAAATCAATACCACTGCTAATTTAAAATAATAAGAGCTGGCTGGGGAGAGGATTCTCAGTGGGATCTGGTTCCAAGGATGATGCTGTCTGTTTTTGCTGCCTGGTCTGATTTGCTGGTATATATGTCTCACTGCTGGTATACATGTCTTCAGTCATAGCTATGACCTGAGGAGGGCTGAAGTAAGCACTAGCACAGTGGAATCAGTGGTTGCATTTGCAATGGGACAGCATTTGGTTATAAGCAATGGATGGTCTTCTTTCCAGTTGCTTAGAACCCCTCATCGGATCTTAGGAGCGAGTGGTTTAGGGAAGCAGTTCAAGAAGCATTTTTATGCCGATTGAGTATAGTAAACTAAGATAAGGTAAAAATATATGAGTTAAGAAGCTAGCAATTGATATCTGAGTTAAAGGTGGAGTATAATAATGACGATTGGTTGAAGTCTAAGTAGTCTTGAATATATATGTCAATATAATAAGACAATCCCCGGTTAGGGGTATGTAATATGTAAATGTATAATTGTTTGTTTGAAATGATATCTGAGGTTTATTTGTATGTATTATGTTACTAGAATCTCAATTAAAAAAAATTGGGGGGAAGCATTTTTATGTAGTGTTTGTGTGTGTATAATTTTGCTATCAAGTCCTGGCTGACTTATGGCAACCATGTATGGTTTTCAAGGCAAGAGACTTTCAGAGGCGGCATGCCATTGTCTGCAAGGACTGAGAATGTTCTGGGAGAATTGTAACTGGCCCAAGGTCACTCAGCAGGCTTCATGAGTGTCCATGTAACACTTTAAAATACAAAGGGCTGAGCTGTTCTCATCCTGTACCATTCACTTTACCATCTGCACCACTAACCCACCCTGAGGTACATCTGTTCCCCTATTCTAAAATGGGAAGCTGAAGATGAAAGAGAGTGGGTCCCTACCACCCAAATTACTGTTATCTATCTAGCAGTTGTCATTGAATATTTTATTGTTCTTCCCATTGCAGGGCTATTTTATTTGTACATTTTTTAAGTGAAGGTTTTGAGATTTCTGAGAATCTTCATCATGTAGAACTACTGAATAGGCCCCACAAATTTATCATCAGGTAATTATTCATTAAAAAAATTGGAGCAGATGTCCACTAAATGAGTAATTTGCTGCTTGCCAACAGCTACTTCTGGCAGGTTGTTAAGCAGGTAAATAGAAAGAGGTTAAAAACATGAATAAAACATGAACAGAGCAGCTTAAGACACTTTGATCTCCTCAACATAGATTTGTAGAATTTATGTAAATATGGCAGGTGGAGCAGGATCTTCTGTGACAATTTGTTGATGAGGCCCAATATTTGTGTGTGTGTATGTGTGTGTATTTACATTCTCTGTAATACAAACAAGATGGAAATGATGCTGGTAAGTAAAACTAATGTCCTCCAAGGAAATGATTTGCCTGCTGTTAGATGGAGTGAAATTAACTTTGTCAGAGCAAGTTAAAAGCTTGGGAGTACACTTGAACCTTTCCCTGCATCTTGAGGATGGGTAGACATAGTTGCTTGGAGTGCTTTATATGACCTGCATCTGATTTTATTTTTTTTAATCCCCTTTTCTGGACTTTGCTGGCCCAGCCACATCACTGATTCACCCTCTTGAAAGTAACCTCTAGGCTGAATTACTGTGACACGCATAAAATCACAAGTGCCCACTTAGGTGTTCAGAGCAGATCCACTTATCTGTTTCTTTTGCTCGTCAGATTCAGATGTTGACAATATTAATGACATTTTCTGCCATAGTCTTCTTCAGAATGGGCTTTCTAGAGAGGTACCCAAGGCTTCTTCATCATTGACTTTCTGAAGACAATGGTCCACACAGCACCAAAAAGATTTCCGTGGGCTGTCTTAAAAAGTGGAAACTGCCTCTTTCCACTCCACATTCCCAAAATGAGATGTCTGGCAGAAGCCTTAAAAAGAGGTGGCTTTGGGGAACTTTCCAGACAGCAAAGGTGTCAGAAAGGAAAA